>NC_140962.1:74301029-74438529 GCF_056783735.1 Eptatretus burgeri | reverse complement strand
GGAGCCTCAGCCCCGCCTTTTATTGGGTTCGGGGGAGGGGGGGTGGTGTTTGGCCTTTCACCTCTGACCCTTCACCTCCCATTGGCTCCGCCCCTTTTGTCATTCTGATCCGATCTTGCCGTCAAACGCGGACAAAGCGGACGTGGTAGAAATCACCAGCCCTCGCCCCAACGAGGGATTCCCCGCGTCTGTCGGCGGAGATGCCGTTGCTGGCGGACAGATGGCGGTGTTCTTGGAGATGAAGGTGAGGAGATGTTGTTCGTTGTGGCGAAGGTGGTGAGGAGATGTTGGCGGTTGTTGGTTAAGGTGGTGAGGAGATGTTGGCGGTTGTGGCAAGGGTGGTGAGGAGATGTTGGCGGTTGTGGCGAAGGTGGTGAGGAGATGTTGTTTAAAATAACGATAGGAAAGAATAACACTACCTCAAAGATGCACAGCCCGGCTCACGAATAATTACCGTTAGACATCGGTGGGGAAATCTATTGTGGACACACACTTATCGACATAACTCATCTTCGGGGAACCTGAATGGTGTTCTGTGAATTTCCCCAACCGTAACAATATACACACACAGTACATATATATATATATATATATATATATATATATATATATATATATATATATATATATATATATATATATATATACACACACA
Source organism: Eptatretus burgeri (assembly GCF_056783735.1). Classification (NCBI taxonomy): domain Eukaryota; kingdom Metazoa; phylum Chordata; class Myxini; order Myxiniformes; family Myxinidae; genus Eptatretus; species Eptatretus burgeri. Next base: position 74,437,874 of record NC_140962.1, on the reverse strand, counting down.
CACACACACACACACACACACACACACACACACACACACACACACACACACACACACACACACACACACACACACACACACACACACACTGTTCCAAAAAGACCCGGATAAATTTGGCTGCTCATATATTTAGAACCACAAATGATACAATGATACCTTTTCGTTTACACGATATAGAAACTTATGAAGTTTTGTGCACACCATCAATATGCTTCAATGCAAGCTTAGTTTTGTCAAGCGCAGGACATCAAGGCGGAACACGAGTTCTTGCCATCTTCGGCTCAGCATGTTTGAGTCCACCAGTGCGCATGCAGTAATGATCCGAGAACGGAGATCCTGCAGGTTTGCCACCTTGGTGTTATAGACATCTTTGACAAACCCCCACAGAAAAGAAACAAGCTCAAATGAGCTAAGATCCTCGTCCTCTTAATGATGACGTCATAAAAACGAATATGACGTCATTGTGATGCATCAGGTTTGCGATAAATTATCTGTGCTAATGCCCGGCTTGATTCCCGCAAACAAAATTCAAACAGCTTGCCTAGTTTTGGAGATAATGGTATAGGCGATTTCCATTAGCGGCGATATTATGACGTCAACTTTTTTTCTCAGAAGAATTTCCAAAATCGGAGATGGTTCCTGCCTGCGCGTGGGCTTTCTGCATATACATGGCAAGTTTCACGAAGATCCGATGAAAACTCTGGGTTGTGAAACAAAAAATGTCAAAAAATAGGAATGACACCATAAAAATTGATATGACGTCATAGTGATGCATCATATGTGCGGTAATTCATCTCTGCTAATGCCCTGTTCGATTCCCGCTAACAGAATTCAAAGAGCTTGCCTAGTTTCGGAGATAATTTTTTTTAGGCGATTTCCATTAGCGGAGATATTTTGAAGTCATAACTTTGTTTCTAGGAGGAATTTTCAAAATCAGAGATGGTTACTGTCTGTGCAGGGTATTTTTACATATATACGCAAAGTTTCAGGTGAAAACAGATGAAAACTGTAGGCTGTGAAACAAACAAGTCCACAAGAAGAAGATGAAGAATAACAACGTGAGTAAGACATAGAGATCCTCCACGAGGATCTAAAAATCAAGGGGTGTTGTGCATGGTGATCATGGGCACCAAGCGGTTGGTCTGTCTCAGCTAATCCAGTGACCTGAAAAATTTTCATTCAGGATGGCTCAAACGACTAAGATCCAATGAGGGGGATCGCCATCCTGTTGAAAAATGAGATCGGGTTGCAGGTCTTCAATCTGTGGGAAGAAGAATCCTTCAAACATGTTCATGTAAATTGTTTTCAGAGCCCCAGATCCTCACATTGTGCCCATTGACCTTCCCCGATACATGAAAGCAAACTTCAGGTGTGAACATGACCCTTTTCAGGTAATCTTGATCATCCTCTGTGACTGAGCATTTCCAAGGTAAACGCCTCGTGTTTGGGTCCATCATATATATATATATATATATATATATATATATATATATATATATATATATATATATATATATATATATATATATATATATATATATATATATATATATATATATATATATATATATATATATATATATATATATATATATATATATATATATATATATATATATATGTATATATATGTATATATATATATATATATATATATATATATATATATATATATATATATATATATATATATATATATATATATATATATATATATATATATATATATATATATATATATATATATATATATATATATATATATATATATATATATATACACACACACACACACACACACACACACACACACACACACACACACACACACACACACACACACACACACACACACACACAATTCCATTCCACGGTTACTCACGATACATTTTGAAGGGAGTTGGTGTCCTCTTGGGTCCAGAATTTCTTAATTGATGCAATGAACTCCATACTTTTTTCAGAGTAGTTGCTTTTTAGCCTGACCTTCCTCAGCACAGAAGCAACTACAATGGCACTTAGTAGAGCACACACCTCTGCCAGACTGAACAGTATACGTTTTGTATCCCACTGGTAAGCCAGATCTGGATCAGGAAACCAAAATCGAAGCGGCGAAAATTTTTGAAATATCATGCTATCATTTTTGGCCCCATCTCTCAATGGTGAAGAATCACTTTTTTAAAAAATTTATCATATCTAGATTTGGATCTTCACCAAAATCACATCAATTCATCCTGGTCAGACAAACCCCTCTACAAAAGCTGACAGACCCATCTTCATTTCAGTTTCGGATGTCAAAATCCTATAATACATCAAAATGCAGGTCATTGTGTGCTGTGCGGTGGCTAAATTCCCTGATTGAGAGTTTAAATGTGACAAGTCAAAATAGTAAGGCTATCAAGTCAACGGTGAAAATGGGTTTGATACATCAAGATAACTATATACAAAATAAGGCACAAATATTTGGGGTCAATATGCCTCCTACCCGTTTCCAAATTTTCCCCTATGTCCACGTACAAATATTATCGTGCTATGTCAGCCGAAGGCAGGGCATGTCTGATTCCAGATATTATTTGGAAATTCAAAATGCTGAATATGCTTAATGGCCATTAATGGTAAAAAAAAATTATCAGAGGATGCAAACTTAAAATTCACATTTACATGAGTACATGATCATAATCTCACAATAATCAGCTTTTGAAAGCCGATTTTAGTATCCCTTTCAATACCTGGGGTCAGTCATGAGAGCCTGAAACACATACAAACGCCCTGCATTAATTGTATATACACATACCAAGATGTAGCTACTTATGAACCGGGTACTACGAGAAGTCATAGACCTCCCTTCCCCCCACCCCACCAAAAATTTAAAAATAAAGAATAAGGAACTCAACACAAAAGCAAACGTAACTGTTTGAAATTATTGATGAAATGGATTTCAAAATTGCTCGAGTTTCTCAAATCCAGACGTAATGATAAAATCTTAATCTGATCCAGATAGTTATTCATAAGCAGCAGATCTCAGCCTGCTTGCCAAACCTGTTGTTGGTGAAGGCATTGCAGGCGACTCTCAATGCTATTTCTTTGTTGCAAATCAGCTGTGAAACAGTACCCCCCATCTTTTTTTGAAACTTTCGCCTCTCTAAATTAGGAACATTAATTATTTTTGGATTTATATGAATATATCATGTCAAAAGAATTTTCACTCCCACGAGTTCCTTGCCCCCTGATCCAGCTATGACTCACTCCCACCCGAGATTAACCTTTGCCCCTATCCCCTCTCTCTTTTGCTCTGACGAAGGGTTCACGACCGAAATGTCAGCTTCTCCTTGCTTCCCATGGCAGTTAGCATACCTCAATAAACATCCTGTTGATTTCATCTATTGCTCTACTTGTAGGCTGACAGATCAACACTAATCCTCACGAGTTCGACTCGTTCTTCATTTTAGACTTGCATCATTTCCTTGTTTTGTTGTACGAAGAACCACCAATAATATATTGTTGCAGACTCGGGGTTCGAGGCTCGCCACGAGGGGAAGCACTCGGATCCCTCTCGAACACCCAGTCCTGAGGCCGCTGGGCACAGATAACTCCACGCACCGGCAGGTTATGAGGCAACCACGAACGCCGATTGGCACTGCCAATCTGGGCAGGGTTACATTAGTTCGCGTGACACCCTACCTGTGGACAGTTGAGTCAATTGGGGTCTCGTGTGCTCAGTGCACACGTGGATTACTGCCAAGTGATACAGTGAGTGTGCGCTGGGTAATAATAGCAAGTTATTAGGGTAGAACTTCCCGGCTAAGTTAATATGCAGACCATGCTGGACCAATGAAGGAAAAGACGAAACAAGCTGGGTACATTTATGACAAGCAATTTATTACAGCCAGGTGAGGAAAGTTATGTGGCACACTAAAAAGGGGGTTGATTCACAAAATGTACAGCAGGGGAAAGCAAGGAATTTGTGGGTGTGGCAAAATAAATGCAAATACTTACAAAAAGAAAGAGGACACAGAGCAGAGTTAACCGGATAATAACTTCTATAATGTTATATTATGCTACATGTGTTACAAGCACCATCACACACACTCGAGAAAGCAAGAGAGTTCAGAAAGAGGAGAGGCAGTTGAGGTGTTGGCGACCTCGTTGTACCGGGCGCGGTGGACGGACCTATGCAAACCAAGCGCTTGGGAAGGGGAGGAGTGAAGAAAACTTGGGGGGGAGGGTGTTTAAGGTGCATGAGTGGCAGTTGCAAAAAGGTAATGCAGCATGATGCAAAAGAGGAGGTGGGAGAGGTGCGAGTCAGTCAGTAATGCTCTTGCAGATCAAGTGTCCACAGTGGACGAGGCACAGATGGAGAAAAAGATGCATGAGAAGACAGCTTAACGGGGCACGTGTAAGAGAATCTGTAAATGTATGGTTAACGAGGATGACTGCGGAACACCGTCAAATCAGAGCGCCAATGACCCGGGGATGACGTGGCAATGACCACGGCAATGCTCACTCCACCATGCTTGCTTCGCTCAGTTGCGCTGCCCTCTCAGCTGGGATGACGCTCAGCTCAGCAAAGGCTCTGGACGGAGGATGAAAGAGACTCTGGATGAAAAAGACTCATTCAACGACTCTAATTTGCTCTCTTTTTATAGAGCCGGAGTGAAGGAGTCAAAAGGTGGATCAAAAGATCCTGTAGGCATTTCCACGCGTTTCCATTGGTGTATGGATGTCACCCCGAGCCGTAGCCATGCTCCACCAGGCTCGAGCTGAAAATGACTTCAGTTACTCTTCAGTTTGACCATGTGACAGAGCTCTGTAATTTACTTTGGCCGAGGGTTTTCGGGAGTGCTCTCCGGCCATGAATGTGCGCTAAACTCCATTTGAGCGTTGATATTTAGCGAAATGCCAGGCCCACCCCGACATCATTGAACGAGCCCCAACGCAAGTTTGCGCTTCAAGTTGCACGCCGAAGTACCCCGGCTCGTAATGTCCGTCGTACCCCCAGCATCCCAGAGAATGGGATGAGCTTCCAGGGAGCTATCCGTGGTTGGGGCGGTTTGTCGTGGTTGCAGTGAGGGAGAGGAAGTGCTGTGGCGTTTGTGGTGAAGGCGTTGAAGTGTTGGGAGTGGTTGAGGCAGTTGTGGTGAAGAGGTCGGGCGTAGGTTGTTGTGGGGAATTTTAGGAGGCGTTTGTAGTGATCATAGTGAGTGTTGTAGCGTCGTGGTGAGCGTGGTGAGGGTCTGAGGTGAAGCGTCGGTTGGTTTATGATGCGCCATTTGAATAAGGCTCGCATGTGCAAATGAGCTGGGTTGCTGCACCTCCTGATGCTCCTCAAGTAACCTTACTGATCTGATGTGCATGCATGGCTGGGTTGTGTGTGAAATAAAAAGTGATTGAAAAAGATTAAAGAATAAGGGGTTGAAGACCTAACTAATAGTTATACGCAATGCATCTTGTCCCATGTACCCAGTAGACATGTTGAAAGGGCTAACTAAACAAATACTAATGAAATAGCCATCTCGAGATCATGATATGCTGGGTGCCATTGCCTCGGAGGATTACTGGCTTTGCAGAGCCGCAACAATATCCATTGGCGTCCTTATTGAACTGTCTCTTCTCCTTGCTGGTAATCAAGTTATGCATAAGCTCAATAGCTTCCTGTATTCATATAAATTCCCATTTTCTCACTTTTATCAGGATGAAGTGTCGCAATGTTTTTCAATAACATGAAAGTTTGGTTTTCAGTTTAACATCCACATATTTGATCGGTGATGTCAAGTGCAAGCACATGCACACGTTGTGCACGCACGCAAGCATTTGCGTTGCTTTGCATAAACACAACTGCAGTCTGCACACTGCCGACCTCACCTGGTCCAGGTGTCCCTGTGCAGAGTACACTTCTTCAGAGAAGGTCAATTCCATTGAGGAGATGTCGTTGTTGAGTATGTAAGACACTTTGCTCTTGTAAAAATCTTGGTTGTCTGTCTTAAAGTACTGCAAAATAGTAGAAAAAACATCCGAAAGCATTCAATGATTAGCCAACCTAACATGCCACACAAAGACAAGGTACAAGGGGGTCAGAGTGACAGCCACAAACAGTATGGCACCCCAATGTTTTATGTCAGGTTGAACAGGCAGCGAGTCCATATAGTGTTACCCGGTAATGCATAGGAAGGCCGATGAGCTGTGCAAGGAAGGATCGTGTAAATCGAGCATGAACCAGTTGACGACTAGCTGCACCCAGTGCCGTTTCGTACAGACATTTGCCAACGATACGACCAGCAAACTCAAATGTCTTGAGTTGCAAGTGGGTTGGGTGATCTGGGTTCGGATGCACCTTGAGGCAATAGCCAAAGCAAAATTAGCCAGAGGTCAAGTTTGGATCATTGCCACATCCTCATGCAAACTTACTTCCCAAATACAAGAGTAAACCAATTGTAAAACCAGTTTAGCAAAGTGTACAAGAATAATCAAGATAAGTGACAAAAGTTGATTGTGTCGACACACAAAAGCCAAATATAAAGACTCACCAGCGCCTGGTTTGTGTCCTGGAAGGACACAAAGAGATTGTTCGCAGGGTCAAAAAGGGCCTTGCATATCTTTTCAAACCACTCTCGCCGTGGACCACCAAAATCCATAGCTTTAATGCACACATGAAGGTACACGATCAATGGATGAATGATAAAGAAGGTATAATGGTGTTATAATGATATATAATGGTGTTCAAACATCCTTGAGCTCCGTTCCAACCTAACAGATATCTCACTCTCAATCAGTACACTCCTCAACATCTCAAACATACTCTTTATTACCTCTCATCACACCTCCCCCTACCCCTCTTCCCACCCCCTCAAAACTTGTTCCTCCCCTGCCTGCTCCCACCTTCACCATACCACTACCCAGCCTCTCCCCACCTCTCCTCTCTTCCTCCTCCCCCATGGCCATGCCTGCTCTCATCGTCTCCCCTCCCTCTTCAAAGCAAACTTCACCCTCTTCCCCCTCCAAGTTTCTCACTAACCTTTCTGAAAAGCTCCCCCCTCACCCTTCTCCCTTCAAATATTCCCCCTCACTCCCCCTTCTCAAAGTTGCCTCCCCCACCCCCTCACATCCACAAAGCTGCCTATTTCCCCTACCCTCTCTCTTTCAACTCATTCCTCCTCCAATCTTCTACTTCCCTCTGCCCCTTCTCATTACTTGCCATTATGCTTCATCCCATCACCACCCAGCCTTTTGTCCTTCTCCTCCTGTTATGGCCCACTCCCATAGCTCTTCTGCAATCTCCAACACACTGTCAACAGCTTACGTGACCTCCCCTCTCCTTAGCCTCCCCATCCCCTCCCCTCTCCTGCACCCAAAGCCTCTTCCCATCCCTCTTCCTGAACAGTGTGGACCTCAAACATCCAGGGCCTTCGCTATAACTTGGCATCTCTAAATGCAGGTTGCCATTGACAATAATCTGCTTTACAGAAACCTTCCTCCTTCAAGACGTCTCTGACTCCTCAGTATCTCTCGCTGGCTACTCCCTCCTCTGGAATGAAAGACCTGAGCCCCGCCCTGGCAGTGTAGTTACTCACTTTATCAAAAACTCTATTCCTCACTCTCCATTAATTGCCCTCACTCCACCACATCACCAGGAATATCTCTGGTCTATTTGTGTGTTGCACCGTCCACCAAACAGTGATGACTCCATTTACATCTCGCTCTCCGAAAACAAGGACCAACAAGGACCAACTTCTATCCACTCATCCCAACTCTCTCTTCCTCATATGTGGTGATTTCAATTGTCATAATGCCAGTTGTCTGGGTGTGGATACCACTCTCACCTGTCACAGTACTTCAGCAAAGGGCTTCTGCGACTCATTGGGACCGACACAATCTGTCAAATTCCCGACGTAGATCTCAGTCAACGGTGCTCCATCTCTCCTGGATTTGGTTTTGACCAATTTCCCTGCAAATATCGACTGTTCTTCCTCTGCTCCAATCAGTTCATCAAACCATGTACCTGTCAAAGTGGACATCTCTCTGGGCATTATTAGAGAACCACCTCAGCGACATTTCACTCAGGCTGACTGGCAGAGACTTCAAGCAGCCGTCAACCTTCTAGACTGGTCTCCCCTTTCTACTTTCTCCAACATTAACTCATCCTGGGAATTTTTACAAAGAATTTTACCCTCTCTCATGCACAGATTTATACCATCTTGTCTTCAGTTGTCATACCCTTCCTCCCGCCCATGGTACACTGAAGCCTGTAGCAAGGCAGTTGTCCTGAAACAACTTCCCTTCACCTCATGGAAGGCAAATCCAACTGAAGGCAATCTCAGTTCCTTCCACAAAGCTCAGAACAAATGTGTGTCGACTCTCAGGAGAGCTCGGAAACAACATCTTTCGAATCTAAAGTCTGAACTCTCAAACCTCTCTCCCTCCACCAAATCCTGGAGGTGTCTAGTTAAGTCTGTTTCTGGTGTATGTTCTCCCTCCATTCCCTCCCTTACCTCAAATGGCTGCACAGCTGACACTGCCCGTGAAAAGGCTGAATGCCTAAACTCCGTGTTTCCTTCAAAGTCTTGTGTCCCAAACGCATCACTTTCTGTACCTACCTTACCCAGTGGCACCCAGCTGTTCCTGGAATATGTGTCCTTTTCTCCCGACAAGGTGGAGAGTTTGCTGTCAAACCTCAACTCTGATTCTGCAACCGGACCAGACAGCATCAGCCCACATGTCCTAAAAACCTGCTCTGCTGCTCTTGCTCACCCTCTCTCTGTTCCATTCACCTGCTCATTTGCTCAAAGTCATCTGCCATCTGCTTGGAAATTAACAAACATTACCACTCTGCATAAAAAGATGCAAAAACAGATCCCTGCAACTGCAGACCAATCAGCCTTCTCCCAATCATCAGCAAGGTTATGGAATCCATCATCGCTTCAGACATTAAATGCTTCCTCTTTGCCAATGGCTTGATTTCCGATCAGCAATTTGGATTCAGACCATGTCACTCTACCCTGAGCATGCTGCTTCTGCTTTCCTAACAATGAATGGAGGTCCTCAATGCCAGACACGAGATCAGAGCCAACTCCCTAGATATATCGCGAGCTTTTGATATGGTCTGGCACCCTGCTATGGTCACGAAACTCTTCTTATGGTATCCAAGGCAATCTCTACTCATGGCTCGTGGACCTCCTCTCCTGTCGCAGTCAACACATGGCTCTTAATGAAATTCTCTCATCTCCTCTTCCTCTCCAGGCAGGAATTCCCCAAGGTAGTGTCCTAGGCCCTGTGCTTTTTTTGGTTGTCATCAATGATCTCTCCAACTCTCTGGAAAATCCTCTTTATCGATTTGCTCATGATGCCACCCGTACTATCTCTCATCCTTCTGATCAGCAGGTCGCATCCTCTTCACTCTGCAGACCTGGATAAAATCACAAGCTGGTTAAACACTCAGAACATGTTTTTCAATCCTGATAAATCTCTTGCTCTCACTGTGTCTCTCCAAAAGGACCATCTGGAAATCCCCCCTCCCCCTCCCCCCCACCTACTTTCTCAACATTCCTCTTAAAGAAGTCCGCCCCCCACTTTCTCAACATTCCTCTTAAAGAAGTCCGCCCCCACTTTCTCAACATTCCTCTTAAAGAAGTCCCCCCCCCCACTTTCTCAACATTCCTCTTAAAGAAGTCCCACCCCCCAACCCAATCTACTTTCTCAACAATCCTCTTAAAGAAGTCCTGCCGTTCAAGCTTCTAGGTCTCACGATATGCCATGATCTTTCCTGGGAAAGCTACATTTCCAAGCTGCCCTCCAAAGCCATTCGCCGACTGGGCATCCTCCATCGTGCAAAGTCCTTCCTCGGCACACCTGAGCCCCAACCCTCATACAAAGCTTTCATCCACAGCCTGTTGGAGTACTGCTCTCCCCCTGGGCTGGTGCTCCTGCTTCACACCTAGCTCGACTTCAAGCTGGAGAAATTAAGGCTTTTAGGATAATTTTTTTTTTTAATCTCCGATAAGCTGAGTCTTTGGGTTTCTCACTCTCACCGCAAGCAGGTCGGTGGTCTCTCTATCTTCGACCGTCTCCTCTCTGGCCTTGCCCCCCCCCGCTCTGTCTGTGCTTTGTCCCTCCTATATTTCCACAGGGTACTCAAGGTTTGCCACAACCCCTTCTGATGAAACTGCCAAAAATCAAGAATCACTGTTCACCTTCACTCTTTCATTCCTCTTTTTTCCCACCTCTAGAACAAACTCCCACACTCTCTTCAATCCCAGTCTTCCCTCCAGGACTTCAAAACAGCTGTTCACCACCATCTCATATCTTCCCCCATTGAAAAAAACCATGATATTTTCTACCCCCGTTAATCCACCCCAAACCCACCACCTTCAAATTCCCTGCTTTCCTTCCTGAAAGTCCCTGTAATGTCCATCATATTTACCCCGTGTACGCCGCCCCATCCCTCTCCCTTCCACAGATCTCCTAATGTCTCTGTTCCCTCCTGTTTTGTGCTTCCCTCTCCCACCATTCTCCTCTCTTGTTCCCCTTGTTCTATGTTCTGAGTGTTAGCTCTCATACGAACCTCGACAATGTAGACAAAAAAAAATCCATCCAGCATCGGTCTTAATCGACGTGGACACGACAATATCAATGGATGGATGTTACAATAGTTGGTTGATCCTATAACCTCTTTTCCTGTCAGGTGGCCAGAATAGTACAGCAAGAAAAGGTGTTTGCACCAGGCTCTTACAAATGAAGCTATGCAATTTTTGTAATCCACACTTTAATTGCAACATGACAATGAAAAAAATAGGACCACTGGACCTGTTGCTTATCTGGGCCCTGACCTAATATTTTAACCCAAATATGGTGGCATTCTGACTGTTGGGTCTGGAGAAGAAGGTTTTTGAAGGAATTCACCAAGTCCACCATTTTGACCTCCTTAAAGTCAGTGACTGGAACGAGCTTTGCAATCCTCGTTAAAAGTCAGGAGCGGAACCTTGCTGCCAAATTTCAGCTGGATCGGTCCAGCGGCTTGGCAGGAGAAGTCAAAATAGGAGATGGATGGACAGACAGTGCATGATGACAATACCTTATCTGGAATTCCAATTCCAGATAAGCCAATATATCATCTATATCCACGTATGTGGATACATATTTGCATAGAAAGAAAGAAAACGTTGACGTGAATGCTTCAATGGATATGCCTCTGCCCATTTAGATGTTAATCCACTGTTAGGTTTGATTTCAATTGAAGGTCACATGAAAAATGAAAGAGAAAGCCAAAGAGAAAAATAAAGAGAAAAAGAAAAAGAGAGAAAGAATTAAAAAAAAAAAGTGGGGCAATACCCCTGGGCGCTCACCTGGTAGAATAATGATACAAAGGCCCGGTCACACCTTGACGTTTTAGCCAACGTATGCCGATTTTTGAATTTTTTTTTTCTAAAACGCTGGCACACGTTGAATACGTTATGGGTAAGTTTTGATAACATTGAGAGCACGCTGAAAAACACTGCCATACGTCGTTGTACGTTGGCTTTAAACGCTGTACTTTTTGGTTGTCCTCAAATTTTTTCATGCTTGAAATTTCACGGCGTATGCCTCACACGTTCCGCTACGCTGGCCACAAGTTGTATGCACGGTCTGCGATCGTTGACAGACGTCAACACATGCTACTTGTAAGTTAATCATAAGTTGAGACACGCCGAGGTAATGTTTAGCGTACCCGAAACTTATTTCTAACCTATGATTAATGTGTTGTTGGCACGTTACGCGATCGTTGTCACACATCGACAGACGTTACGTTTAAGTTACTCATAGGCTGAAAGACGTCGGTATAATGGATCGTCCTTGCGTCAGCGTCCACGGCCATGGCCAGGACACTTATTTGCAGCATTCTTCAAACTTTTCTTCGGCATGACGAGGATGTTCACACTTCGATGTCTAGCTTGGCTACGATTCCAATTGTCCATCGGCAGCGTCTATTTAAAATAGTCGAGTTTGAGCGTTTTAACACGTTCAGAAGAAACGCTTCAAATTTCCAAACCCCAGCGTCAAAAAACAAAGGCGAGTGACAGCAATTTAAATCGTTCATTGTAAACAATGAAAATAGTTGAGTGGTACCGTTTAAAAGTCGTTGAGTGGAAAAAAATCCAATTGTTGAGCGCAAGCGTCTACTTTCAATGGTGGGGTTTGAGTGATTTAGCACGTTCAATAGAACGATTAAAATTTCCGAGCGCCAGCGTCAAAAAACAAAGGCGAGTGACAGCAATTTAAATCGTTCATTGTAAACAATGAAAATAGTTGAGTGGTACCGTTTAAAAGTCGTTGAGTGTAAAAAAAATCAAATTGTTGAGCGCAAGCGTCTACTTTCAATAGTGGAGATGCAGCCATTTAAATCGTTGAGTTTATCATTTAAATCGTTAAATCGTTAAACGCAAGGACGATCCATCATAACCCACACCCTCCCCCTCACACGCACCTACTACTGCCAACATGAACAAACTACTACTAATACTAATACTAATACTAATACTGATACTGCTGACATGGACATCGACTCAAAAAGGACTCGAAAACACTGTTGGGTTCCCCTTTTATGAACACCATTTTTATATACCAATTCCCAAAACCGCTGGGAACACGTCTTGATATGGCAGTTGTAAGCTAGAAACACGTTCATTTTTTTTTTTGTCGACCGGAAGACGTCATTGGAATACGTCTACATACGTCGATGTGTGTTGGGACTACGTAAAGAATTGGTTCAAAGCACGTCAAACATAAGTTAGAAATAAGTTTCGCGTAAAAAAGACATTACCGCGACGTGTTTCGACTTATGAGTAGCTTATAAGTAGCCTTTGTGGACGTGTGTAAGCGTCCACATATCGTGTGTACAACCTATCCCCATCGCATGCGGAACGTGTGTCATACGCCGAGTAAGTCGTAAAATTTTGAACATGTTTAAAATTTCTTGACGTACTCTACTTACTACGATGTATAGGCCGGGTCACACCTTGACGTTTTAGCCAGCGATGGCAACGTATTAAAATGTATCGAAAACGCTGGCTTACGTTGAACTTTTGATGTTTTTTTTTCAAGATTCGGACGTATTCATAGCGACTTGGTCTTATGTATAACGCATTGGTAACGGACACAGAACGTTTCGTTGTGTTATAGATAACTTATACCAACGAATGCTGAACCTGTTGTCGGCCTACACAACCGATGCCCAACGATAGTCTAACTTAGGCATAGCGCGTTGCACGCATCGCCGACGATGTCGTGACGTAGCCTATTAAAAGGCTGACGCACAACGATTCGAATCATAACTGCCGTAGAAATGGAAGTGTCAACATCGCGGTCACACCTTGGCGATCTTGCCAGCGTATGCCGACCTAAGAAAAATGTGTCTAAAACGTTGGGGCACGTCAAATACGGTACGAGTAAGTTTGGTATACGTGAGTAGAACGCTAAAGTACGCTATCATACGTCGTAGTAAGTAGAGTACGTCAAGAAATTTTAAACATGTTCAAAATTTTACGACGTACTCAGCGTATGACACACGTTCCGCATGCGATGGGGATAAGTTTTACACACGATATGTGGACGCTTACACACGTCCACAAAGGCTACTTATAAGCTACTCATAAGTCGAAACACGTCGCGGTAATGTCTGTTTTACATGAAACTTATTTCTAACTTATGTTTAACGTGCTTTGAACCAATTCTTTACGTAGTCCCAACACACATCGACGTATGTCGACGTATTCCAATGACATCTTCCGGTCGACAAAAAAAAAAAAAAATTAACGTGTTTCTAGCTTACAACTGCCATATAAAGACGTGTTCCCAGTGGTTTTGGGAATTGGTATATAAAAATGCTGCTCATAAAAGGGGAACCCAACAGTGTTTTCGAGTTCCTTTTTGAGTCGATGTCCATGTCAGCAGTAACAGTATAAGTATCAGTATCAGTAGTAGTTTGTTCATGTTGGCAGTAGTAGGTGAGTGTGAGGGGGAGGGTGTGGGTTATGATGGATCGTCCTTGCGTTTAACGATTTAAATGATAAACTCAACGATTTAAATGGCTGAATCTCCACTATTGAAAGTAGACGCTTGCGCTCAACAATTGGATTTTTTTTTTACACTCAACAACTTTTAAACGGTACCACTCAGCTATTTTCATTGTTTACAATGAACGATTTAAATTGCTGTCACTCGCCTTTGTTTTTTGACGCTGGGGTTTGGAAATTTGAAGCGTTTCTTCTGAACGTGTTAAAACGCTCAAACTCGACTATTTTAAATAGACGCTGCCGATGGACAATTGGAATCGTAGCCAAGCTAGACATCGAAGTGTGAACATCCTCGTCATGCCGAAGAAAAGTTTGAAGAATGCTGCAAATAAGTGTCCTGGCCATGGCCGTGGACGCTGACGCAAGGACGATCCATTATACCGACGTCTTTCAGCCTATGATTAACTTAAAAGTAACGTCTGTCGATGTGTGGCAACGATCGCGTAACGTGCCAACAACACGTTAATCATAGGTTAGAAATAAGTTTCGGGTACGCTAAACATTACCTCGGCGTGTCTCAACTTATGATAAACTTACAAGTAGCATGTGTTGACGTCTGTCAACGATCGCAGACCGTGCATACAACTTGTGGCCAGCGTAGCGGAACGTGTGAGTCATACGCCGGCATACGTCGTGAAATTTCAAGCATGAAAAAATTTGAGGACAACCAAAAAGTACAACGTTTAAAGCCAACATACAACGACGTATGGCAGTGTTTTTCAGCGTGCTCTCAATGTTATCAAAACTTACCCATAATGTATTCAACGTGTGCCAGCGTTTTAGAAAAAAAATTCAAAAATCGGCATACGTTGGCTAAAACGTCAAGGTGTGACTGGGCCTTATGATAGCGTACTTTAGCGTTCTACTCACATATACCAAACTTACTCAGACCGTATTTGACGTGCCCCAACGTTTTAGACACATTTTTCTTAGGTCGGCATACGCTGGCAAGATCGCCAAGGTGTGACCGCGATGTTGACACTTCCATTTCTACGGCAGTTATGATTCGAATCGTTGTGCGTCAGCCTTTTAATAGGCTACGTCACGACATCGTCGGCGATGCGTGCAACGCGCTATGCCTAAGTTAGACTATCGTTGGGCATCGGTTGTGTAGGCCGACAACAGGTTCAGCATTCGTTGGTATAAGTTATCTATAACACAACGAAACGTTCTGTGTCCATTACCAATGCGTTATACATAAGACCAAGTCGCTAAGAATACGTCCGAATCTTTGAAAAAAAACATCAAAAGTTCAACGTAAGCCAGCGTTTTACATACATTTTAATACGTTGCCATCGCTGGCTAAAACGTCAAGGTGTGACCGGGCCTTAAGGAGGAAGTCAACGTGGGACAGAATCAGCGAAATGTACCAATGAACTAATGTTACAGCAAATACCTGTTTTTGAGGGGCAACCTCCTAAGAACCTAACCCCTCATAAGAACCTAACCCCTCCTTCCCCCGTATAGCCCCTTCGACCCCGATTTTTAAAATAGCATGAACAAACTTTGGTACAGTATATCATGGGTGATGAAGGTTGTGGTTAAGTTTCATCGAAATTGTGTGTTTTGTGTGGTTTCAGAGAAGAAAGCAAATACAAATTTTGGGGCAATCCTCCTCAGATAACTTAGATGCCAATTATTTTTTAATGGTGTGAACAAACTTTGGCATATCATGGGCGACGCACACAAATACGTAGAAACGACCACAGCTTCCGAGAAGAAAGCAAGTACATATTTTGGGGGGCAATGCCACCGTAGTTCCTCCTCAGAGCGCAATATTTTTAATGGCATGAACAAACTTTGGTACATCACAGGTGATGAAGGTTGTGGTCAAGTTTCATAGGAATTGCATGTGTAGTTTCTGAGAAGAAAGCAAATACATATTTTGGGGGGCAACACCTGAAGACCCCCCTTACGGCCTGATTTTTTTTTAATGCCATGAACAAAATTTGGTACATGCAGGGTGATGGTTGTGGTAAAGTTTCATTGAAATCGTATGTGCAGTTTCAGAAAAGAAGTTGAAAGTATTTGTGGATGGACAGACGGCACACAATCCCACAAGCTCCCCAGAACTACGTTCCAGGTGAGCTAAAAGAGATATGTAGAAGAGTGAAAACATTAGATGCTTCTAACTCGAGTTATGATCTGCAAAATAATTGTCAAAGGGCCAATGACCTTTCACCTTTTGGACCCATAATTGAATCTGTTCATCTTTGTATCACAGTCCATACTTGTGCCAAGTTTGATTGAAATCCCTTCTGTGGTTCACAAGTTATTGTGGGAACAATGATTTTCAATTATAGGTCACATGACCATAGACCTTTGACCTTCTGAACCCAAAAATATTAGCATTTCATCCTTGTACCAGGTTTGGTCAAAATCCTTCCAGCAGTTCACAAATTATCGCAGTAACAAAAATCTGCTACGCATGCACACACACAGATGCACATAGCGTGGTCCATACAAATGTGTAACATTTCATGCATGTCATTTCTAAATATATATATTTTTTCTATACATATGTATATATTCGCGTTTACAGCCCCGCACCACGACTGTTAACTCGTCGGAAGCGAGCTGTAAAAACGTGAAGTGGTTACTTCGCAGATAGGAGAATTAACAAGGCCAATGCCGATCGGTTTGCACTACCTTGCGACTCCGAAAGCATTGTGATACCACACAGGACATCAACCAAGTTAATAAACCCAATCTGGGACATCCTTTTTTTTTCCAAACAGACATCCTAACAGGTAAATTGTATGTCTTGTAAAGAAATAGCGAGCAAATTGACGCATCACAAACCAGAACAAAGGCCATAGTGATCAGCCTGTACCTGCCAGAAACTCAGACAAGGTCTCGGAAGTCAGACAGCACTTTGAGAAGTCTCCATGCAAAACACAGCATACTTTCTAGAATGAATGGTGCTACGCCCAACATAACTGCCACAACACTGGAGTTTTTGGCATGGGAGATCAATTGTTGAATCACCGGAGGAAAAAAAAAAGTCAATGGTCACAATATGTCCCTGACTAGTCAACCTAATTTATTTCCATTTGGGTATTTGAGAGAATATAACACAATCCCTCAACTCAAGGGCAGCTGAAAGGAAACACACAGTGAGATCCAAAGGATCCTAATGGAAGTGATCAATCCTGTAATTGATAATATTAACGGGAGTGTTTGCCGTAGTCATCAGGATGCATGGGGGCCTGGATTAAGTATTTTATCAATTGGTGAACTGGTACTGAAACGAAAAAAAAAAAAATTCAGTGAGGTGTTCTTGTAAAATAAAATTTTCCTCATTTTTACAAAAGACAACAAAAAAAGAAAAAATAAGAACCTGCTTATAAAAGGCCGAGTAATGTAACCAGATAATAACTTTTGAGGGACATCTAGATATTGCTAGTAAGCAATACCCATAAAATAAATGTTCTGAAAATCAAGACAATGGCAATTAGGATAGCAAAGAAATTAAAACAGTAAATAAGTCTGAAATGTTGAGTAAACTAAAACATCAAGTTTGTTGAAATTCAGACCATTGGCTGCACGGTTTGGTCATGACAACTTATCAAGGGCATCCACATTATTGAGCCCGAAGGATGGGGGTTTCGAAATTTTTGAAGAACCAGGCTATTAATGTGTTAAACTTGCTCCACACATATTTATAAATGAACAGGAAATAAAGATATATATATATATATATATATATATATATATATATATATATATATATATATATATATATATATATATATATATATATATATATATATATATTTGTATTTTTTCCCCCAGTGGTGAATAATCGCAGTCATGGAATTGGCCCCCTCTCGTGGGCAGGCCCTTGCTGCTCCTTTTGCTGGCAGCGAGTTCCCTGGAAACAGCAAGGGAAAGAGTGGCATCTGCATGTGGGAGAATTGCATGTCCAGCCTGTGGGTCACCCAGATAGCTCAGATGGCAGGCAGAGCACTGGTACGGTTTTCCAGAGGACCTGGGTTCGATTCCTGGTCTGGGCACGTAATTTTTCCCACATATTTACACCAAAGGCTAACATCCAAAGGAACAATGTATTCGAAGCTTTAAGCATAAAGAAAAAACATCAGTATCCTTTTTATAAAATACATACAAGCTTAATGCAAGTGTGAACTGGAGCGAAGTCGATGGCGTTCCCCACACTTCCCAACTAAAGCAAAGTTGAAAGATGGCAAAACGTTCCACCAGGATTTGACCCAATATCAAATTTTGAGTAAAAAAAAATTTCTACCCCGTTTTGACCCCTGTGACCCTAAGTCATCCTGGGGAATGAACCGGTCAAATCCAAAACATCGTTACATATTTCATGCATCCCCCAATGTTGATTGATAAACAAAGTGTAATTTTAAAATGATTTAAAATGTGCCCGTAATCGTTATTTGACCTTTGACCCCACCCCAAATGACACTTCTCTTGCACCTTCTTGCCATTTGTTGATCATAACTACCAAGTTTGGTTAATTTCTGCCGAACCGTTTGGGAGTTAGGAAGAGATAGCGTGACAGAGAGACAGGCAGACAGGCAGAGCGACACACAGACAGACGGAGCCGATTACAATATCGTCCCGTTTTTCTCAAAATGTGTGCGGATAACAAAAATCCAGGTCAAATACGAAACACCCTCAACATAATGTAGATTGTTGCTAAAAGCCAGTGCAACATATTTTGAATCAAGTATTTTATACGAATAAATTATTCTATATTTATAAGAGAGAAAAAAAGTTATCTCTCATTTACAAAAGTCATCAGAAATCATTGATGCAATGTTGGACTACCATGGTGCTGGTGGATACATTATTCAAAATAAAATAAAAATTCTAACAAGCTTCAGATAATAGGGGAAATTTGTAGGTCTAACTACTTTGGTTTTCCTGCTTATTTATGACCCCCACATTGATAATGGATACACAATTGATGTTCATAAAATTTCCAACTTTTTTTCTTTACTCTGTGATCACCCTCCCCCCCCACCCCCACCGTCCCCCCAATCCACCACCGCTTCCAGTCTTTTGATTCAATCGGCACATCTTCAATCTGGATGCTGGAGGGACACTTTGAAAAGATGAACCAAAATGACCACCATCTTGTTAAAGCTGCCAACACTTCCCATAAACCACAGTGCAAACATACCACGGTGAATACTCACCCACGCACCAAATCCCAGGCTCGAGAGCGCTTTAAAACGAGTGCCTGCGGTTGGGTGATTCAGCATTCTAACCATTGCTGGGAAGTGGAGAGCAGTTTGGAACCGAATTTGGGATGTGATTAAAACAACAAAGTGATCCAGAGACTGGCTAGCCTATGTGAAACCAATTTGGATTCAGCATTTCCCAGGCTTCTCCAGGATTCAATCCATTTTGCATTCACTTACCTAACAAGACCAGGCTGTCTTGGCGGAAGAAAACGAGACAAGTAAATTGGATTCCACTTTAACTTGATGGCATCTGCCTTACATCAGGCATGTTTGCTCACAGGAGGTCCCATGAGTACATGTATATATATATATATATATATATATATATATATATATATATATATATATATATATATATATATATATATATATATATATATATATATATATATATATTGTTGTGGTGGTTGAGGAAATTCGCAAACCACCATTCAGGTCCCATAGGTGAGATATCTCTGTAAGTATATGTGTAGTTAGCCCAAACCCGTTGTTTAGAGGGAATAAATGTGATTCATTCGGGCTGCAACTCTTCAAGATAGCCGTTTTTCTGTTCTATCTTTATTTTGAACCAACCACGTCTCAACCGCCATCACACAACCACCAACCGCAACACAGCTTCACAACAACAACAACGCCAACAGCCACGACCTTTACCGTCATGGCTCGCTTTCGCAACCATCGCATCACCGCCATTCCAAGCGTCGCCATGGCCATCATCTCCACAATAAACCCTCCACCACCTTCACCTCTCCTCTCCTCCTTCTTCCGCCATTCCCGCGCCGCTTGTGGGCACCGATCCTGGACTCGTACAGGGCGCGCACCGAGCAGCGGGTGCAAAAAGCGGTCTTTCCGGGGAAGTCGGATCAGGAATGATTCACGCCCACTTCTGTTCCGTCCTATCAGCGAGCGCGGGGCGATTTGGCCCCGCCTCCAGGCGCGTCGGAGTGGAATCGATATATGCAAATTCGAGGATCAGGGATGATTCACGTCCACTTTTCCTCCGTCCAATGGGCGAGCGTGGCTCCGCCCCCGAGCCGATCCTGATCCGAAAATCTGCATATGGTTTCTCCTGCTGACTATAAAGTGCCGAGCGCGGGGCGAATCGAGTGAGAGAAGAGTTTCTGTTTCGGGCTCGAGTGAGAGAAGAGTTTCTGTTTCGGCCTCGAGTGAGAAGAGTTTCTGTTTCGGGCTCGATTTGGAGGAGAGGTTTTTCTGTTTCGGGCTCGGGCGAGTCGTGGCGGCGGCGGCGAAGTGTGGCAGCACCAGTCAAGACAGGTCTGGAGGAGAGGCGGTCTGTCGGGGAGCTGCAGAGAGGAGAAGCCGGGAACGCGGTCGAGGGCGCAGTGGAGTCGCTCGTCGCGGGACCCAAGCAAGCCAGCTATCCTCTTTCCCCAGAGCATCAACAACCCCCCCTGATTCCCCCCCGCGCTGAGATAGTGCGAAAAGGGGGCCCCGTTCCCACCCCATTCCAAGCAGTGCCGGCGAGGCCCGCGGAGGAGCGCGGAGTCGGGGCACCGCCGCCATTTCGCGGCTCATCACCAGACGGGTAGGCTCGACGCGGTCTCGGCCCCAGACCCGTCTGCCCCCTTGTAGTTGAGGGTGGCCCCTTCTTTTGCTTTGGAGTATATGTGTTGTTGGCGCCGTCTGTAAAGTAAAACTGTGTAAGTGTTGCCGTGTGCTCGCGTAGTCGGTAGTAGATCTGCATTGTGTTTCTTTTGTTGCATTTGCTTTTGGTGCATAATTGTTGTGTTTCTTTTACATTTGCTTTTGGTGCATAATTGTTGTAATTGTATATGTGTGCTTTCCGTTTGCCGCGGAATAAATGTGAATTATGTTGAACTGTTTTTCCTGTTTCGCTTCGTCTTTTCTTTAATTGAATCTCCATCTTACTTCACGTAAAGGGTTGGTAGTGGGCTAAATACGCCCAATAATTAATCGGAACCGTCGAGGTTGACGAAAACACCGCTCGGTTATCCCGATAGTACGGAACGGGTCGCTTAAAGTGGCCCGTGTCCGAAGTCGACCTGCGGCGAGGTGCGATTGCCCGGTCTACCCTCCGTGTGGGTACTTAGGTAGGTCGAATTTGGTGAACAACCCTATCCCACGCGGGGGGCCGATTGGCACGATCGTGGTGAGGCCGAAAGGCCCACCCGTGACTAGTTCCCGGCGTTAGTCCGAGAGGGTCATGACGGAATTGTCCGTCCGGTGGGCGACGTGCCGCGATTCGAGTTACGTGGCCGCTCGCACACCGGCGGGCGCGAATTCGCAACAATATATATATATATATATATATATATATATATATATATATATATATATATATATATTGTTACGGCTGTGGAAATTCGCAGAACACCATAAAGGTCCGTAGTTCAGTTAGATCGATAAGTCTGTGTTCAGTGAGATTTCCCAACCGTTGTTGAATGGGAATTATTCGTGTCACAGGGCTGTGATTCTTTGAGATAGTGTTTTTCTTTTCCTCTCGTTATTTTGGACCAACCACATTTCAACCTCAAACCACAACGCCAACCACGCCACCATCACCACAGCCAACATCGCTCTCGACCACCGCTTTGCGGCAGTCTCCACACGCCAAACCACGGCCCTCTCCATTGATGTAAACCGTCTCGACGAAGCGAAGGAAACCAGAGGAGTTCCGATGGCGCATGGATTTTCCCGCCTGATTCTCCCTGGACCTGTGCCAATTCTGATTCTCTCGGCCCCCGCGAGGCGCGCGGGGTGGGGGGTGAGAGGGCACTCCCCTTTTCTGGAAGGTTCCCGCAGGTTCTGTAAGGAGTGCGGGCGAGAGCGGAGGGGTGTGGCGTGAGCAATATAAGGGCGTGCAGGATGCCAAGTCTGGCAGCTCGTGGTTTTTTTTTTCCTTCGTGGTGGCAGCTCGTGAGCTCGTGGTTTTTTTTTTTTTTTCTTCGTGGTGGCAGCTCGTGGTTTTTTTTTTTTCCTTCGTGGTGGCAGCTCGTGAGCTGGTGTGGTTCTCTTCGTGTGTGGTATTTTCGTGGTGGCTGCTCGACTTCTTCGCGGCACCAGGAACATGGACGGGAGGCGCTGCTTTGCCAGCTCTGGCGCGCAAGCCTGTGCATCCGTGTGAAGAGCGCCGGAGAGAGCTCGCCGGCTCCGTGAAAGGCCGAGCTCAGCCGCGGCTGTTCTAGCTGCTGTGCGGGGACGGACTCCGCGACTCGCCCACCATCGCACCACGAGGGTGCAGGTAACCTGCAACGGTGTCGTGGGATTTGTTCGGTCTGCCAAGTCCCACGCCATAAAGGCCCACGGGCCCCATCTGACCCCCATCGATGGGGGTGGTCTTTTTCTTGGGGTTTTGCTTTCGAATGAATGTTGGTGGCGCCGTGTCTTGTGAAGTAAAACTGCGAAGTGGCTGTACATAAATTGCTTATAGTCGGTTGTAGTGCTTTCACTTTATTTGCTTCCATACCTGCATGATTGACTGTATATGTGTATTGAAATAAATGTGTTTGTTTGAATGTTACCCGTTCGTCGTGTCTTTTTCTCCCCATTGGAACGCCATATTACATCTCGGAATAATAGTTGGGGTTGTTAAATACCCGTTAAATAGAATCGGATCCGGCGAGGTCGGGCGATAATACCCGCTCGGTTATCACTGCAGAACGGAACGAACCGCTTGGGCGGTTCATGTCCAAGCCGACCTGCGCCCAGGTACGGTCTCCCGGTAAGCTACCCGCGCGGGTACTTAGGTATATCGAGATTCGGCCATTGACCCTATTCTGCGCGGATAGAAAATTGGCTAGGCCGTGGTAGGGTTGAAGACCCACCCGTGACAGGGTTCCGGCGTTGCTCCGGAAGGTCACGACTGAATTGTCCATCCGGTGGGCGAGCGGCTACTATTAGTGGAAAGCGGCCGTTCGCACGCCGGCGGGCGTGAATTCGTAGCAATATATATATATATATATATATATATATATATATATATATATATATATATATATATATATATATATATATATACACATATATATACATATATATATACATACATACATACATACATACATACATATATATATATATATATATATATATATATATATATATATATATATATATATATATATACACACATACACATACATACAGTGTAGCCCGAAAGTTACTTAACCCCTGATAAATTTCTCGCACTTCCCTCCATCCCTTCCCCTCTGCCCTCGCCCCCTATGGTATGCGGAAACACTGACTCAGAAGAATGATGGAGCACATACAGATACAATGACAAATTAATTATTGTAAGTACTGTACAATAAAACCTGTATATTAAAAGAGTTCAAGAACAATGCTTCACTGGGAAGGGGTAAAGTGACTTTCAGGCCACCCTGTACATATATATATATATATATATATATATATATATATATATATATATATATATATATATATATATATTCCACACTCGTATACCCACAAACTATTGAAATGCAAAATGCTGTAAATTTTTGTTCACTTACAAAAGGAAAAATGCAACTCCAACCAAGGTAATTACTTTAGATAAATTAAGTGGATTCCAAAGACGAAAACCACCAGCACACCTATATTTGTTTAACATTACAAAAGGGTTTTCATCTTATACAAACAACTTACATGTCTATATATTACTAGACTTTGCTAATGGGTTTAATCAAAAGGTGTGTTGTACTTCACAAACATTCTGTTCTTGTCACCCAATCATTTGCCTGAGGTCATCTTCCATATGCTTGGAAGTTAGCCAACATTATTTTAATCAACCATCCTTGCTGCTTATATATGGTGTGAGCAAAAATCACTTCTGTTTCGCTGCAAAGCTCAGTGTTGGATGCTTTGGTTTGAATCTCCACTTTAAATGACAATTAAACATTCTGAAAATTTGGAGTCATTCTCACTTGTATTTCAACATCACCATAATGTATATTGTTAAGTTGCTTAAACTTTCTTCAAATAAGATGACATTCTGGAATACCGGATCCCACCGGATGGTGCTCTAGCTATACGATACATATTTACATGGAGAGAATTGGGGTCTTCATCCACCCCTGAACCCCCACCCCCTCCCCCCAGACAGAAACCATACTTGGGGTACCTTTAGACAAAATGCAAAACTTGGTTGGATTGGTTCAGCAGTTTTTAAAAAAGTTTTTGAAGCATACAGTAAAAAAAGAAAAAAACAAACACTGCATACAATTTCACATTTATAGTACAGATACATATTCCAATTGGGAATAATTTGCCCCCTTTTTTCAAAAATGCCACATTGTCAGGTCAGGTCAGGTATGGGAGCAGGTGCCAGAGCAGCGCATCACTGCATTCACTTTCCACCAGTATTCCAGGTGCCTCCGTCTGGCCATCCAAAATGCAGATGCCTGGCCCATTACCATCTCATTGAGATGCTGATCAACCTGCTGCAACCACAAGGAACGTGGTCGGCCCATTGGTCTTCTCGACACATGAGGCTCCCTCACTGAGAGAATCTGGTGAGCAGGATCAGTGTCAGGAAAATGAGCCACATGTCCATAGAGCCGCAACAGATGCTCACGGACTATGCAGGTAGCAAAGCTCATTTGAGTCTCTCTCAGCAGCCGCTCGTTGGACACAATGTCCGACCAGCAATAGCCAAGGATTCTCCGAAGAGACCTGTAACAAAAGGAATTAAGTCTCCATCTCAGATCCCTGGTCAGAGTCCAAGTCTCACATCCATAGAGCAAGACTGGAAGCACCAATGACCTGAAGACTCGGACTTTCGTCTTCCCGCACAGGTACCGGCAGCGCCACACCCCATGATCCAGTGAATCCATAACTCCCCAGGCCCGACCCAGATGTCTGTTGACCTCTGGCTCACAGCCGGCAGAGACATGAATATCATTGCCAAGGTAAATGAATCTCTCCGTGACCTCAACATCCTCACCACAAACAGGTACAGACAGGATAGCAGCATCCAAGATGTCATTGAAAGCCTGGATCTTAGTTTTGAGCCAGAAAACCCATAATCCCAGCGGCTCAGACTCCTCATTCAGCACCTCGAGGGCCCCCAAAAGGATATCCAGTCTCCACAAACATCACTGCAACATCTGCGAAATCAAGTTCAGAGATCTTGACATTCCCAAACGATGCACCGTAGATTGATCTCTCCGACATCCTGCACAGAATCCAATCAATACAAGCGCTGAAAAATGTGGGGTACATTACACACCGCTGACAAACTCCAGCAACAACTGCAAATAAGTCGGAGATAGTACCACCACATCTCACAGCACTCTCAGTTCCAGAGTATAGTTCAGACATCAGATTTATCAGTTCTGGTGCCACCCCATGAAGACCAAGAATCCTCCAGAGAGTATCCTGATTCACTGAATCGAACGCTTTGCAGTGATCAACATAGGCTGAAACTCTCATCTGCGTTCGGTGAGGACCGGAAGAGCAAGGATACGGTCAATCGTTGACCTCTTTGGTGTAAAGCCTGACTGCTCTGGACGCTGAGGCTCAAGCAGATGGTGGCAAACCCTATCAAGAATTATCCGAGCAAAGACTTTGTCCAGCACTGAGAGCAGTGTCACCCCTCAGTAGTTGTTGCAGTCCTGGCCATCACCTTTTCCTTTCTAGAGAGGGACAATAACACCCCTCTTCCAGTCAGTTGGGATGATGCCTGTGTTTCAGGCAGAGCACAGAACTGCATGCAATGACACTAGTGCAGTATTTACACCAGCCTTGAGAAGTTCAGCATGGATGCCACAGATCCCAGGAGCTTTACCCCATTTCAACCGGTTCACCGCAGCCTGCATTTCCACAAACGAAGGTGAATCACGGTTGACTGGAGGGTCAGCAATAGGGATAGTAACACCCCTGACATCCAACTCACCAGCTGGTGGATCAGCCTGGTACAGCTGCTCAAAGTAACCAGCCCAGTGAGCCTTTACCTCGGACTCCTCTGTCAAGAGCCCACCACCCTCCGCTCTAACTGCAGTACACTGAGGGACGGGCTTGGAGCAACGCAATGCATGAATTCCCCTGGAAGCAGAACGAGAATCACTTGACCACAGGTGATGCTCTACCCCCTCAAAGATTCCTCACACATAGGCCTCTTTGTTCACCCTCAGCGCACGTACAGTTTTATGCCTCAGCTCCCTGAACAGCTCAGCTCTGCCATCAAGCCTTGCCTTGCGACTCTGGTCACTGGTATCCAGTGTCCCTTGAGAGACAAAATTCTTCTTTGCCCTTTCGGTGAGTGCCAAGGCATCCACCGGCAACATCAAGGACAGTGGTCTTGAAGGCACTCCACAACTATTCAGGATCCCCCAAAGCAACCAGACCCCCTAAATCTCTACTCAGCCTGTTCACAAACTCCTCAGCTACCCTTGGCTATTGAACACAATCCTGGACGGGTCAGTAAAAGAAAGTAAAACAGCAAGAAAGGGGTAGCCTTATTTGGAAGGTCCGTACAAGTCAATCAAAATAACCTCTCCACCAGCCAAGTCACCTCTCAAAATGATTCTGCCACTGCCTTTAATGGTACATTTGAACAACCACTAATGGTTCACAAACTCCTCATCCTTGAGCTTGCCAACATCCAACATGAGATGGTGTCATTCTCCCAGATTTAAGCTGTAACTTCAGAATTGTTACAAGCCTAAGGCTGGTATTGAGGAACTGAGCACTCCGGTTGACCCTGCAACTCTGGATCATCCTCCAGCGACCATCAACGAGCACATGGCCAATCTCCTTTGCCACATCACCAGCGTTGGAATAACAAGTTCAGCGATGAGCTTGTGGGTGCTGAAACCATGAACCAGCCATACTCTAAATGTGTGACTTCTTGCAAAGTCATGGAACTTAGTGCTATTCTGGTTCACAGTTCCAGACCCATGGGGACCAACACATACCTCATAACCTTCTCTATCAGTTCCAGTTGATGCGATGAAATACCCCAAGACGAGAAGAGCATCTCACCTGGGGCACTGTCAACAACAGACTCGAGCGCAGCATCGAATGCGTCCTTCACGATGAGATCACTCATCTCAGTCGGAGCATATACAGAGACTAAGGAAACGACACCCAAATTCAAATATATTCCTCTTCTTCAATATATCCTTAAAAGAGGTGTGGGGGTGTAGGGGGAGGGGGTTTAAGTCTTGAAGCATCTTACTGGTGAACTTCAAATCTATTGGCATCATATTATGGCTTTTTAAAATCAAATGATAAAAGTGCACAAAATTTGATGTTTTTGAGAGTTGAGAAGCAATTTGCATAAATCGCCCAGCTAAAACCGTGACTCGAGTTGGGGGGGGGGTGAACACCACTGTTAACCTGGGGAAACATGGATGCGACAACAGCTCTTCGTAAAAAGCACACAGGTTTCTCAAAATGTATACACCATGAATTATTCAACACCAATAATAAGGTGACATGTGGGAAATTTTAAGTGATCATACAAGCGAATCCCATGCGAAATACGCTAGACTGTGAACCTAAAGCAACTCTGACAAAGTCACAATGTCATCGAGGAAAACTGCTGAGGATGTGCACGGACGCATTGCCTCAGCGTATATCTGGCTTGAGATCACAGAAACATGCATTCAAGGTCGAGGCATAACTAAATAAAAGCAGCTCAGTTTGAATAATTTCTCTGCGTACACCCATGATGCTACAACAGCAACAACAATATCAAACAAAAGAACTACTCAAGAATCAAAATAGCACGGCCAATGGGCATAACCAAAGGCAAAGCAAAATGGCCAATGCAAGAGCACTGTATGAACTATGAAGAGCTCTTATTTTCATTTCAGACAAATTTCCTTGTGTATTACCTAAAAATAAACCCCCCAAAAATTCTACATTTAAAAGCAGCTTTCCTCCTACACAGTATATATCTGGCACTGAGTCCCAAGCATTCAACATGGCTTGCATCACTGGTACAGCAGCATCCTCCATTGGATATAGTACATCATTGCAAGCTCAGATATTACTCTATATGCCCTTATCTTGCAGTGTCACTGAAGAGTCGACCACACAAAACAAATCGAGAACATTCCATGCATTTCTTTTCCAAATCACCATCAAAGTGATCCCCATTCTTGTTGAAGAAGCCATCTTACCAGGGCCCCAAATATTTGAAATTTGTAATATAAGGACCATCAGGCTGTTTTTAAGTTTTCACAATTACAATGAATGTTCCAACGGTGCGGTATTTTCAGTCATGGAGAGTAAACTCCAATGCATGCTTCATATGGAAAGTGGAAGGGGGGTGGGGGGAGGAGGTTGGGAGGGTGGTTAGGGTTTTTTTACATCTATGTTTACATAATAGGTTTACAGTACAATGGAGCAAGTGTGTGTGTAATATATATATATATATATATATATATATATATATATATATATATATATATATATATATATATATATATATATATATATTATTGTGGTTGTATAGCTCAGATAATTCCAATTGTACCCACGCTACCCCAAAGGGAGAAAATGCCAAGATGGGTGAAAAAAAAATTTCTCTCTCAAATGTTGAATGTGCGCAACTTCAGGAAACCCTCATTAATCCCTGAAAGTTTCAGCTTCTTTGCTCAAATTATATCAGAGTCGATGACATATATATATATATATATATATATATATATATATATATATATATATATATATATATATATATATATATATATATATATATATATATATACACACATGCACCTGGTGTTGGCTTAATGGTTAGGGAGGTGGGCTTGGAATCCTATGATCCTGAATTCAAATCCCACTCGGCTGTTGAATTAATACCAGGTGGGGTTGACTCTGCCTGTCATCCTTCTGAGGTCAGCAAAATGAGTACCAGCTTGCTGGTATCCTGTGTAGGAGTGGTGACCCGTCCAGGATTGTGTTCAATAGCCAAGCAGACTACTTAGACAGCACCAACACTCTACACAGAGTATGGTCCCAATGTTTGGATGGATGGATAGATGGGGCAGCAGTCTGTTACCTATGCACTGCCCAAATAAAGGGACATATCAGAAGAACATGTTGCATGCTGAGAACAAACTGCCAGTCAGGTGGGTACTCTGCTATGGTATTAATAATCATAAAGATAATAGCATGATCCCCTTCTCCTCCACCCACGGAGGCTCCTGTAGGGAGCAGGTGCTTCTAGTGGGGCTCACGGAGACATGGGAAAGATTCTGCCATGTTTATGCATGTAATAAAGAGAGGATCCCAAAGCACAAAAGTGCATGAAACATCATGCAGATTTTCTGTCACAATTAAATGTGGAACCCTGTGTTATACAATTTATGGAATCAGATCCTTTCTCAAGAATAGAGCTTAGCCTCGAGTAATTTTCGATAACTTACCTTCCTCGTTCTTGAACCGAATTTCAAAGTTCTTCAGCCAGTCATTAGCAGAGAAGTTGCTTGTGGTGCTCATAGACTGCAGCAGGCAGGGAGGGGTACAGAAAAAGGACAGACTTTTTTTCTCTCTCTCTCTCTCTCTGAACAAACTTTACACCATTAGATCCTAAAAATTGCATGCCCAGTTTGGGGCAGCCTTACCGACTCGAGCAGCGAAAACCGATCAACTTCCAGAACCACTTTTCTTCGCAAATACTTGCCATGCAACTGTCGCACCTGCTGATGGAAAAAGTTCACCTTATCCTGAAAACTTTCTGAACCACCTGAAAAAAGTAAAACGGAAAGAAAGGGGTAGCCCCATTTGGAAGGCCCATACAAGTCAATCAAAATAACCTCTCCACCAGCCAAGTCATCTCACGAAATGATTCTGCCCCTGCCTTTAATGGTACATTTGAACAACCACGATACTGTACTGCATTTGGTTTCAATCTCACATTCTTCCTGACACTCAATTCATTATGAACAGAAATGGAGCACTTTCTTGGCATTCCTAGGCAAATATTTTAATCTTACCAATAACAGGCGTCCACAACCATCTTTGACGACGTTGTATAGCGTTGGCCGAGACCCTCACGTGTGTTATTTTTTCTTCCGCCCTCACTTTTTCACCTTTATTATCCCCCGTGCTTTTGACAAAAACGTGGGGGATATTGTAATCGGATGTGTCTGTGCATCTGTCACGCTATCTCCTAAATTACACAAACTTGGTAGTTTTGATCACCACGTGGCAATAAGGTGCAAGAGCAGTGTCATTTTGGCATTGCCCCTCAGGCGGGGTCAAAAGGTCAAATCCCCCAAAATGCAATTACAGGCACATTTTCAAATCAAAATTTGGGGAATATGAAATCTGTAACGATTATTTTGACACCGGGTTCATGCCCCAGGTGGTGGGGACATAGCTTCACAGGGGTCAAAATGGTAAAAATAATAAAAATAAGAAGAAGAAGAATTTAACTCAAAATTTGATGTCGGATGTCGGATCATTCCTGGTTGAACTTTTTGCCATCGAACTTTGCTTTAGGTCGAAAGTGTGGGGATTTGCGATAGCGCACCATCGACTTCGCTCGAATTCACTTTTCAATTCATTTTATCCACAAGTGCTTGAGCGATTGACGTGAAACTTTCAACAGAGGAGCGCCTTAAGAAAGTTTAAGAAAGTTACATGACGAGTGGATGGAAAATGCGGCCGGCATTCCGAAAAGTCTGTTTTCTGCAGACATAGATTGCAGGGTGTTTCACCTATTAGGAATAAACAGCCTCGACCTCACTTCACCCGGCTGGATTATGCCGCTCTGAATCTATTCTGGCCGCTCCAAACTATCAAGCCATAGGTTTTCGTTGATAATACAGCACCACAAGACCACCAGTTTTTGTCTTGGCATCATTGGTGGGCACAGATTCGGAGCTCACAAACCTATGCTCCTCAGCAAGAAACGAGTGTAGGTGGCAGCAAGGACGTTGCGCTCTTGGCAGGCAATCTCGATTGGAGACTGCATTCCATCATCGATGAGAAGTGTAGGCAATCCATTCACTGGGTCAAGACCTCTGAATGAGAACTAGGTGAAGAGGAGAAAATAATTGTGTTGAACCCTTCAAATGCAGTTTGTTCGAGCCTGGAAATATGGTAAGACTTATTTTAAGATATAAGAGAGGACCTTAAAATCGATCACGGAAAGTCAGCTGGGAAAAATTTGGAAAGGTAGACAGAGTGAAAGGTCAAAAGAACAAGGTACAGCTTCAGGAATAATAAGAGAAAACCGAGGCAGTGAAGAAACGCACAAAGACACGCAAAATAAGATAACCGCACATGTACCTTTGTTCCATGGCAAACACGAAAGGTGGCAAGTCTCCATGGTATAAGCTTGAAATAAAACTCTTTGATTACAAGTTGCTGCAAAAAAGAAAATGCATACATTTCAGGTGCACAACACCTCCAGGTGAAACATATACAAAATCACACATGAAGACCAACAATAAAGGAAATTTGAAATGATCTCGTAAAACAGGACACAAGTGAATTTTGGTCTTTTGGAGGAAGGATGTTTTAAAACAATTCAACAGGTGCAATTTTAATCAGCGATACCAATGAACAAGCCAAGGGAAGGAGCAAAGGCTTTGCCTTCCAATGTGCAGCCAACATGAGATGCTGCTGAGCATATCATGTGATTTTTGGGTTTTTTCCCCACAATATCCTTGCATGAGTTACATATTTTGGGTATATTATAGTTTGTCATATAATGTAGCGGGAAAAGCTGCAATGATAATGTGATGACGGAGAACTTAAGTTATTATAGCAATTTCAGTTTAAACATCGGATAATTGACACAAGCAGCAGCATTTGCATGCACAAGCAAGCAAGCACACCTTCATAACAACCAATACGGTATAAAAGGTTAAATACCTTTGGTGAGACATAACAATAGACTTTCTTCAATTTTTTAGTCCTTTCATTCGCTAAAGGCTTTTTCAATGGGTTCTGTGCCAGAAGGCCGGGTTGGCTCTCAACGAATTTGCACGGTGAAGATGGTTGGCTGCCGGAGCAGAACCAAGCAGGATAATGAAAAGAAGGATCCAGGTAGGCCTCAAAACAAATGTTGGCGCCCGTCCGGCATACGTTTCGATCGACTTCGACAGATTCATCCTCTGAGTGGACAACAGGCAAAGGGAATGAGAAGGCATAGGGATTCTTTAAAAAGGCCTTGTGAAACATCTTCTCATTGTGTATAGACGAGTCATATTTCAAGTAATTTGTGAGATCGAATTGGTACCCAAAATATTTGGGATTCTATCGGAAGAGTAGATAGACAGCAATGTGAGATAGAATGCACTCAAACTGATTTAGATAGGACAGCCAGTTTAACTCAACCCCGAAGCAACATATGCGCAAAGAGATATCAAACTAAAGCACTGAAGCTTTTGCAAGTACAGTGATACCCCAGTTTGCATTGCCCGTCTTACGTCGTTTTGTAAACACATCGTCACGTTATTGATACCACTTCTCGATATTCGTCGTCTCAACCCACACTTGCGTCATTTTAAAGAGCAGGTTGCGGGTCACCAAACATGTTCTGAAAATTTATCAATATGATTATATGTGCATTAAATAGTTCAATGCAAACTATTGTGGTTGCCGAACTATTGGGAAAATTAATGAAATTTAACTCCGAAGTTGTGATTTCTCGAGGCTGTTGAAAAAAAACAGCCGTGTGCCATATATGGATGGTGACGTCGCATTCTCCAAAACAAAGTGGACGCTCACTCGCTCATTGAAGAAGTGTCCAGTTCAGCGGGCTGTTCTTTGGCATTTTTTGAGCTTGCAACTGTCTATATTATCCTTTTTTATTTTGAATTATTGTAGAACAAAGTTATTTGGATATTTGTACATCATGCCTCGTACGCGTGTCGTCATGTTTTGCGAAAATGGCTGGAAAATGGGTAATCACTCTCACCGATTCCCGAAGGAATCAAACATTCGCAGGCAGTGGATAAGATTTGTACGAACAAAACGGGCAAATTTCCCCCCAAAGAAAACGGGTAAAGAGGACCCTTTGGATAGACTTGTCATTTGTGGTGACCATTTCACAGCCGAGGATTACGAAGGCAGACACACATCTGATCACCACTCTGTGAATACGAGTTGTTGGTTGACAAGTTCTCCAGATACTGCTCTGTCACAGAATCAATTGTTGAGTTTAAGTGAGAAAAACCTTGAAATGTGTTCTTAAAGAGTACATGGAAAAATAGAACCATGAAAAAAATTTCTCAACAAATCAACTTATTGTTGATTAAATTACTTTTTTAACAGCATCAGCAAATTGGGCTATTTCATTTCAATTGTAACAAGTTGATCAATTTTCCACTTTTTTTTTCTAAATTTGGTAGAATATTTCCCAATGAGGCGAAACATGTTTTGGTATTTATATGCCACAAGAGTCTCTTGAAAGTTGGGGTTTGTTCTAACTTCACTTTCGCTGCGGTCAAGCTCAGCTGTCAGAAAGACTTCAATGCCAAGGCTACGGTGTATATAATATATTTGGGTCCATCATTGATTCATTCTATTTCTGACTTATGAGTGACTAAAGGGTTAAAAATTATTATATCAAGTCACAGACGAATCAAACTTTATTATTTTATGCATCGAACAAGAAAATGAAAATCTACAAACCAATCTGTCTGGTGGAGTCTGTCAGTGTGACCTGCCGGGCAGTCAGTCCTGCCACTTGTACACAAAATAGGCCGTTTTCTGGCACTTGCAAGTGGCTCGAATTTATATGGCTCAGGGCCAGAAACTCCATAGTATAAATTCCCATCATCCTCAGACTCGTCCTCGGCAATATTGGAATGAAAACACTCGATTTCATTGCCGCTGAAATCACTCTCTGATTCGCATCTTGCCATTGTTCACACGCTGTTTCCGAATGTTCACAAAGTTTTCGGAGAACGTGACGTCATCGCATCTTCGGTAACTTTAGGACTGTTTTTCGATCACTGACAAAAGTTTAGACTTAAAAGTCAATTTTAGCATATTTTGAGTTTCAAATGTAAGAAAATAATTGCCCAACAATTAATTAATGTGCGTACAACCTTCGAATCACGCGGTCATCAGCGACCCAAAACCTGCTCTTCCAAAGTCATGCCTTTTATTCTCAAGCATTTTCAGAACTTACAAGACTGATAAAGACGCCAGACTGCATCGCTAAAGTACCAAAATGGGAGATCGCAAAGTCGCCGAAAGAACGACTGTACTTTTCACGGCACGTAAAGAAATGTAATACACTGTAGATTGGCTAAGAGACATTGTAAAAGTTTGACCTGAGAAGTGAAATTAGATATTTGTCGAACAGATTCTGATATTAATGGATTGCTGGGTTAAGTTTGCCTCAAATCGATAAATATGCCCGTGTTCATTAAAGGAGGAAGAAGGCGGCATGCCACCACCTTCAAATGCTTCCGGAAGAGGTTTATTTCTTTATTTAAATATGTCTGGTAATTTTTTTTTCAATAAAAATGTGTACCTTGATACAACTGTCATTAATCAAAAAAGGGTAATGTCATCGGTAAAAAGCGAACTATATTACCTGAAGTGGTAATGTTGGGAATGCATCACCCACTTATTCCATTAATTGTGATGAGAAAATTGCTTTGATTTTCATCATTTTGATAGTCGTCGCAATTTTCAAGAACACATCCCTAATGTACACTGGGGTCTTACGGTACAAAGGAAGTGAATGAAGCATTTTAAGCAAATGCAGATATATTCACATTTGAACACTGTAAGCAAGAGCATAGGATAAAAGAATTACATGTGCCTGGGAAAGGGTGCGATCCGCTGGTGGTGTATAATCTTTATAAAGACAAAACACAAATGTCTTTGTGCTGTTCGTCTTACCTTGGAGAGATGGGGAAGGGTTATGCATGTGAAGTCAGCTGTCAATCAGAGTATTGCCACTTGAATTCTCATAAGATCAAGTGTACCCATCGACCCCACCTCCTTTTTATTATCACCATTCCCCCCCCCCCGCCAAATTCTAAGCCTGCTACAAAGTCATGACATTCTGACATTCCGTGAGTTTGGCTTCATCAACACGGAATTGGACTATTTGTGAAGGGCAGAAGAACACGCCTGACTAAGCGAGCTGGATTCCACCCGTGGCTTGCATAGAAAAGGCACACCATGGGTACGTGTGCAATTTGGTCACTTAGTAAGAAAGTTGGCAGTCAGCGATTAGTTTGGTCAGCTTGGTGGGACAGTCAGTTTAGTTGGAGAGTTAGCAGTTGATTTTCTATTGATTTACCATCCTGCCTGCGAAACACCACGATGACCGTTGAAACTGGGTCGGGATTCAAACCCAGGCTGGATAGCTCAGAGGCAATTGTGCATACCTCTGGGCCATCCTGCCACCAGCCCATGTGGATCATGATGCAGCAGAATGATTGTACACCATGATGACCACAATAAGGTGAATACACAGCGAGTGGCTGTTGAACTCATGTCCTCAGACATAAGATTAATCAACACTTCACACATCCTATTGCTCTGCACAGCGAGCAGATTTTTCCTCTTTATGTGTAGATGACTGTATTTATTCAGAAAGAATCATAGGCCACTTATTATTATCTTCAACATCAAAGCTGCTCTCATTAGCACACCACTCAGTGGTAGGCATCTGCCATCTGCTGGTGATTGGAGCTTTTGCAGTAGCAAGATTTGGTCTGTCAAATGCCTTCATTTTCATGGGCTTGCTTTGCTGAATTATTTTTTTTACATTAGTTGAACAGCACTAGGTGTCCCAACTAAACAATAAATGACTGCAACTACCTCGTACAATAAGATGTGCTGTCGGTGGGTAAGACTCACTGCTGAGTACGATGATGCCGAAGTTGCCGTTGCTGATCTGGCGCCCGCAGTGTTGAAGTGAGGCCATGTAGGTGCCGATCTGATAAACAGTGAGGGAAACTGCAAGGCGCCATATATCGGGTATGGCACACACCTCGTACACGTAGCTCACACTGCTACCATCAATCTGCTGAGCATCCATCACATCACCGGTTACCTTTGATTCAAAGGATATGATGTTTAATGACAGAATGCAACATTATATGACATTTCATTGATAACAAAATATATATTGGAGGTCCTTATCCACCATGATAGAAAAACTGGACTTTCCAAATAGGTCTGCAATTAAGAAACAAAAATCAAAGTACCCCCACCCCTAAATTAAATTAAATTCACCTGCACAAACTGGCCTATAATGTTCTTTATGAGGATTCATGCATTGGAGTATTAATGATGACTGTTGTAAGACGAAAGTCAAATGAACGCTAATATAAATTTTGTAATTTTTTCAGTCTCTTTTCAGCAATTTCCAGTCTCTTCCAGTCAAATTCCATTTTGATGGAAACATTCTTATTGTTCACACATTTGGTGTTGCAAGCATAAATAAATAAAAACAAGTAAAAAATAGGAAAGTAAACAAATTATTATTTTATTTTTTGTGTACAATATTGAGGCCATCGATATAAAAATTGAGGATATAGTGACAATGAGAAATGCTGCTTTCACCGACGGACATGTCTGACAGCACCGTGTAGCGTCTCACACACAGCACATATCTCGCACACATTTGTGTGATTGGAAAAGAGTGTTGCAGAATTTCACATTTGCAGTGGATCTGCTCAATTTTTGAATGATTACCGGAATGGTAATCTTTGAGCATCTTTGAGAATGAATTATAAAATCTTTGAGAGTTAATTAACTGTTCACCACCATTTCAGATCATTATCCTCCATCCAAAACCATGATCTTTTCTACCCCCATTAACCAACCCCAAGCCCAACTCTTTCCAAGTTACCATTTTTTACTTTCTGAGTTTTCTTCTGTATCCATCTTGTCCACCCCGTGTGTCCTCCCCTTGCCCTCATTCTTCCCCACATCCCTTATTTTTCCAAGTCTCCCTCTATGTTGTCCCTCAACCCCACTGTTGGTATGTTTCCCACCTCTCTTTCTGCCCTTCCTTTTGTTCTGTTATGTCCTGATCCGTTCTGTTTTTTAGCTACTCCACAAGCCTCAAATCAATTTGAATAAATAAATAAATTGCCCTGTGCATTTTAACCGATAGCAACAAACTAGTCCCAAAAGAGCACTGGCATTTGCAAAAAAAATGTGGACAGCTGTATACAGTAGACTCTTGCAAGTTTAAATGGACAACAGTGACAAATATAATTTACAACTGGAAGGGCACTCGGTAGAGCGTGGACCTCTGCCCCATAATGCCTGATCTAAGAGAACACATCTGGTTCAACACATTTTTGAGATATCATGCTATATATCGTTTTTGGCCCTATCTCTCAATGGTGAAGAATCACTTTAAAAATTCTAGTAGTCGGATCCGGATCTGGATCTTCACCAAAATCGAATCAATTCTTCAATGTCGCACACCCAAAGTGTCCATCAAGTTTCGTCTGAATCAGTCCACAACTTTTTGGCCCTATCTCTCAATGATGAAGAATCACTTTAAAAATTCTAGTAATCGGACCCGGATCCGGATCTTCACAAAAATCTAATCAGTTCATCCTTGTCACACACTGAACCTGTCCACAAAGTTTCATCCGGATCCGTCCCCAACTTTTGAGATATTCTGTACACAAACATACAAACAAACAAACAAGAAAAAGACGTCGTGCCGAGCACGATACTTGCAAAACCCACCCCCCCCCCCCCCCCGCTCCAAAGGTTGCCATGGATACATCAAAATGTCGATTTCATTAAGATTAAAATTCACAATCTCCAAATTCAGGTCAATCGGATGAAAACTGATTATTTTTCAGATTGAAATAGATGATTTTAGAAGTTTGACCTCGAGTTGACCTTTGACCTTTTAACCTCAAAAATAGTTGGTTTCCAAATTCAGCGACACAATATGCAAATCTTGTTCAAATTTCAGGTCAATCGGATGAAAATTGACAATTTTTCAGAAGAAATTTGATGATTTTAGAAGTTTGACCTTAAAATTAGTTGGTTTCCCAATTCAGTCATACACTATGCAATTTCTGTTTAATTCTCAAGTCAATCGGATGAAAATTGACGATTTTTCAGTTAAAAATTGATGATTTTAGAAGTTTGACCTTGAGTTGACCTTTGTCCTTTTGAACCTCAAAAATAGTTGGTTTGCCAATTCAGTGACGCAATATGCAAATCTTGTTCAAATTTCAGGTCAATCGGATGAAAAATGATTTCAGAAATTTGACTTCAAAATTACCTTTAACCTTTGACCTCAAAAACAGTTCATCTACCTTAAACTTGCGACTACCTCTACAACTTGGTAAAGTTTCATGAATATCAGTTTAGAATTGTGACCTGTAGGTGACAAACAGGCAGATAGACAGACAGAATAACAAAATCGAGTGACCAATACAATTTAAAAACCTTCGATTTTGCAAGTAACAAACAAGAAGACGTCGTGCAGAGCATGATACTTGCAAAATCCATAAAACAAATTTGACCTCAAAAATAATTGGTGGTTGAATTCAGTGACCTGAAATGTAAATCCTCTTCAAATTTCAATAGTACAGTGGATAAGCACAATAATTGTGCGTTTTATGAGAAAAGCATGAATTTTCTGACATAGTTGGTGAATACCATAATGTTTATTTTCAGATGTGGAGGGAAGTCAGATTTGACCTCTGAGGACCGTGAGAGGTCAAATCCAAGATGGCCACCAGTCCACCGGGTCTAATGTTCAAACGCGTTTAATTATGGAACTAAACAGTGTAAAAAAAACATTTAAGGTGTCATTTCCAACTAAGTTTGGAATGGCCATTCGTTTGGTGATACTTTTGAGATCGCCAGGAGCCAAGGAAATGCATTTCGATCAAGGTCAAGGTCAAATTACGTTAAAAACTTTTGGACATTCTTTTGGTAAAGACAATGGATTGGACCTATGCAATATAGCGAAACTTCGCTTCCATTTTGACACTATAGGGATAATAATACAAAAAAAATTAACAGAATAGTCCCATGCTGCTAGTCTATTTAATACTTTATTAATAGCAATGGTGATGATGGTAATGGTAGTGATCAAAATCTAACAGCCTCCAGAACAGAAGCACAGTGCAGTGCACTTGAGCGCAGCTTTGGCACACTTGCACCGTCCAGTGCATCCTTTCTCACAGCGACAGCAGATCAATTCATGGCACGATTTTGATGCTTCGGGGAGAGTGGTCCAAAGCGGCTGCCATCCAGTTGTTTCCTTTGTCCAGCCCCAGTCAGATGGCTCTGGCATCTCTGGATCCAGGACCAATGCCTGGTTCCAACAGTTGGCCTGGTAGCAAGTGTGCTTGATGTGCTGTTTGAGTGCTGCCTGGGTTGGAGGAATGTTCTCTAGAGTTCTCGACTTCTGTGTGAAAAGCTGTTTCCTGGCATGATTCACTTCCGTGCTCTCACTGGTTCGGTCGTACATTAGCACCACAAATCGCTCTAGCAGTAACATTGATCCTTCACTGACCTCACTTGGCATGCATAGGAGTTCATACAAGTCAATCGGATGAAAATTGAGGATTTTAGAAATCTCACCTAAGTTGTTGACCTTTGGCCTATGTTGACGTTTTGAACTTTTGACCTCAAAAAGAAGAGGCTTCTTCCTCATGACAAACTCCACCATGTGGTGAAGTTTCGTGAAGATCGGTTTTAAATTGTGACCTTTAGGCGATAAACAGGCAGACAACCAGACAGACTGGATAATAATATCGACTGACCAATAGAATATAATTGAAAAAAAATCTTCGATTTTGCGAATAACAACACACAAAAAGGGGTGGAAACATCACTTCCTTCACCTTTGGTGGCGGAGGTTAAACAAACAAAAAAAAAACTACAGGAAACTGGTGCATTTGGTCATCCCCATGCAGCAGCTATTGTTAGCCACTGATATTATGTGCCCAAGTATCGACACTTAACACCAATAGCAAAGAATAGCAGCTTTAGGGGATGTCCCAACAAACGCCTTTTCTCCCAATTTTGTGAAAAAAAAACAAATCAAAATCTCCCTCCGGCTTGGCAGATAGATTGTAGCATCGCTTGATTAAGCAGTCACGTAGTGCAACAAAACAATTTTTTTTAATGAAAACACATGTCCATTCACATTGAGGATACAGGCCACTGCTAAGTCAGAATTTTTTTCTGCAATTTCATGCAGTAAAATAAACTGGATAAGGATTCATTTACATCTCAGATTGCACCAAGCTACAATACTAAACGTGATGACGATTCATAGTAATTCAGAGACTAGAATGGCACTCGGGAGAGCGCATACCTCCATCAAGCTGAACAGTTTATGATTTGTGTATCCCAGTGATAGGCTGGATATGCATCCGGACCTGAAACAAAATCGAATCGAATCGCTTGTTCTTGTCACATACACAACTCATCCACCTAGTTTTGTCATAACTTGTCCACAACTGTTTGAAATATTAGGCTACATATCCTTTTTGGCCCCATCTCTCAATGGTGAAGAATCACTTAAGATTAAAAAATAAAAATTCTCGTATCCAGATCCGTATCTTCACCAAAATCAAATCAGTTGGTCCTTGTCCCACACTCAACCTGTCCACCAAGTTTCATTCGAATCCGTCCATAACTTTTTGAGATATGCAATAAATAGTTTTTGGTCCCATCTCTCAATGGTGAAGAATCACGTAAAAATTCTCGCAACCAGATCTTCACCAAAATCGAATCAATAAGTCCTTGCCACACACCCTACCTCGATCTCCACCAAGTTTTGTCCGAATACCTCCATAACTTTTTGAGAAATGCTGCTCACAGACAGACAGGGGTGAAAACATAACCTCCGTCCACCTTCCGTGGCGAAGGTCACCAATTGTGGGGCTTGGGCCAAAGTAGTGTGCTAGCTGTAGACATCCTTGGAACTTGAGGATAATCTCCAAAAATAAAAATAAAATAACTGTGACCCGCATCTTTGCAGATGAACATATCACAGGAATTTCAAAAAAAACCAAAACAAACCCACATCTTTACAAGCTTCGGTTTCTCTACGAGATGATGGAGGCGGATTAATCCACTCGCACGTCATTTGCTCTGCAAGACGTGTTGGAGTATGCGTACCCTCTCAATTATTAAATAAGATGGCACATCTGGATCATCTCTCGATCAGCGATGAGGGAGATTTCCATTGAGATGGGAACATGAACAAGCATTTCAGGAAATGAGGAAATGCTACAAAATGTGCTGATTTTTGACAATGCACAAGAAGTGTTATCTAAAAAAAAATGGTGTATGCATCAAACAGAATTTGCAAGCTTTCAAAAACCTCACTTCATAGCAAACAAGTAAATACTACACTGTTCTTGATTTATGCCGATTTTCCCAAAAAATCGTCCAACATTTGCATGCGTTATTTAATAAATAAATGGTTCAGTGTTTTGTGGGATACCGTGGACATATCTGCCTGTAGTGCTTATCTATTTTTCTCACCTCTGACAGCTGCAGCGCATAGTCATCCTCCTTATTCAGCCCTTGATCAGTGGGATTCTCATACTCATCATGAGGTGCCATGGTAAATACATGAGTAGTATCTTCAGTCAGCACCAGTGTGGAGAAACGGCCCAAGATTCTCGTCTTATTTGGGTCAACGGGGCCTGCAAGCAAGATATGGTTGTCACTTGCATAATATAAAATACTTTGTTGAAAAAAACAAAACAAAAAAAAAACCAAGCTTATTATCCTATCTCCTGAATGACACAAGCAGAGCATACAGACAGGATGTGGCCCAAAGTGACACGGAGTCTCTTATTCCAAATATACTTTTCAGATCTGTAATTAATAGTTCATGGTTTGCAGTATCAAATGCAAAAGATAAATCCAAGACTACAAAAACAGCTTTACTTTGCCCATCAAAGGACTGGAGTAAATAATTGTAAACACGAACTCGAGCAGTTTCTCCACTGTGGTGTTGGCTATGCGCTAACTGTGTCTCTGAAATAAAATCGTTGTTATATATATACTATAATGGAGCTGAGTGTTTGTTATCTCCTCCTCGACGAAGCGTCAACGGTCCACAAAACTCAGCTATATTGTACGTAGTATACATGACTGGATCGCGATACTTTTTAGCTCGCTATCACGAGTGAATTGAGCAAAAATTAGGGGGTTAAAAAAGTGAAGCAGAGACCGCCGAGTAGAAGCTACACAGGCCAAGGTTCATCACCGAGCATGATTGGTCCAATGCTATCACATGCCTACCACAGAACAGACCACCATCACTACCACCTCTGCCACCCATCCATGGGATGGATCATCTACTAGTTCAGGTAAAAGAGCAGCTGTTGAAGTACAGCTTGTTGATCACCTTGCTCAAGAAAGGAAGACAAGAAAATGGGCAATAATTTTTCACGACTGTCGGATCAAAACGAGGCTTCTTCAGAATCGGTATCACGAAAGATAGTTTCAGGTTAGATAGAAACACGCCTGACAAGAGTGAGTGCTTTGTGATGTCTGTTGGTGTCAGCACAAGTACACTGAAACATTTTATTAAATCACCGGTGCAAGTAGTGGGTCAAGGCCACAGGACTTGATCTTAAAATGCTTGACCATCTTCATCGCATCGGATGATGAGACTGGCTCAAACTCCAAAATGAATACGTATGATTATTTTGTATGCAGCCTGTGCCTGCTGGTTGCATCATTTTCTGGAAGCGTGGTTGTGCCGCTGATTCAGTGTCCCCTATTTCCAGTAAGCTGGTACTCATTTTGCCGACCTCGGAAGGATGACAGGCTGAATCAACCCACCTGGTGCTATTTAACGGCAGGGCAGGGGCTCAAACTCAAGAACCTAACACCTTGTCAGCCACCTTAACCGTTAAGCCACACAAGGCTTAGAGGGCATACAAATCAGAACAGATCTACATTGTCGAAAAAGTCATCAGACTCATCAACTATCAGGAGGTTAAGTATATGACTGTGTGAATGCATTGGTTCAGATACCAACCGTTTCAGCCCACATGATTAAAGGTCATACAAGGCTTTTGCCTCATTCATCTCACCCCAAAGGGGATGCGAGACTATTGCAATGCCCGTGTGTGTGTCAATATATTTTTACTTTAAAAATGTTTTTCTCTGCATTCATTTGCCCATGGGAGGGATCAATACAAAACTTTAAACATCGGAGGGACTCCCTATGGAGAATATTTTATTGCTAGCTCTGATGTCATTGGTCACACGGTATGGCAGCCATATTGGATTAAAGGAAAACATTTGGACATGAGTTTCTCCGAAAGCGCTCGACGAAAAAAATTAAACTTGGCATATGTCATCAACTCCCGATGGGGTATGTAGGGTGATAACGATAATGTCATCGGTGAAGTGGTATTCCAGCCAAAATTGGTTGAATTGAAATCTTTATCTGAAAATTCTTATCGCTGTTCTATGACCGGATGCGAGTGAAGAATTAAATTAATGACGATCATAACTCATGCCAAGAAACTATGAGACATAATGGGGTGAATGGATGATACGGCTATATGGGCCATAATAGCAGTGTGCCATAATAGTAGCATGTCCAAGTAACGATGGTATTTATGTTCAGAATTAATGCACGAGGCGAGGCTATGCACTCTACGAGTGCCATTCTAGTTGCGAATAAGGTTGCCAACATGAATGTTAAAATCACCTATGATGACAAAATGGCTAGGAAAAGGTTCACAATTTCAAGAAGCTGCAACAATTCAACAAAAACAAAAATTGAGAAGATGTTTGTTTATTTGGAGACGTAGGACCTGATCTGCAAACCGTAATCATCTTCAAGGCACCCTGACCTGCCAAACTAATGCTCGATTCTATACATTCAAATGAATGGAAAGACAACGACTTGGAAAATGAATGGTAACCGCTGTGAAGGACGATACAAATACCGCCATCTTTTCTTTCAACACGTGGCAAATGTGTGAAGACAATAACCTGGAAGAATATTCTTTA
The DNA here is from genome assembly GCF_056783735.1 of Eptatretus burgeri. Classification (NCBI taxonomy): domain Eukaryota; kingdom Metazoa; phylum Chordata; class Myxini; order Myxiniformes; family Myxinidae; genus Eptatretus; species Eptatretus burgeri. The sequence goes on along the minus strand of NC_140962.1, from coordinate 74,393,704 downwards.
GATCAGCCAAAACTGCATTATCAGGACAAATCATCCTTGAGCCAAACATCTGTTGAAGCTAATACATCCAATTTTTCTGAAAGCATGAAATCATAAATTTCCGTAGGTTTGTTCATCATCGACTGGGCATTCCAAAATGCTGACTGACAACCAGAGTATCGACAACTATCCTGACTTTGGAGGAATGTAAAACAACAGTTTGCTGTTGCGTTGACAACAAACCACTCCTGGTCGATTCTTTTTTATAACAGGTGTTGAAGACTGAGAAATTGAAAACAGAAGTACCAAAGGAATTTGTAACGGTATGTACTGAGGGAACACCTTGAATATTTTCAGCAGTTATATGAGCACAAGGAGCATATTGTTTCGTTTTTGTGAAACCGGCACTCCTCCGAGGCAATGGCACACAACATACAGAAATCCCAAGGCATTTATTTCTTTAGCATTTGTATAGTTCGTCCTTTCCATTTGTCTAGTGGGTAATGGGAAAGATGCGTTGCGTAGGGCTTTTCGTTAGGTCTTCAATACTCTATTCTTTCTCTTATTTCATTCATATACTTTATTTTACCTCTGACACAAACCATGCCAGCAAGCACACATACAAAACAGCAACGGTGCCAGGAATGCGTAGCACAGCAAGATTTTTTGCATCTGCACACCATTTCCCGTTCAAAACTGCACACCAAAACCCAACTGCCACCTCACCTCAGACCATCGTTATGCTCATCACAACATTACAACGCTCACCATAACCACTCCACACATTTTCTAAAAATACCCACAACCACTTACCCCCATTCTTTCACCACAAATGCCACAGCTACAAACACCTCCTCAAACCTCTTCGCCGCAATGCCACCTCAACACCGACAATATTGCATGACAAAATAAAAATAAATTTTTTGACATGTGACAGATCTATTGTTGTGGGGCAGAGTTTCGATGGCGAGCACGACCGCGAGATGGAGCAGTAGAGTCGGCTCCACCGAACACCCGGAATTTATAGGTCGTCACTCCGGATAACTCCAGAGCCGACAGGTTCCTTATCAGACTGAAGATCACCAATAGGTTGACTGCGTGGGATAGGGTCGATTGTCAATTTCAATTCACCTAAATACCCACGTCGTCCAAACTACCGGGGAAATTCACCCTTGGCGGAGCTCGAGCGGAACGAGCCGTTAGCGTGCTTGAACCGTGCGTAACCCGAGTTGATGGTTACCGAGGTCCGTCGGTCCAAATGCACAATTTGCCGCTTCCCAATTTCCCAACACGCACCGTGCTAAACCAATGAAAGAAACACAGAAACGAGCTGAAACACTGAACAGGAGATTTATTTATAATGGGGGGGGGGAGGGAACACACAAAGAGCAGAGTTATCACGACTATAACAAATGCAGTCAATGTACAAGCAAAAGCACTTATACAGTTGCTACTTAAAGATGGGCCCACACACAGAAATGGACCCGTCGGGTCTTTATTGAAGGCCTCCAGCTCGAGGACAGGTGAGCTAGAGACCAGAGCCTGTGCTTGGACCTGTCCACCTCGTGTGGTCTTCAACGATCCGGCTCGGCGGAACTCGAACCCGCAACACGATGCTGCTCCAAGCACCGCGCTCTCCAACAGGCCATGCACCAATCGACCAAGGCCAAGGAGAAGATCAGACGCGACGATGATCCAGCTCGGCGGGACTCGAACCTGCAACACGATGATGAAGACCACCATGACGACGACCACGACCCTTTTACCACCACCACTACCCAGCCTGGCGTTTCTTATATTGCTTTTTCCTCCAGGGTGAGCAAATTGCCGTCTGAGGCGCTCTCCACCGTCATTGGACAGGACGTCATGGGAAGGTCGCTCTCTGTGGCCATCTCAACCCTCATTGGCCGGCGTGTCGTGGGAAAGCCGCCTTCTGTGGCCATCTCAACCTTCATAGGCCGGGGTGCCGTGGGAAAGGTCGCTCTCTGTGGCAATCTCAATCCCATTGGCCAGGGTGCCATGGGAAGGTCGCTTTCTGTGGCGTGATTGGACAAGGGGCACGCCCCTGCCTTCCTGGGCGGAGTCCCGGTCTGAGGCGATGGAAATCTCCGCCCACGTACGTGGCCGAACGCACGTGGGCAATGGCGTCAGTGTGTGAAGTGAAGTGAAGAAGATTTGTTATCAGCGACAATCCGCAGCGCACACATGTGATTCCCGTTAGACACAGGTAGGGGGCCCTAACAATAGACACACACTTACCGATATAACTGTTTTATAAGGACCTGAATGTTGAGTGCAGCAAGCTTCCAAATTCGTAACACTATTACTGTAGTAAAAAGTGTCACACCCATGATACGATTTGATAATTGAACCATCTGGCACAGTTGTCAGCTCAACTCGAGCTTTATCCACTCCATTCTGACGAAGGCCCGTAGGCCGGAATATGTCAATGGATTGATTCCCAAGTTATGGGCTGGCATTGCTAAAAACGTTGGCTGAATGAACTGTGAACCACAACGTAGCAGCTGACATTGTTGGTTTGCAGTGGCAGGTTCATGTCTTTCGTACTGCAGACTAAAACTTTTAAAGCCAAACTGTTAAAAAGCTGTTACTGAACTGTTAAACTAAAGCCTGTGTCTAACTGTTAAAAAAAAAAATAATAATAATAATAATTTTTAAAATCTTCTTTTGTCAAAATCAAATCCTCAAAATCAAAAAAGTCAAAATCCTCCTCAACTTCGTAATGGATACCTAAATAGGGTGGATGCATGGCAGGTACCCCTTTTTGGTCAGAACCCTTTCAGCAATTGCAGGTGTGAGACGAGGGTTCAGTCACCATTCAAGTGAAGAAGTATTATTTGATAGCTATATACCAAAATTAATAAATCGGACAAGCTATCCATAAACACAACCTTCCACGGTGGTCATCCATCAATGTTTTTGGCTTGCTCAACTGTGCTTAATTTCTGAAACATGGGATCAGGTACAATAAGAGTTGATAAGTCAAAAGTAACCTACTGGCTTGAATGAGTTTGGGATAAAAAGTACAACTTAATGGCTTGAAAGTAGACAAGCATGATGGGCCAAATGGCCCTTTCCTATGGCAAGTCTTATTAAAGCAGTTCATAAAATAAATAAAAATTTTAATGAATATAGAGTTGCCCGTGCCTGCACGGGATTGTAAATGTGGTCGGGATGGAGAGGCAAAAATGCAAAGGGAATCTTCTGTCATTGAGCCAGAAAGGTGGGAGAAACAGTTCACATTTATTGCCACATCTGATGCAATTTAAATGCTCTAATGGCGGTGAGGTGCTCCGTTTGAAACTGTTTGTTCGATATATGTAGCTTTTTGATGCTTATGGTCTTCGGGTTTTTGATGCTTTTTGACGCCAATGTGTGGGTGTGTCTATCGTGGTTTGTTGCGCCGATCCATAAGTAAAATTTGTATTGGTGTCAAAGTCAGTGACCAATTGCAAATGAATCGTAGGATGACAGGGATGAAAGCTTCAATAGAATTTTGGTGAAGAACATAGGGGAATAAAAACACATTTTATTGGTTCACGAAAAAATATTTTCACGAAAAAAATAAGTGACCACGATATTCGTTATTGTTGTCTGTCTGTATGTCTGTATGTCTGTATGTCTGTATGTCTGTATGTCTGTATGTCTGTATGTCTGTATGTCTGTATGTCTGTATGTCTGTATGTCTGTATGTCTGTATGTCTGTATGTCTGTATGTCTGTATGTCTGTATGTCTGTATGTCTGTATGTCTGTATGTCTGTATGTCTGTATGTCTGTATGTCTGTATGTCTGTATGTCTGTATGTCTGTATGTCTGTATGTCTGTATGTCTGTATGTCTGTATGTCTATATGTCTATATGTCCCGAGCATAGCTCCGTGGGTTTTGATCCGATCCCGATAAAATTTTGGTGGGAGGTTTATATCATGATCTAGTTGTGTTTTCCTGAAAATGGGCGTGGTGCGCCCATTATGGGCGGAGCCCCGCCCAAAAAACATGTGTTTTTAGGGGGTAGCCGATTTCAATTTGCATCTTCTCCTCGGGGGTTTGTCGAATCTGACGCGGGGTTTGGTATTTGGTTAGCCCAATGGCACCTGCATAGCCCCACAGAGCTCTATTTTCCATTTTCGTCCCAAGGTCAAGGTCACAAGGTCACGAACTTAGAAAATTGCGAATTTTGACGTAAAAAAAAATTCTTCTCCAAGGGGTTTGTCGAATCTGGCTGGGGTTTTGGTATTTGGTTAGCCCAATGGCACCTGCATAGCCCCACGGAGCTCGATTTTTCGATTTTTGTCCCAAGGTCATGAACTTAGAAAATTGCGAATTGTGTTTTTAGGGGGTAGCCGATTTCAATTTGCATCTTCTCCTAGGGGGTTTGTCGAATCTGGCAGGGGTTTCAGTATTTGGTTAGCCCAATGGCACCTGCATAGCCCCACGGAGCTCGATTTTTCATTTTCGTCCCAAGGTCAAGGTCACAAGGTCACGAACTTAGAAAATATCAAATTTTGACATAAAAATCATACGACGCCCAAACTTTGAGAGCTTGGATGACAATATTTTTTATGCATAATCTTGAGGTCATTCCCCACCTAAAATCTTGAAACCATTTTGCTCTATCTCGAACACCTTGCCCGTGGCGCCCCATTCAAGTTTGTTTTTACGCTGATTTCATCAAAGTATGGATCATCCGAGGAGTGCGAAATGCCATGTAGCCTATATGACATTATATTGTTCCTGGAATGTTCCAAAGCAAGTTTTGCACCAAAGGTCATAATCCTTGACCTTTGACCTTTAAAGTTCACAAAGATCAAATTTTCAAAGTTGTGGGAATCAAACCAGGTTTTCGACCTTCTTCGACGAACTAACTCCATTAAGCTATAGCACGTATCCTGTTTCCTTATTTTAATGTCCACAACATTGTTTTGTGACCTTTAAAGGTTATGCAAAGGTCAAATTTTTAAAGTTGTTGAAGGAAACCGGGTTTTCGACATTTTGCAGCTAATAACCTGTCACTCGTACCACATCATGTTGATCATTTTTATAACTTGGTCAAACATTATCACATTGTCTCATCCTTGACTTCTGAAACAATCTACATCGTCAAATACCACTCGTGAACCATCGTCGTCTTCAGACTTGTTACAAGTTTAAAATTTCCCTGACATCAATAAATAAAACTTCAAACAATATTTTAAAACTATTACATCTTCATTTGTCCACTTACAGCAATAAGCATATTGCTCGTCAACCTTCTACATGAAAATAAAATGAGAGCATACGGGCAGATAAACTCCACCTGATTTGAATGTTTTCAATGCTGGGCTTCCAAAAACATGGTCTTCTTTCAACCGTACCAGCACCATGTATTTCCCTGCTTTACGTATGACAAATGAAACGGTCACCACATTTCTGTCATGCTCTGGCATCAGTGCTGCAGATGATGCCACGTTTTGCTTTCTGTGCCTCACATGTACTGCATCAATATTAGACGACGACACAACTTCCTGTACCAGGGGTACTTCCATGCCTGTGTCATGATGGCAGACACAAATCGTCAGCGTCGAGACATGCGCAGCTGGATAAGGCCTTCCATTCTTATAGAAAAGCTGAAGTGGAAAATATTACATGAGCAAAATTAGTAGATATAACAAAGGATTCTCAAAAAACAAAAGAAAGAAAAACATTACACAAACATTCACAAAATTATGGTTTTATGTGACATTTGTGACAGGTGGGGTGGGGGTGGGGGTGTTATCTGGCATTTACTTCATAAGGGAACCATTGAATATAGAATGTTGTTTAAGGGGATTCTAATCATGCCAGTTGAAATAGCCTAATACATAGATGCAAGGCAAGAAAAGTCAGGTAAGAAGTATATTTATCACCACAACAACAAAGTAATAACATGGAGGCAATACCTCTTGAGTGCTCACCTGGAAGAATGATGATACTGAGGAGCAAGTCAACATGGGTCGGATTCAGGAAAATGTACCAATGAACGAATGTGATAGCATCTATCTATTTTGGAGGGCAACCCCCACCCCAATCGACCACCTTATGGCCCAATTGTTTTTTTTAATGCTGTGAACAAAACTTTGTTACATACCAGGTGATGAAGGTTGTGGTCAAGTTTCATCGGAATTGTGTGTGTTGTTTCGAAGAAGAAAGCAAATACCTATTTTGGGGGGCAACCCTACGTAGACCGCTTCAACCCCCGATTTTTTTTAATGCCATGAACAAACTTTGGTATATACACAATGATGAACGTTGTGGTAAAGTTTCATCAAAATCATATGTGTAGTTTCAGAGAAGAAGTTGCAAGTATTTGTGCACAGATGGACGGACGGACGGTGCGCCATCCCATAAGCTCACCGGAACTATGTTAGTAGATGATAAATGGGGTTTCTGGGATGCCCATTCAAATGAATGGGGGGGGGAGGAGGAAAAAAAACTTTCTGACCCAAGCTCCAAAAGCTCAAAATGGGAGACTCATTTCCTCCCCACCTATCCCCTTCCCTCCCATACAAGCAAATGTAAAATTGAGACTCATTTAATTTTCTTTTAACATTCATTTCCATCGAGTATATTCACTTTATATCTTCAAGCACGAAAGAAAGGGAAGTTCACTATCCCTCCTTCGGTTCTGTAAAATTGGGAAGTGCCATTAAGAGCACAGTCGTGCTGTGGAAATGAGGAAGTATTCTGTGCCCATGTCTCTCATGGTTATATCTTAAATCATCAGAACACTAACAGAACAAAGTTTAGCTAAAAGCAAGCAAAAGAAGATATTTAAAAGTAAGTTTTAAATGAAAGAAAAGATAAAATCTCTATTTCAGCCCTCACACCCGAACCAAGCCAAAAAAGCCCGAAGTCATTTTCTTTATGAGACACACCCGAAAAAAACCCATTGTTTCCACATTTCCTACGTGAGTCATCAACTCGGACTATTTATTGCCAAACGCGAACTTCGTACGTTTTATTCAGAGAATAGCTTGTGCAGAGGAGTACTCCGACCTTGCAGATCAAATTTTTTTCACAAGAGGAGAGGTGAGATCCTTAAACCAATTCATTATTTGTTGTTTTATACAGAATTAAATCACTATACAACCAATTTATAATTATTGTATGTTTTTTTCTAACAGGTTGTCCCCAATAAGAACATCATTGATAACTCATCTGGAAAATGAGTCCTTCGAAAATCACGAGGGATGGCAAAAAATGAATGACTTCCTTAAAGACATTCAATCGTTCAGAAGAGAATTGAATGACATTATTGTTGGCTGGAAAGAACTCCTCTCACGTCGTCTGATCTTGAATGAGTCGAGTCAAAGGTGAGAAATTATCCCTGTGTGTGTGTCTGTCTCTGTGTCTGTGTCTGTGTCTCTCTTGAGTGTCGACTCATTATTATTATTATTTTCAGTTTAAACACCTGTCTGGATGAACCTAACACGCAACTTAATCTTCTGGAGGAATCTGACACAACACTCAATCTTCTGGAGGTAAATGTTTTATTTATTATTTTATTAATATCATGACATAATCATCTTTATATACCCTAATTGTTCTTCCAAGACATGCCACACCGACACGGAGCCTTCCCTCTTTGTTCTGAACAGAATATGTTGACCGAGTTTCAAAATCAAAAACCATCAGACTGCTGCGAAAGAAGATTTTGTTCAATGTTTTTAATCTTGTTTAATTATATATGCTGTCCGTATAATTATCTGATTTTGAATCAGATTTTTTGATTTTTTTTGAAAAAAAGAATAAAGGAGATGTAAAGGGGAGAGGGGGTGGGGGTTTGGGGGAGGGTTAGGGTTGGGGGGGAAGGTGCGCTCCCCCAACGGCCCACCACCCCCCTCATCCCTCTCCCCTCCCCATGTGTGTGTGGGGAAGGGTGGGAGGTGGGATGAGGGGGTGGTGGGTCAAAGGTGGGGGCGCACAGGGCAGTGGGGCTTGTGTGGGTGGAGCTTGTGTTGGTGGGGCTTGTGTGGGTGGAGCTTGTGTTGGTGGGGCTTGTGTGGGTGGAGCTTGTGTGGGTGGGGCTTGTGTGGGTGGGGGGGCTTGTGTGGCTGGAGCAAAAATTTTAAATTAAATAAACATGTTGTGTGTGTTGTGTCTACCCCCTTTAAATCATATAATTTGTAAGTCCAAGGGTTTTTTTTTCAATTTATCTTTGTCTCTTGTAACTCCTGTGAATAAAAAGAACCTAAAATCTCTTCCCCCTTTAAATCACATAATTTGTAAGTCCAAGGAACTGTACCGACGACATCAACAATTTTAAAAATTTCATTTGTCCATCGCTTGGTATAACCTTTTTCAAAATGAGATTTCCACCTGTATATTCTTACTATATCACCAACTTTGAACTTAGACTTTCTGACATCAATCTCGTTTTCATATTTTAATTTTGTAAATGTATCTGATGGTTTAATTTTCGTTGAGGTATGAATCGTATCATTGTACTTATCTACAATGTCTTGAATTAAAGATAACCATTGTTGAGTGAATTTTTCATATAGTCTCTCTTTTAAAGTGTGATTAAAACGCTCAATAATAACACTTTTCCTTCATTAAAGGTGCTGTATCATGTAATGTTGTTATTTTTAAGAAAATTCAAAAATGTTTTGTTGTAGAACTCTGTACCCTCATCAGTCCACAATATTTTAGGTTTTTCTCTTGCTTTTATTGAATATCTGTTGGAAAGCTAACATAAGAGTATTACCTGTTTTGTTTTTCAAGGGAACAACCCACGCATATCTACTCCTCAAATCAATAATGATTAAAGCATACTTGTACCCCTTATCATTGAGTTCAATTAAATCAGCAGACCAGATATAATCAACTTCCTTGGAATAAACCTTCCTTCGATGAAACTTTGTGATTATTGGTTTATGTAATTCATCAGCTAATTGCTCTTCAATCTTATTGACATCATTGGAGCCCATAAGTTTTTTGAATTTCCAAGCCCAAGTTTACATTTAGCACTGATCATCTTCTTCACGATGAACCTATCAACTTTTTCTCTCAAGGTTGGATTTTGTATCAGAGACAAATTATACAACATTTCTTTTTTGGCCTCAAGTTTTTCTTCCAACGTCGTGTTATTCCCGTAATCAATATCATGCTTCATGCACACTTCATCAACCTTATTGATAGGCTTGCTCCACGGTTTAGGATTGTCAGCCTCATCTAATCTTTTATTCAAGTTTGTTCCTGGACCACAGAAAGAATACCCTGGTAGATGTAATTCCTCTGGTATTCCAGTTGTTGCAAATTTACTTCCTGATAAAAACTTTTGTATATCTCCCTCTCGTTTATGTTTGGTGATGAATTTACTCTTTTTTGAGCCACACACCGAAGATGTACCTTTTTGTACAATTCTATTATTTTTACTTTTAACATACGAGATATTTTTACTCTCGGTTTTCTTTTTACATTTGAGACAATAACTCATTTATTTATGTGAAAAATTCCTACAGAGTGCGAAAACCTTTTTAGTTTCCAACATGCACATTTGAATCTTAATTTTTAAAACATAAAGAATCCTCAGAAATGTCTTCACTCTCTCCTCCATTTATTTAAGAAAAAAAATGTAAAACTTTAATAAAAGTCAATTACACCAACATCATGAATAATATAATCTTTTCCTTCTTTATCTCCACTTTCTCGTTTAAATCTTCTCCCTGAAATCGATGTTAATACTCTTGACGCATATATTTCTGATAGACTTGCCAATTCTTTGTTTTCCTCCTTGGTGTGTTGAGATTGATTTATTTTCTGTAATACCTTTGATCTTTTTATCTCACTGGTTTCCATATTTTTGTATTTATTTATTCTCTCTTTCCTCCCTCTCCTCCTTCTCCCTCTCTCTCTCTTCTCCCTCTTCTCCCTCTTCTCCCTCTCTTCTTTCTCCCTCTTCTCCTCCTCTCTTGTCTCAGTTTCTTCAACTCCTTCCTGATCCCTTACTGTCCTTGAAGCACTTTCACCCCACAGAATATCATACATATATTCATCTGGATTCTGCGATACTCTTGAATCCACAATTATTTTTCTCATAATCAGAAACCAATAAGATTTGTTGATGATTTCGAAAAGAGTTATATATTTCATCACCGTAAGAAGTTCATTTTTATTTAATATTTTAATAAAATCCCCATTTGTGGGTTTTTTAATATCAGTATAAGGCCAGTTCTTAATTGAAAAATGCCCATGTGAATGTTCCAATTCATAAGGAATATAAAATCTAACACCCTTTTCTTGTCGGTATCCTTGAATGCAAAAAATATAATTTTCTTGAAGCCTTCTTGCTGTCATTTATGTATCAGAAATATATGAATGATTAATATGATTACACGTAATACCACCCCATCTTCCTGTTGTTAAATCAGTTTGTATTCCTCGACTTTGTATAATTATACAATTTCCTTCCTTCTTTGTCATATAAACTATTGCTTCACCATCATATAATTTCCTATTCCCGAAATCGTGTATTTGTTGTTTGCTAATTGTGCTTCCACATATCTCCCGATTCTTACCAATAATATAATATTCTTCTTTACGAGAGTGATAAAAATCGTGTAGGTCTTCTTGGTTTAATGAAAAAGACCAATTATATCCTAAATCACACATATTATACCTCCATTTCTCTATTCTCATATTAACTATACTTCCTTCTTCATACAATTCAATACTAAGCAGATAATTAAATTTAATAAGAAAAGGTGTATGGCTAACAGCCTGGTGTTGGTGTAGTGGTTAGGACAGCGGCTTGGAATCCAAAAGGTCCTGAGTTCAAGCCCCGTTGGGCCACTGAATTAATACACCAGGGGGTTGACTCAGCCTGTCATCCTTCCGAGGTCGGCGAAATGAGTACCAGTGTACTGGGCCGGTGTATACCCTGGTTAAAATAGGTGTACCATATCCCTGTGTCGTAAGAGGCGACCAGGGTTGCGTCAGGAAGGGCATCCGGCGTAAAACATGTGCCAAATCACCATGCGGATCATACGGATGATCCGCTGTGGCGACCCCTAACGGGAGCAGCCAAAAGAAGAAGAAGAAAAGGTGTATGGCTTGTTGAACCATGTGTTGTGGTTGTAAATTCTACTCATTTAACAAAACGTGCCGTTTTATTTAAGGATGTATATTGTGATAAATCACTTAATCCCACCAAGTCATTCGCGTCAATCGGGCTTGGATAATTTATAAACATTTTTCATATTAATATTTTTGCGATACTATATTTGTCGTTTAGCCTGTGCCTTTGTGTAATAACTTAATAAGTCAATATCCAATTCTTGGGATACACCAAAGATAGGACCATCTTTACCAACATTAGTCATTTATATTATATTAAAAATAGTCATTAAAATTTTTATTTTTGTTGAGTTGAAATAACACATAGACATAATTGACCACAACACTTGGAATTTAATTCTTGGACTTGAATTGTTTGATAAACACCATTCGGTAAGAATTTTATTACTTCAACAGGTGGTGGAAGACCATAACTATCAAAATAATATTTGTCTTGACTATTAAAAATACAAACCCAATGAGAACCGTCTCCATTATTATCTTCGAAGTTCATAATAATGTTCTTTGTATGTTTAGACACGTTTGTTAATTCATCTCTCATACAAATAACCACATGATGAATTTTTAATTTCTTACAATATTTGATAAGTTCGAAATTTGATGTTGTATTCTATCCAAATTCTTTAAACCACTCATCAATGCTCATTTATTTATTAAAAAGATATAATCCATTACCCTGAGCCTGGTGTTGGCGCAGTGGTTAGGGCAGCGGCTTGGGATCCAAGAGGTCCTGGGTTCAAGCCCCGTTGAGCCACTGAATTAATACACCAGGGGGTTGACTCAGCCTGTCATCCTTCTGAGGTCGGCGAAATGAGTACCAGTAATACTGGGCCGGTGTATACCCTGGTTAAAAAATAGGTGTACCATATCCCTGTGTCGTAAGAGGCGACCAGGGTTGCGTCAGGAAGGGCATCCGGCGTAAAACATGTGCCAAATCACTATGCGGATCATACGGATGATCCGCTGTGGCGACCCCTAACGGGAGCAGCCGAAAGAAGAAGAAGAAGAAGATAATCCATTACCCCTTTTAGTTAATTTTACACCTGCTTGTGCGATAGAAGAAAGCATATCTCCAACTAACAATCTCGCTTTATCAGGTAGACTTTCAAGTTTTTCAGCAAAATATACAATTACACCACTTCCACTAATTTGTTTCTCCAACTCTTTGTTATGTCTTTCCAACTCTTTTTGAGCCCGGAGTTGAGCCTTCCTTTCATTGGCAGTTTTCAGCGCTGCTGAAATACCACCCGTCAATGCTCCAGCCACACTTAAACCAGCAAATAAAGGAATTAGAAATGGGAGAAATCCTTCACTCGTCTCTCTTATTGAATATTTCTTCAACATTGGTTTGGACATTTTAATTTTAAGTGAGCCAGTATCGTTCAACATTTTCACCTGTTCTCTTGTGAGCAAAACATCAATTCTTACTAATCTTTTTCTCGCCTCAAATTATTTTGTTGCGTCAAGTTGTAATCGGTTTGGAAATGAAGATGTGTGGTCGCTTTTGTGAAATTAAAACTGAGGATTGTGCTTCTCATCTTATTTAATGAGATAAAATGTCTTTGTATTGACATTTATTAATTATTTTCATGTTCATCAACTGGTCTAAAATGGCTGATGCTTCATTAAAACAATTATTTCCAGCCTTCTTACTACCCAACAGCATTAACAGTCTATTAACTAATTGTGATGGGTCATTTGGAAGAAAACTAACACCTGAACCAAGCCTACTTAAAGCCTGAATAATGTGTTTCTCCTTCTCATTCTTCCTACTTTTACCAGATATATTGACCCTATAATTAAGAGAGTCCAGCAGATCAATATATACTCTGTCATCCTTGTTTTTCATATCCAATGGTTTATCAAAATACTTTGATTCATCCCTCACAGTTTAACCTTGTCTTCCATCTTTTGTTAGAAGAAACATTAATCTCAGAGTTAGTTTAACAGGAGGTTGAGCAGAACTCAAGAACCTTAATTCATCATTAAATATCAATACCGTTTCTTGAACAAAATAAAATATTGCTGGTTGTTCTGTTGGAATGAGTCCTGCTTTGGTTTTTGAATCCGCTGAATATTCATTGTTTTGAAGAGCCTTCACAATATAATCAGGGGGTTGATTAATCTCTTCCAGTTGTTGAAATAATCCTTCATCATCATATTCTAATTCTCCTAAATGCTCTAATTCTTCCTCCGTCATTTGACTGAAATCTTTTAACATTTGAAGTTTTTTAGGAGTATATTCTATTGTGGGAACTGTAGAAGCATCTATAATTTTTTCTTGGGAAGTTTTTAAAAGTGGTTTCAAAATTTTCTCTTGTTTTCTTTCAAATGCTTCTTCACCCATTAGTTTCTGTCTGTGTTTCTTCTTTATGTCTTCCTGTTGTTTTACAACTTTTGAAACCAACTCTTGATGTTCCTTAAATCTTCTTGCTCTTCCTTTCGCATCCATTTATTTATTGGAAAATATCATTTAATGAATTGTAAAGATCAACAGGGAAATTTTCCTTTTCTTCATCATTAAAGTAGATGTGTTCAAATAAATCCTTTTCTTTAAATATTTAATCAAATTCTATATTAACATTAATACGAGTTGTAATTTCTTCTTCACCAATACTTGTATCTCTGCTTTTCATACGTTTGCGTTGAGTTTCTTCATCAACATCAAAACCGAATGATAAAATCTTAACTCCATTACCACTCAGATGTTTAATTATTTGTCTCATTCCTTCTGGATTCGTTTCTCATATCCCAAGCCTACCAGATTTTAGTTTCTTTAACTCACTCTTACAATGTGAATATTTTGTTGTACCAAGAGAAACCTCCTCAAATATTTGACCTTCATTCCTCAATCGCATATGTTCCTCCACTGAAATATAGTTATAATCTTCACCTTCTACTTCTCCTGGTCGCATTGCTCTGGTTGTTGTAGACACAATACGAATCACATGGTGTTTTTTTAGAAAATTTACAATATTTCCATTTGTACTATTCAAGAACCTTGATTTATGAAAGTTTTTTCCAGAAGCAGATTTAAACACAAGATTTATACATGTAATTGTTTATAAAATAAAATAAAAATATCCCTTAATATCTCATCTTGTTTCACAACAATATATTTATATTTTTCAGTCGTTTGCTTCATATAATTCCCAAATTCCTTTTTACTACATAATGTAGAACAATTGTCTCTCCAAAAATTGTTTATATCTATTGAATTTAACTTGAATAAAATAAAAGTATTAGCATTGTTTCTTATTGAGCGACGAGAGAGTTGAAAGTATGTTGACTAAGATAAATACAATTACAAGGAGGTCTCCCTCTTGTGTAGTAGCCATCCATTACCGTTTGGTTTCTCTCATTAACACAATCATCAAAGATAAAGAGATTCTTTTTTTGATTTATCCAAATCTTGGGGAGAAGGTATATCATCCGTATTATCACTAAGAATACAAGTTATCGGCTTTGACTTCTTTTTATATATCTGTGTATCACAAAATAGTTGTATTATATCTTCAATGTTGGAATCATTTAGTTTGTTTTGAAGTTTAAATAAACCGATTACAACTTCTTTTTGAAGACCAGCATTAAAACCTTGTGAGAGTAGTATAGTTGATACTCAGGTTGAAAACTTGACTTTGTGAAAATTATTAAATTATCATAATCTAAAAAGTTGGGAGTAAGGAGCATCTTCAAAAGTAAGCAGGTTTTTCCACATCCGCTTGAACCAACTATGAAACATCTTAATGAATTTGGAAGATTTTTATGGTTGTTAAATTTTATCTTATTTTCCCAAATGGTTAACAAATCATTTATATATTTGGAAAACAGGTTATTAAATTTTTTATTGGCTTTTTAGAAACTCCTTTGGATTTTAGAAACTTTTAGGAGTTTTTTAGAAAAGAAAAATATAATCAATCAAGCAAACAATAAATTTTTTGGGGTTTTTTTTTTTTGCATACGTTGTCGAGGCTCGTGTGAGAGCTAACACACAACACACATCAAGGGGGCATGAGACGAGGGGCGGGAGTGGGAGGGACAAAACAGTGAGGAAGAGACACATTAGGAGATCTGTGGAGGGGAGAGGGATGGGACGGGGAACATGGGGAATAGAAGATGGACATTACAGGGACTTTCAGGAAGGAAAGCAGGGAATTTGAAGGAAGTGGGCTTGGGTGGATTATCGGGGGTCGAAAAGATCGAGGATTTGGATGGGGGATGATAAGAGGTGGTGGTAAACAGCTGTTTTGAAAGCCTGGAGGGAAGAATGGGAAAGAATAGAGTGAGGGAGTTTATTCCAAAGGCGGCATAAAAGAGGAATGAAAGAGTGAAGGTGAGCAGTGATTCGTGATTTTGGTAGTTTTACCAGAAGGGGGTTGTTGGCTGACCTTGAGGGCCCTGAGGAAATGTGGTGGAGACAAATCGCAGAGAGAGCAGGGGGTGCAAGGCTGGAGAGGAGACGGTAGAAGACAGTAAGACCACCAACCAACCTGCAGTGATTGAGTAAGAGGCCCAAAGACTCAGCCTCATTGCGGGAGATGCCGATGATCCGAAATGCCCTGGTTTCGACAGCGTGAAGCCGAGAAAGGTGGGAGGCAGGAGCACCAGCCCAGAGGGGAGAGCAGTACTCCATCAGGCTACAGACAAAACTTTTAACATTATTACAACTGTTTAACCTTAAAGAAGGAAGAAGTACAGAAAAATGAATAAAATAAGAAGTTATAAACATCAATTATATACAGAAGAGATAAATAAAGCATTAGGAGCTTTTGATGATAAAAGATATATTTTAGAGAATGGAATCGATAGTCTCCCTTATGGTTACAAGTATAAGTGTGAAGATATTGGGTTGGGAATTTTAACAGGCTATCGCCATCTTTTTACTGATTTATAAATGATAGAACCAAGCAATAACCAAACCAAAGAGTGGAGATGTAATCAGCCGTGGTATTTAAATGGGAAATATAAAGAATGGGAGAAATATCAAATAAGTCTTATTGAAGAAATAACTGGGGTAAAAGTAGATCAAACAAATAAGCGGATGAATTTAATTACAATAAGTTGGAGGATGTAAAGAAAAAAATTAATATCCTTGAATGGACTGAAAACTTTGATGGTTATCAATTGAACAATGGAAAAACAATTTACTGCAATCTCAAAATGATATGTGGCTCAGGAGGTGGTCAAATAAGAGCATTAAAAAAAGTTTATCATTTCATTTCTGCACAACAAAGACACATAAAACAAGAACCAAGTTACAAGTTATTCTTTTGTGAATATACTCGATGGAAATGAATGTTATAAGAAAATTAAGTTATTCCCTAAAGTAGAACATGGACAAACATTTGTTGGTTCGCTCTTTGAGTGGAATGAAAATATGAAAGGGAAGAAGTGCTTTAATCAGTAAGTCTCAATTTTACATTTGCTTGTATGGGAGGGAAGGGGATAGGTGGAGAGGAAATGAGTCTCCCATTTTGAGCTTTTGGGGCTTGGGTCAGAAAGTTTTCCCCTTTGCCCATTCATTTGAATGGGCATCCCAGAAACCCCCATTTATCATCTACTTATGTTCCAGGTGAGCCAACAAAGACTTTTACCCCAAGTGGTACATGGCTATAATGAGAATTTTAGGTAAGGATGGTTTCACAAGCCCACTCGATGTAAAAGGAGTGCTGATTCCAAACAAAAAGCAGTCTCATTGACCCCAAGTAAGATAAAACTGCCATTTTGGCCAAAATCAGATTTGTAAACGGACTGTCTGGTGTTATCATTTTGGATCTAATTAGCTTCTGAATCTCTTACACTTATTTTGTGGCCAAGGTCAAGCCAAGGATAATAATCTGATCAATAAGACTGCTTTTTTGGAATCGGCACCCTTTTTCTTTTTTAAAACATAGAGTAGGCTTGTTAAACCATCCTTACCAAAAATTCAGATTAAAGCCATCTCCCTCTAAGGGTATTTTACCTTTTAAATTTATTCCAAAACAGCAAGGTGGGTGAGGGTAAGAATATTACGTACTACTCGTAATATTCTTACCCTCATATGTATGAAAGTTTGGTCATGGCATTAAAATAAATAAACAAATAAATAAATAAATCAGAGTCTAGAGAATCTTGGTTTGCACACAACCACCCCCCCCCCCCAAAAATGAAACAATAAGGACTGTATTTGGTTTGTTCTCTGAAACTACATGCACAATTTCAATGACACTTAGCCAAAAACTTCATCATCCATAATGCTAAAACTAACAGTCCTATTTTCACCAAACTTTGTGGAACTTCTGATGCCTCGCAAATCCCATCAAAAAAATTGCATGATAAGTAGATCAGTTTAAAGGCCAAAGATCATTACCATTCTGAGATCGCTACTTTTGACTTCTCAAAAAGTAAACACCCAATTTAGATGCAACTTCATAGGAATCATCTCTGGACGGTGCTTTCACAGTGAGTCATCCATATTCTGTGGGTCATCCACACCTATAAGTGGTTCCCTGGTTTGAGAGCAGGGGCATTGCCCCTATTTGTTATGATAAAAAAAATCAAGACTCGTGGAGGAGCCAAGTGACAGTGGCAGCAGGTTAATAGACCAACAGAGACAGACGATAAATAATGCACCAACATTGCATGACAATGTTCGACTTTTTAAGCTTTTGTTTTCGGACAACACCTACAGTTAGTTGCACTTGTACATTTTCTACAAACTATGATTACATGGATCCATCCAATAACAAATTATATAAATGTTGGAAGAAAGTTTTGACAGGTCATGTTACAATTCGGTTGAGGAAAAAAATAAAAATAAAAAAGACGACAAACACGGAGAAACAAAAATAAAACTCACGTGCACAGTGAAGCACATCGAATGTCCAACTTCATGTGGATCATCCCAGTGGAACTTGATTTTGCAGCTGCGCGAGTCCAGGTAACGCCCCAACAAGAAGTCCTTGAAGGAATGGCAGGGAGTTGCACCGATCCTCTGTCTGCAGTGATGCATGAAGGAAATGATTCGCATCCCAAGTTCCCAGCAAAGGTGCAGCAGGGAGCCAATGGAGACCAACAGTATCATGTTCTCAACTGCAGCACAGACAGAGATGCATTGACACTATGCTGCTGCAGAC
Source organism: Eptatretus burgeri (assembly GCF_056783735.1). NCBI lineage: Eukaryota > Metazoa > Chordata > Myxini > Myxiniformes > Myxinidae > Eptatretus > Eptatretus burgeri. The sequence goes on along the minus strand of NC_140962.1, from coordinate 74,375,493 downwards.
ATTTAAAAAAGGTTATTTAAATTTGATTTGGACTTTTATTTATAAAAGGCAAAATAATCAATGCAGATTAATAATTGAGAGAATTTTCTTTTATCATGTTGGTAAGCATTACTGAAAATCACATGTTCCCCATTTTAATGCATTTTTCCAAAATTCAAGATGGAACTCAAAAAGAATATCATGGTATATTAAATGTAGGCACCTGCAGATATGCTCATTATAAAGCAGTGTTGATAGTTAATTTTGGAGAAAAACAATGACCTAATTAATCACCGGGGCTATAGAATGCATTTAAAATAAATACAATACGCAGTCACCTGCCCCTCAATCCAGCCCTCCATACAGGTACATACATACATCTTATTATCACCCGCCCTTCCGTCAAGGTCTCCGAGAATCTGTCAATGTACTTTTGTGTAAGCGATATTTCAAAATAACAATTGAATATTTAGCTTTTATATTGCAGATATCTGTTCCTCATGACTTTATCTCTGAAACCTGATTAGATCACGGCTGTGATTGGCTGAATTATGTTTCCATGGCAACCATCTCCGTAACTTGACTTGTGCGTGCAATATTTCAAAAACGTTCAATATTTAGTTTTCATATTACACAGATCTATTCCTCATACCACCGAAAAAGCAAGGGACCTCAAGTATCAGCTCCTTGTAAATGTACTCTGGTTACTATTGGTATCAAATGATATGGCAATCTTTATTGCATTTCATGTATAAATGGTTAAACACAAACCATGTAGCCATACTAACATTATAGTTCAGGAAGAAAGGTGAAAGAAGCAAGTATAAGCTATATGACTGCCCACACACTTTTACAAATCAATAAAGTAACAATATATATATATATATATATATATATATATATATATATATATATATATATATATATATATATATATATATATATATATATATATATACACTAGTTTATTGTTACGGTTCTGGGAACCGAAACTCCAAGGCAATGGCACACAACATAAAACGGTTCCCAAATTTGTAATTTGCCTATTACACATTCCAGGTAGGGTCCTCCCTCATGTTTGCTCGGTCACAAAGGGAATATGCATTGTGAGCGATTAGTCAAGGCTTTCCCCACTTTTTCTCCATCTTCTACTTCTATCAAGCACTCTCTGCGAATACCATCATTGCATCAACATGCCAAAACCATTTGAATATGCATGCCAGAACTAACTGCCACTCAATACCATGGATAGCGTAGACCAAAAAAAAAAAACCGCCATCCACTTCTCTGCCATTCCTTCACCACCTTCCATAACCACCCTGCCAACTTCGACCCATGCACATAGACTTTATTCCCACATCTACACACCATTCAAGCTTGCCATTCAAACCCGCCATTGCCCAACAGTGCTTCACTTCAAGGACGAAGACAGCCACAACCACCACAACCACCTGCCTATGCATCACTTCAACCACCATCCAACGCTTCACTCCAGCCATCACGACCTCGCCCTGCTAAAAGACGCCATTTGCTCCACACTCACAGCTCAAGCCCACCTCAATCACCGATGCTTGTTACCAGCATGCACACACCATACCGATATGCTCTCCTGTCCACCATGACCACCCTGCTGTCCAGCCCGCAGTCAACACCTCTGCCGGACATTTGCGCAGCAATTCGGGAGCACCAGGCCTGTCCCCATGTTAATTCAGGAGAAGGTGCACTTGGCTCGTCCTGGGGGTAACTGAGCCCACTTTGCAGATAGAGGTCTCGGAGGGAGTGCGACGTCACAAAGAGGCAAGTCCGAACCAATGGACATGCCAGACTCAGGACAAAAGAGGAGTGTGACCCTCGGTCTCAGAAAACACGCCTACAAAGGCCGCCAAACTCCACCCCTCTCAGGATGTATAAAAGGGCAAAGGACCCCAGCGTCGGGTTGGGTATTTTTTGTCTTGCGGAATGGAGCGGAACACTGACTGAGCGTTCGGAAACCAGAGTGGGACAAGCGCTCAGGCAGGGTGGGAGACCAGACCAACCATACCCAAGAAATAGCTTGTTCCACACGACACTCATCAGTTCCCATTTCTCTTCCCTTACCTTCCCTTTCCCATGCTTGGGATCAGCCCAGGCTTGCAATTCCGTGCCACGTGAGAAACGCCACAAAGTAATACATGTGAAGCATACAGGGCCATGTTTGGCAATGGTAGATGGAGAAGAGCCCTCATCGACATGAGTTTGCTTATTGTGGCCAAATTGGCACTGGCAACTTGACAATTCGATGCAAAATTGCTGACATAGGGGTAGACACCATGGTGTACACAGGAGCAAGCACCACAATCATCAACCCTGTGATCCTCAATTCAAGTACGGACAGTTGGGAAAAAATCCGCCGTCTACAAAATCATAGTCTGCAGCTGGCTATCCAGGCAATGGCTCCCATTATAGGGCATGGTTCTGTGACCTTCAAGTTGAGGTCAGTAATGCAAGAGATCGAGGTTTGCTCAATAGGGTTTGATTCATTAACTGCCAGCAGGTAACATCAACCTGAGCCACAGCGTCCTCCAGGTGGGTTTGGAAGAGCTGCCATTGGAAGGTGTGAGCACAGACGAGAAGGTGGAGCTAGAGGCTCCTGATCCAGTGACGATCCCCCGGGGAGCCGAGGCGATAGTCCTGGCACGATGGCAGGTTCACAACCTGGCGGGAGCCTTGTGGCCTGGTGGATTAACCAATTCCTGGCTTTGTCGTGGGTCATACCCTCGTAAATAGTGATGGGCCTTTGGTGGCCGTCAGGGTGGCAAATGTTAGTACGGAACCATGCGCAATAGGATGGGGCACGAAGGTAGCAGACTGCACCCTAGTTATTCAAGTCATGCCACACCCCATGATCCAGTGAATCCATGACTCCCCAGGCCTGACCCAGATGTCTATTGACCTCTGGCTCACAGCCAGCAGAGACATGAACGTTGGATTGAAGAAAAATCCTTTAAAATATTTCTCTTGATCTTTTTTTCTTCAATCCAATATTATAGAGTGGCCACAAAGTCCCTATGCACTATGCAATCCAATATTTTCCTCAGCATTTCTTTCGCGAGCTCTGACTTCTTCTTCTTCTTCCTCTTTCGGCTTGCTCCCGCTAGGGGTCGCCACAGCGGACCAACTGTCTCCATTTTGCTCTATCCTCCACATCTTCCATTGACACTCCAACCACCCGCATGTCCGCCCTCACCGCATCCATGAACCTCTTCTTTGGCCTTCCTCTTCTCCTCCTGCCTGGCGGCTCCATCTTCAACATCCTTCTCCCGATATACTCCGTTTCCCTCCTGTGCACATGTCCAAACCATCGCAATCTCGCCTCTCTCACTTTGTCTCCAAACCGTCCTACCTGCGCTGTCCCTCTAATACACTCATTTCTTATCCTATCCATCCTCGTCACTCCCAACATGAGAATACGCAGCATCTTTAACTCTGCCACCTCAGCTCTACTTCCTGTCTTTTTGTTAGCGCCACCGCCTCCAAACCATACAACATAGCTGGTCTCACTACCGTCTTGTATACTTTCCCCTTCACTCTTGCAGCTACCCTTCTGTCACAAATCACTCCTGCAACTCTTCTCCACCCACTCCATCCTGCCTGCACTCTCTTTTTCACTTCTCTCCCACACTCTCCGTTACTTTGGACAGTTGATCCCAAGTATTTAAACCAATCCACCTTCCCTACCTCAACTCCTTGCAACCGCACCATACCACCACCCTCCCTCTCATTTACGCACATGTACTCCGTCTTACTCCTACTGACTAACATTCCCCTTCTCTCCAGTGCGTACCTCCACCTCTCAAGGCTCGATTCAGCCTGCTCCCTACTCTCCCTACAGATCATGATGTCATCCGCGAACATCATGGTCCATGGAGACTTCAGTCTGATCTCGTCCGTCAACCTGTCCATCACCATTGCAAACAGGAAAGGGCTCAGAGTCGATCCTTGGTGCAATCCCACTTTAACCTTAAACCGGTCCGTCATTCCTACCGCACACCTCACCGCTGTCACACTGTCCTCATACATATCCTGCACGATCCTCACATACTTCTCCCACCACTCCCGACTTCCTCTTCTTACAATGCCACAACTCCTCCTCTTGGCACCCTATCATAAGCTTTCTCTAAATCCACAAACACACAATGTAACTCTTTCTGGCCTTCCCTATACTTCTCCATCAACATTCTCCAAAGCAAACAGCGCATCAGTGGTGCTCTTTCCTGGCATAAACCCATATTGCTGCTCACAGATCGTCACCTCTCCTCTCAACCGAGCTTCCACTACTCTTTCCCACAACTTCATGGTGTGGCTTAACAACTTTATCCCTCTGTAATTTCCACAGCTCTGCACATCACCCTTATTCTTGAAAATCGGAATCAGTACACTTAATCTCCACTCCTCCGACATCCTCTCACTTTCCAAGACTTTATTAAACAATCTGGTTAACAACCCCACTGCCATCTCTCCTAAGCACTTCCATGCCTCCACTGGTATTCCATCTGGGCCAAACGCCTTTCCACTTTTCATCTTCTTCATAGCAGTCCTCACTTCATCCTTACTGATCCACCCCACTTCCAGATTCACTATCTCCACCTCTTCCAACCTTCTCTCTCTCTCTCATTTTCTTCATTCATCAGCTCCTCAAAGTACTCCATCCACCTTCTCAACACACTCTCCTCGCTCGTCAGCACATTCCCATTTAGTCCTTTATCACCCGAACCTGCAGCACATCCTTCCCAAGCTCGGTCCCTCTGTCTTGCCAATCGGTATAAATCCTTTTCCCCTTCTTTTGTATCCAACTTCTCATACAGCTCATCATATGCCTTTTCCTTGGCCTTTGCCACCTCTCTTTTTGCTTTTTCGACGCCACTCCTTGTACTCCTGCCGACTTTCTTCATCTCTCTGACTATCCCACTTCTTTTTAGCCAACCCCTTCTTCCTTATACTTTCCTGTACTTCCTCATTCCACCACCAAGTCTCCTTATCTTCCTTCCTCTGTCCAGATGTCACACCAAGTACCTTCCTAGCTATCTCCCTCACAACTTCTGCTGTGGTTGCCCAATCATCCCACCCATCTTTACCACCATCCAACGCCTGTCCTCACCTCCTCCCTAAATTTCACGCAACAGTCTTCCTCCTTCAGCTTCCACCATCTGGTCCTTGGTTCAGCCCTCACTCTCTTCCTCAACCTCACCTCTAAAGTCATCCTACAGACCACCAATCGATGCTGTCGAGCTACACTCTCCCCTGCCACAACCTTACAGTCACTAATCTCTTTCAGGGTTGCATCTCCTACTTAAGATGTAATCCACCTGTGTGCACTTTCCTCCACTCTTGTATGTCACCCTGTGTTCCTCCTTCTTCTTGAAATACGTGTTTACCACTGCCATTTCCTTTCTTTTGCAAACTCTACCACCATTTGCCCTTCCACATTTCTCTTGTTGAGACCGTACCTCCCCATCACCTCCTCATCCTCTTTATTCCCTTCCCCAACATGTCCATTGAAATCTGCTCCAATCACCACTCTTTCATCCTTGGATACACTCTCCACCACTTCATCTAACTCACTCCAGAAATCTTCTTTATATTCCATCTCACACCCCATATGTGGGGCATATGCACTGATGACATTCATCATCACCCCTTCAATTTCCAACTTCACACTCATCACTCGGTCAGACACCCTCCTCACCTCCAATACCCTCTTGACATGATCTTCCTTCAGGATTATCCCGACACCATTTCTCCTCCCATCCACACCATGGTAGAACAGTTTGAAACCACCTCCAATGCTCCTCGCCTTACTCCCCATCCACTTGGTCTCTTGTACACACAGTATGTCCACCTTTCTTCTCTCCATCATATCAGCCAACTCTCGCACCTTTGCCAGTCATCGTCCCAACATTCAGAGTTCCAACTCTCACCTCCACACTTCTACCCTTCCCCCCCTCCCACTGCCTCCGGACTCGCCTTCCCCCTCTCCTTCTCCTCCTTCGCCCAGCAGTAGCACAATTTCCACTGGTACCCTGCTGACCACCGGTACCGGTGGCGGTCGTTGGTAACCCGGGCCTCGACCGATCCGGTATGGAAATTCGTTTTGTTGTCCGCATAATGATTTGGCATAGGTTTTTACGCGGGATGCCGCTGCTCACGCAACCCTGGTCGCCTCTTACGAGACAGAGGGATATGGTACACCTATTCTAACCGGGGGATAGACCGGGGCGAGTACAACTGGTGCTCATTTCGCCGACCTCGGAAGGATGGCAGGCTGAGTCAACCCCTGGTGTTTTCTACTTGGTTTATATATATTTATATATATATATATATATATATATATATATAGATACATATATATATATACACATTATATATATATATATATATATATATATATATATATATATATATATATATATATATATATATATATATATATATATATATATATATATATATATATATATATTTCGCGAGCTCTGACGCGCACACTTATTTTCCACAGCACGTTTACACACAGTTCTTTCGCGAGCTCTGACGCACGCCCTTATTTTTCCTCAGCAACATTTATGCACGTACTTCTTTCGCGAGCGCCGACGCCCACCTTTTTTGAGAGCGCACAGGTCGTCATGGTAACCGTGCGCAAGTGGGGTGGGGTGAGCTTGGGGCAGACTCTGCACCCGCCGAGATGGCCTCAGATATAAAACGAATTGGAGGTCCGTTCTGAGGAAGAAAGCGGAGGCGATTGAAAGAGAAGTGAGAGGAATAGGGCAGAACGAAAGCTCGGGAGGAAGAAGAGAAGCGAGCAAAAGAGAAGAAGAAAGCGAGCGTGTGGTGCGCGTGTGGGTGTCTGACCAGCATCAACGAGAATTCATCCTTCCCAGTGCTTGAGCAAGCGAGCATGTGGTGCCTGTGTGGGTGTGAGCAGCGCCGACGGTGAGTGAGACACGGGTCGGTCACCAACAAGTGAGGCGCGGGTCAGTCACCGGCAGACCGTGTGGGTCACTGGACGTCACCAGTTTTATGAGGTGTGAGGAACTGCCCGTGTCGCAGCACCAGGGTCTAAACCCGTGACAGACGATCTCGGTGCCCTCCCATACGTCGACTGGGGTTCAAGGCTGTTCGCGAGAGGGTGCACGGCAAGGCTGGGTGCTGGCAACGGACGTGACATGCACGCACACATTTCAGGACGTTTTCACTTCACGGACGACTACTCTGGTGAGTGATACGATTCTTCCCCCGAATGATCTGTTGGGTACCCTTGTCTGTGTTTAGCTGTAAGTAAGTCAACCCCTGATAAGCATCTGCTCTTTGTCTCTTACTTGGCATTTTGATTGATTTTGCTTTGAAATTAATTCATTTATTTACCTCAGAAAATAAAGTTATTTTTATTTATTTATTTTATTATTAAATCATTTATCGATTTCCAACCTGTCCGTGTTTGTCCTTTCCTTCCATTGGTCTCGCATTGTTCGAACCGAGATAGACTGGGAGGTAATTACCACAGATTTGACCAAAAGTAAAGTAGTCGGCACACTCCAGCGGTTAAAACGCTCGGCCGCCCTAATTAAAATCTAATCGAGATAACATTGGTGCTTTGCCGAGGGCGCGCTCCCCGCTCAGGTAACCACGTGACTTCTAGTTAAACGGAATAATTAGACGGTGGACACTGGAACTCGTGGTTGACTGGGTGGCATTCGTGGTTCTAAAACAACCCACCGTACCACAATGTTAATTGTGAGCGGTGGCCCCAGGTCCGGCTCTACCGAGGACAACCAGGGATTAATCCTCCTGAGTGACACGCTGGTGTCACTACCCGTGGCTGCAACAATATGATTCTTTTTAAGTATGTATCCATTTGGAATTAACATAATTATATTACTCCTTTGTTTTGAAACATCACCTGTATATTCAAAGTGTAAACAGGTTGAACTTTGCCAGTAAGTTGAATATAAGAAGAATTGCCTTTCATTTTAAAGCTATCGAAAGGAATTTTTATATAAAAGACAAACAAGTTGGAATGTAGATTTAAGAAGGTGTCCAGATGTATTCACTAAGTTCTAGTCGCTTCAAGATAATATATCTTCCCAGTTTCAGGAGAAGCAGCCTGACTTTTAACCTACATACAATGGAAACTTGTTTTCATGACCATTAGAGTTGGCGTTTGACATCATTCTAATATTCTGTGCGTTTTCTGTATTAGGAGAGGATTAACATATCTGGATTTGAAATATATGTTACAACCATTCAAGCAGGAACAATCTAATAAGACTGAAGATAAGCTTCACCTGGAAGATGTCAAGACCAGACAAGCTGGTGCCAGTGCCAGAGATGATTAAAAAAAACGTCTCTTACTGAAAACTATATAAAGACCAAGATTCTCCATTTGTATTTGAGAGATCTGGAATGAGTTTGTATGTTCAGAATCTCCGATGCGCACATAATAAAGTGTTTGTCTGTTGAATAAATGTTCTAATTGTACAGAAGGGTTGGAAATTTCTTCGACAGCACGCAGTTAGAATTTACCTGTATGCTTCCCTCCATTCTCTACACAAATTGGAATTTGTCTCCATGTACTTCTGGACATCATCTTCCATGTTGAGGGTTGGAGGTCATAAAAGCAGCTTATGACAGCTATTTTGAGGTCTTCAACTGTTGAGAATCAGCGATCCTATCTTCAGCTATCGTGCAACAAATTGGTGTACCAGCACATTATGCTCTCGCAATTAGAGAATATCTCGACGACAAATTCAGTGGACGATGGATTGGACGTGGATCTGAGATAGTGTGGCCTCCTCGAAGTCTGGACTTAACAACATGTGACAACTCGCTTTGGAGCATTGTGAAAGAGGAAATTTCTCATCTCCGCCTAACAACAGTTGAAGACCTCAAAACAGCTGTCAGGAGCTGCTTTTATGATGTCAAACCCTCAACATGGAAGATGTCCAGAATAACATGGAGAAAAATTCAATTTTGTTTTGAGAATGGAGGGAAGCATACAGGTAAGTTCTAACTCTGTGCATCGGGACTTTGTAGCCACTGTACATACTTGTACCAAGTTTGATTTAAATCCCTGAACCCAGATTCAAAATATTAAATAATTCTGCCTACCAGACCATGCATCTGATCAGGTTGAAATTTAAAACATATATTCCACATGGCTACTGCATAGTAATTATGACGTTTCACATCGATTGATGAAGCAGATTAAGAGAAATATATTTTAAGGATTTTTCTTCAATCCAATATGGCTAACAGACCATGTGACCTATTAATTATTCATAAACACCCTGGTATCCCCAAGGCTTGGGGAATATGTGGATTAAGTTTCTCCTCAATCTGTCAAGCTATTCTGGAGAGGATTTTTAAAGGTTTATTCTTCAAAACCAAAAAAAAAATCATAGCTGCCAAACCATGTAACCTATGATGTCAGAGAGGGAGAACTTTTTCTCATGGACAGGTGATCATACCTGTAAAGTTTCACCTTGATCTGTTCAGCCATTTCATAAAAGAAGATTTTTGAAAGGTTTTTTATGTTAAAAAAAAATATATATCTTCTTCTTCTTTCGGCTGCTCCCGTTAGGGGTCGCCACAGCGGATCGTCCGTATGATCCGCATAGTGATTTGGCACATGTTTTACGCCGGATGCCCTTCCTGACGCAACCCTGGTCACCTCTTACGACACAGGGACAATATAATATATATATATATATGGCTGCCGAACCATGTGACCAATGACATCATCAACTTTTTCCCCTCATACAATAAATTTAACCCGAGACGACCCTCAAAAATTTTCATTCTGATGGAATCAAGCACTCGACGTATGCAATTATGATGTCATAATGAAGCCACCAATAAAATCCCAAAAATAATTTGAAACCACGAATAATGAAGTCACCACGAATCGAAACATGAATCGGAAAACGAACCTGCCATTTAGCAGTACTGTGGCTCTGAATTCATCACGATTCCACATGCGCAGAGGAGCGAGATAAGTTGTTTACTCTGTCTGCCTGCCTGGCAGTCAAACAAAATTGAAAATTATTCCAAACAGGAAACTTACTGTTTATAAGGACATCATAAAGGACAAACAGGCATGAAAAACTAATGTAAAGTGTTAAATTAGGTGGTGTAAAAGACGCTGCATCAACGGTGGTAGACTTCCAAATTTTTTATGGTTTTTCTTTTATTTCATTTGATTTGTATCATTGAACACTGCATAACATAAATCACCTTTGGCACATTCAAAACCCGTCCGTTTAACAGTACTTAGATAAAATGTTGAGGCATTTTATGTCATCACGACCAATCAAATTTGCCGCTTACAGACCCCGCTCATGTCCTCATTTCTCAAGACTGCATGGGGTAAAGTGTTCCATGAACTTTCTTGTCAGTCAATTGCATTTGATGTCGTTGCTCATGAATACAAGTTAAACGATATAAAAAATAAAAATTCTGTAAGAATGTGATGTCATCACTGTGATTGATAAAAAAGTGAGGTGTATAGATGAGAAATGTACAAATTATTTTGGTGAGCGAAGGAGTACCACCACCAGAGGCGCCAATGAAATAACAGTGAGGTCTAAAACTTGTGTTTCAAAATGAGGGATGATCAGCAATTGGTTTGTGCACAGAGTAAAGAAACAAGACATACTGGAAACTGGATGAGAAGATAAAGTTTGACTTAAGAAGGCATGGTGTCACCCAATGTCACCAAATATATTTTGAGTATTATCTGATTCTGAAGACAAACAAGATCATCACTTACACCACAAGGATTTGAATATATTGCTATAATTTTGGCTCATACATAGGGCGTTCATAGGTAGGAATCATGGATCCAGGAGGCTACGACAGGAAAGGGCGTTTTGGACATTGCACTCTCCAAGTTACGGGAGTTAGTTGAAAGGTGAAGCTAGCGAGCTATGAAAGTTATAATAAACACAACTTTTTCACTCATATACAGAGACATTGTATATGCAATTTTAGAAACTTCTGCAGGATGATTTACAACTGCTGATAGTTCAGATTACTCTTCTGGTGAAAAGAAGCATGTTCTGTTGGCAACCGAACCTACGACTAAAATCACGCGTAGTAGCATGCCACCTGTGGGCTTGTTCCAACATAATACATGTTAATCTCATCAAAAAAGAGACGGAAAGGCTTCTAGTTCAGACCAATCATACATTATGCATTTAGGATAAAGGTTACTGACAAGCTAACGTTTCTCATTTCCCAACAATAAAAATAAAAACAAAAACCAGAAGATGCAAAAAATTGCTAAAGTTTATATAAATCCAGCAGAAGCTGAGCTGTGATTTTCTGAATTATCATTACCTTCAACAATGTTTCTGCTTGCTCGTTTTCCGTGTTACTTCAAGTCCAAGAGCTTCTTGAACTCGGTAACAAACTTCAGCTGTACTGTATATGTTAATCATTGGTAACACTAGGAATGCATAGGGAAGTGAAAACAGCAGTGAGAAATTGAAGGTGTACTTCTGAGCTAGGGTGGTATGATGCATCGTGGAACAAAATGTTATCATTCCTTCTGTAAAATATGCCACTTTGTAAAACAAGTTACACATGAGACATTGCTTGCATGTGTGGGGGGGTTTCTCGGGTTCACACACACATTCCATATGAGAATGAAATTGGTAACTGTTGACTGTATTTCATCAATGCAAATTTCAGGCTAATTCGTGCAGATATTAATCAAGTTGTTCTGTCCCTTTTGTCTTTTGCGGACATTGGTGTACCCTCAAAAAGGGGAGAAAAAATATACATGTTAATGACATAAATTCCAGTCCATTGATTAGGTAACCCTGCTGACCATCACTGTAAAAAATAAAATAAAAAACTCAAACCCTCCCCCACACCCATCGGAATCGTTATCTCTACCACCGAAGGAGGATGAAGGTTATGTTTCCACCCATCTGTCTGTGTGAGCAGGATATCTCAAAAAGTTATGGACGGATTTGGGCGAAACTTGGTGGACAGACAGGTTGGGTGTGTGAGAATAACGAATAGAGTTGATTTTGGTGAAGATCTGAATCCAGATACGAGAATTTTTAACTGATTCTTCATAATTGAGATATGACGCCAAAAATGATGGTATACGGCAGTGTTTCTCAACCGGGGTTCCCCGGAACCCAAGGGTTCCGCAAGAGGTCGCTCGGGGTTCCGTGAGAAACAGTAATAAATAGGCTCATGTATTTTTGAGTAGTTTTTGTTTGATTTAATATTCGTAATTTTACTATACACGTACGGCATATTGTTGGAAACTCCTTGTTTATTATAATAGAGGCTTCAACCTGTTATATTATTTACAATTATAACAACCATAGGGAACGATGTCTATATGGCGCCAGTGTGAAACTGCCCTCACTGGTTAGTGGACGTCCTGTACGCGGCGGATTCGTGTATCATTGAGTGACTGACTCAAGTACAGGACGCATGCACGGTGTCCATCTATCTTCTCTGTGCTTCCTAGCGTGAAGTCTATAAAAGAGCTAGATATTAATAATGGTAGATAATAATTTTTATAATAATAATAGAAAATAATAATTTTCAAGGGTTTCACAAGGGTAAAAAGGTTGAGAAACGCTGGTATACGGTATAGCATGATATTGTTGCGGTTATAGAAAAGACCCCGGGGTGACATACGGTGCCTACAGAAAGTCTACACCCCCTTTCAAATTTTTCACCTTTTGTTGCCTTCCAGCCTCGAATTAAATTAAATTAAATTAAAATCAGACTTTTTCCACATCGTAACCAATAACTTCCAAGTGAAAAACAAATTCTACAAGTTTCAGAAAAAAAAAAATAGATGTGAGAAGAAAGCTCCCTAACCTAACTGTGTAAAGGTCTGTTTGTGGAAGCGTGTACCTCCGTGGGACACTCTGCCTGAGTGTTCCCATCTCATGATATGGCATGTTATCTCCTTATTTATTCGCCGGGACTCACGGCAACGTGCGCTCCGCACTGGTCCGCCGTCTGTGGCCGGTGGTGAACCCGTCTGGCTTTATGGGGGTGGCGGCACGTCGACAGCATGAGTCCACTGGATGCTATCCAAGGACGGCAGTCAAACGCTGATACTATTCTCGAAAAAGAAGCTCTCTCAACAGCTCTGCACTACCCCCTTTCATTAGCCCCAGGCGAAGGATGGGTCGATGACTGGAAAGCAACGTGGTGGCCCAAATCCTGCTCCTCTATTGGGCCACAGCGGTTCTGGCCAAGCCCCGCCAGGCTCCAGGACCGGAAACCAGCTCAGATTCCCACCAGCTTCAGCATGACTCGGAGCTCCCGACTTAACATGGCAAGTACGCACCTTGAGCTGGCACCTTGGCCCCGAACCTGCACAGAGTGTAGTTTGAATGCTGGATGGTAGCGGATTTTCTCCGCCACCCATGGGCTCCTTCACAAGCCAAAATGCACATCCGGGACCTGAACCAAACTCCCGGATCGCCCATCCCATGATCCATCCAAGTTGCTTATGGTCTTGCAGAGGTCTGACGACTGTATGAGGTCTGTAATAATTCTGGACGCTCAACCAGAACGTTCCAAGTGAGATGCGGTGGAGCTATATAGCGTTTGTAGCGTAATCGAGCATCGCGTGGCGCCAAGGACAATGGCCGACGCTGCACGGTGCTCGAAAAAGAGTGGCGAATTGGAGCAATGCATAGGTATGCAGGGATGCGGGAGTATTTTTTTTTCCTCCTCCAAACCCCTGTTTCCACCTACGGGGCATGGCTTGCTCACACGAAACCAGGGAAGGCGGGGCCTCTGACCTCTCAGCACGTTTGGCTAGCTTCTGACGTCATGCCCATCAATCATCAGCCTCGGGGGCATGACTTTTCCACCATCACACTTGGAGGCAGAGCTTCTGCCTGCTCAGCACGTTTGGCTCGCTTGTAAATGCAAAAAACATAGGAATAGGTTACAGGGGGGCAATCACATAATGGGGAAACTTATTCTTAATCCCAATCTAATTACCCCCCCCCCCCCACCGTGTGGTGACACACAACACCTAAGTTCACAGTCTCCCGACTTAATTACATTGAGATGAATCCTACACGTCCACGGAACAAACAACTCTATTCAATCCTAACTTTCCCATTAAATTCCTCTATCTACCCCCACAATGGAACAACATATGCATACATATTGTTATGGATTTCACAATCAGATCCAACTAATACATACAAACATTTAGGTCTTCATACAGTTATTTCCCTAAATGCCTGTCCAGGATAGATCCATCCCCCATGTCTGGTGGGATTCTAACTTTGATGCGTTGGAGAAGGGCATGGAACAGATTCCCTTTCTTATGAGATCGCCTTTTTCTCTTTACAACACATGAGATAGCCATGAGCCCAACGGAGGCTCGTCTACCCCCTTTCCATCAGGACACATTGGCTTGGAGGTGGACGATTTATTTACACCTCGGACTTACAGGACATTTGATTAAGCACACCGCGAGCTTTTCCTGAGCAGTTATTCTGATTGTCAAATATGGCTGTGGATCATTTACCTCACCCACCTATCTTTCACCGACGTTGACGCCCACCTTTCAACGGATGGTATTTGCATACTAAATAAATAAATAAATATATGACCCCCGACAATCCGAATTTCGTGTTTGTTCAATGCCGAGCAGAAAGGAAGGGTGGTTATAGTACAAGTGTGTTAACAGATTTCATTTTACATCATTCTCTTTAGGCGGCGCTCATCGGTGCGGACTCAAACTTCATGACGCAAGTTGGTTCAACTCGTTTGAGGAAGTGGGAACGTTTCCGGGGAAACCGGCCCAAACGTCACCTCGTCGTACATCGTTAACAAACAAGTGCAGACACACACACACGCACACGCACACGCACACGCACACGCGCACGTGCACACACACACACACACACACACACACACACACACACACACAGACACACACACACAGACACACGTGCACACACACACAGACACACGTGCACACACACACACACACACACACACACACAGACACACGTGCACACACATACACACACGTGTGCACACACACACAGACACACGCACACAGACACACGCACACAGACACACGCACACAGACACACGCACACGGACACGCACACGCGCGCGCGCACACACACACACACACAGACACACGCACACACACACACACACACACCCACGTACACCCACACACGTGCACACGTACGTACACACACGCACGCGCACACACAGACACACACGCAGACACACAGAGACACACACACACACACACACACACACACACACACACACACACACACACACACACACACACACACACACACACACACACACACACACACACACACACACACACACACACACACACATACACACACGTACACACACACACACGTGCACACACACACACACAAACGCACACACACACACACACACACACACACACACACACACACACACACACACACACACACACGCACTCACTCCTTTGAGATGCCGGTGTGCTCCAACATACCGTACCCCTTAACCATTCACAACAACTTATCACTCTCTCAGCAACAATATTTACAATCAATTCGATTATTTAACCAATTTACCAACGCGAACATCCTGTACGGGAGTGAAACATCAACCTTGTCCTTGAGCGCGACGTTGTTTTCAAACAGACACCTGTCCCTGACCTACCGTTGGTCAATAAGTCCGCGACGAAGGGCGAGAGGCGTCGTCCTGCGAGCCACGTCGTCATGGTCATGCTGAGGGACTGGGCACGTCCGCCATGAAGACGGACTGCGACGAGAAGCCCCGAGAACGCGCCCAGCACCACGAGCTTCATGTTCTTCATGGTCTGGACTGACTCGTCAAATGAAACGCCGACGTCAAAATTTTTCACACAGCCGTCAACGGATCGAGTCATCCATTTCATTATCGAGCCGAAGGTTCCTCGTCCTTTAACCAACAACACTTATTACAATGTTCCTCACCGAATATCGTTCAACACTAACATTAAAAAAACTGATCCCCATCAAACAGCGGTGCGGCCCTATACACCGCCCAATCTCACATTCACAACACGGAGCGCGGTGTAGCGAGCGGACGCCATCTTGGTCGGCCCACTCGATTGCTGGACGGAGGCGATCACCGCCGTACATTTGTGTGTAATTCAGAACGAAGAACGATTTTGTGCGATCGTTTTTCAATAGTAAACTATCATAACTATCATAATAACTATAACACTTTCGTTATCATTTGCTTTTCACAATGAACTTCAACAACATATGTTTGTTAATTACAAAATCGAAGGATTTTTCAAGAAGAGTCAATCGATTTTGTTCTTCTGTCTGTTTGTTTGTCGCCGACAGGTCACAATTTAAAACCGATCTTCACGAACCTTCACCACGTGGTAGAGTTTGTCATAAGGAAGAAGCCCATTGTTTCAGAGGTCAAAAGGTCAACATAGGCCAAAGGTCAACAACTTGGGTGAGATTTCTAAAATCCTCAATTTTCATCCGATTGACTTGAAATTTGAAGATACTTTATATTTCAGGACACTCAAATCAACAAGCCAATTATTACCGAGGTCAAAATGAACCAAAAAGTCAACATAGGCCAAAGGTCAACAACTGAGGTGAAATTTCTAAAATCCTCAATTTTCATCCAATTGATTTGAAATTTGAAGAGAATTTATATTTCAGGACACTCAATTCAACGAGCCAATTATTACCAAGGTAAAAATGGACCAAAAGGTCAACATAGGCCAAAGGTCAACAACTTAGGTGAAATTTTAAAAATCCTCAATTTTCATCCGATTGACTTGAAATTTGAAGATAATTTATATTTCAGGCCACTGAATTCAACCAGTCAATTACTTTTGAGGTTAGCGCACACCAAAAGGTCAACATAGGCCAAAGGTCAACAACTAAGCTGGAATTTCTAAAATCCTCAATTTTCATCCCATTGACTTGAAATTTGAAGAGGATTTATATTTCAGGACACTCAATTCAACGAGCCAATTATTACCGAGGTCAAAATGGACCAAAAGGTCAACACAGTCCAAAGGTCAACAACTAAGCTGGAATTTCTAAAATCCTCAATTTTCATCCCATTGACTTGAAATTTGAAGAGGATTTATATTTCAGGACACTCAATTCAACGAGCCAATTATTACCGAGGTCAAAATGGACCAAAAGGTCAACACAGTCCAAAGGTCAACAACTAAGCTGGAATTTCTAAAATCGTCAATTTTCATCCCATTGACTTGAAATTTGAAGAGAATTTATATTTCAGGACACTCAATTCAATAAGCCAATTATTACCGAGGTAAAAATGAACCAAAAGGTCAACATAGGCCAAAGGTCAACTACTGAGGTGAAATTTCTGAAGTCCTCAATTTTCATCTGATTGATTTGAAATTTCAAGAGGAGTTGCACATTTGATCATTGAATTGAACAACCAATTATTATTGAGGTCAAATTTGTTTGATGCATTTTGCAAGTGTGGTGCTTTGGACAATGTCATCTTCTTGTTTGTTTGTCTGTTTGTCTGTTTGTCCGCACAGAACTTTTGTGTTTTTCTCTGCAACCTCTTGTCGGATTGAGGGGAAATTGATACCACTGGTGTGACTTCTCATGTAGAATGTTTTAAATGATAATTATGATGTCATAGGTCACGTGGTGTGGCAGCCATGTTGGAAAATCTTTCGACCTCCATCTCTGAAATCGCACCAAGGAAAAAATTGAAACTTGGCACATAGCAAGTACTCCTCATGGGAAATCAGTGATTTATTGTGGTCATAGGTGCCTTCATTATGACATCATAATTGCATATATATAGAACGCTACATCCGATCAGTATGAAAATTTTTGAGGGTCATCTCAGGATAAAACGGTCCACAAAATAAATTTTGATGACGTCATCAGGCACGTGATGTGGCAGCCATTTTGTTTGTTTGTTTTTAAACCTTCAAAAATCTTCTCTGAAATGGCTGAACATATCGAGGCGAAACTTTACACATATGACTGCCGATCCATGAACAAAAGGTTCACACATATGACATCATATGTCACATTGTTTGGCAGCCATATTGGATTTACCCCAAAATATATAAAGAAAATCTTCTCCAGAACAGTCGGACAGATCGAGGGGAAACTTCACATAAATGCTTCCCAAGGCTTGCGTGTCCAAGGTTGTTAAGGAATAATTGATAGGTCACATGGTTCGGCAGCCAGATTGGATTTAAGAAAAATATTAAATAATGTTTTTTTGTGGAACCGCTTTATCAATCGATGTGAAACTTCACAATTATGATCGAGTCGGAATGGGGGATACCTGTTTTAAATTTCAACTTGATCGGACACATGGTCTGGCAGACATAATTATTTAATGGTTTGATGTTGGGGGTGGGGGGCGTTGTAAGTCTCACTTGGTTGTGCCTGGATGGGTTTGAGGGTAGAGGAGAAGCAGTTGAAATGGGAGTCCTTTGGGAAATGAAATGGGAGGAAGGTTCCTCCTGATGACTTCATCTCTTCTTTTTGCTTGTTTGGGTTCCTTCTGATTGCTCCAACACAGGATTGTACCTATTTGTTACTCAATTTGATCTGAGTTTAATTTATTTTAATCCCATTCTGAATTAAATTGAATTATAATTTTTAAAAACGTCATGGGTCAGGGTCAGGTGTTGCATCAAAGCGGAATGTCTTGGTACCCGGTCATCACTGCCAGCAGTTATAAAGTGGCAGTTCTAGTTATGTCTCATTAATTACAGAACACACCAGTACACAAACCAAGTCCTGGTATGGCGAGGGTCTGCAATCTCTGATTGCTCTTTTTCTTGTTTCACAATTATTTGTTTTGGGGTAATAATTGAAAACGTGAATTTGTGTCGTTTTTTTTAATTTCGTACCAAAATGATACAAAGTAAAGTGATTAAATATTACAAAACGTTATTTTTATGTTCGGTATGGCCAAATCGTTGGCAGAGTGAGCAGCCGAGAGAATGTGCCTGTCTGTGCAGACAAGGAGATTCATCAATGTGTGTGCCGACCCTCGGCTGACCCGACAAGAAGGTGCGATTAATGGTGGTCGTTAACATAAATACACTCGTTCATCCCCACCCCCTCCACAGTTAATCCCACCGACATAAATAAAAATGTCATAAACCGATTTGCGTCCAACAAACAGGGTTCAGACGATGAACGCCAAATGAGAAGCTGCGATACCGCAGTGATATTTCACAGTAAAACTACACCATTCCTGTCCATCAACACATAAGAACACCTGTGAAAGGTCTTTCAACACCCCCCCCCCCAACAGATTGGAGCAGCTTATTGCCGCATAAAATGGCATTTTAACATTTATTTGGCTTTTTCAATATGCGATGTGTTCAAAACACAGCGCATCTGCAACGCGAGTCAGCCAAGAGGTGCTAACCAAGATGGCGCTGGTCATGTGACCTCGAACTCACGGAGGCTGCACTTTTAACGGGTTACTAGATGACCCGTGAACCTGTTGGGTTCTCGTTGACAGGGGTTGATTTTAAAAAATCATTACAAGAAAAGAAAAGAAGATAGCTCCAGCGAACTGTACCGCTGAGGTTGTTTGCATTGATCAAATTCTCCCGAAGAGTACTTGAATGAATCGGGAATTGATTTATTTATTAATTTTTTCATTGCCCCATTTGAACGAAACTTGATACTGCACACCGTACGAGAATGGTGAGTAAGGGTGCCCTAAAATTTTTGCGCCATTGTGTACCATTTTGGCTGTATTTCGGGAACATACATACATACATACAAGATGAGAGTTTTAGTAATATATCGATGAGTATTCTGTGTATTCTCAGCTCAGTGCTCAGTGGAGCGCATGGCTCTGCCAGGGTGAACAGTTTACATTTTGCATCCCACTGATAAGCAGGATCTGGATCTGAAGGTGGACCTGAACCAAAATCGAATCGGTTTATTCTTGTCACCTCCCCAACTCATCCACATAGTTTTGTCACAACTCGTCCACAACTTTTTGAAGTTTCATGCTAGATATCGTTTTTGGTCCCATTTCTCAATGGTGAATAATCACTTTAAAAATTTTAAATGTTCGTATCTGGATCCGGATCCAGATTTTCACGAAAATCGAATCTATTCGTCATTGTCGCACACCCAACCCATGCACCAAATTTCATACAAATCCGTCCATAATGTTTTGAGATATCCTGCTCACAAACAAACAAGAAAGATTCCGCGCAGAGCACGGTACTTGCGCAAATCCCTAACAAAAGTTTCACCTTAAAAATAATTGGTGGTTGAATTCATTGACCGGATATGCAAATCCGATTCAAATTTCAAGTCAATCAAATTAAAATTTAGGATGCGAGAAATTTCAACATTGTTGTCGACCTTTTTCCCTATGTTGACTTCAAAAATAATTGGTGGTTGAATTCAGTGTCCTGATATGCAAATCCTGTTCAAATTTCAAGTCAATCGGATGAAAATTGATGATTTTAGAAATTTGACAAAGTTGTTGACGTTTGGCCTATGTTGACCTTTTGACCTCAAAATGAATAGGCTTCTTGCTTATGAGCAACTATCATTTCGTAAAATTTTGTGTCAATTGGTTTTAAAATGTGAACTGTCAGCAATTGACAAACAGATAAACAGGCAAAGAAACAGAATAATACATGTGACCAACCAATATACTTAAACAAGGACAAATGTGTCCAAGAGCAGCGTCCTAAAGGTTTGTCGGCTAAAAAAAAAAAAAAAAAACAACTTCCGATATTTCGTCACGTGCCTTGATTAAGACAATAGCGAGACCCGTCATAATGTATTTACGTATTTACAATATATAGTGTATTTACGAAATAAATAGTGTATTTACGAAATTATAATACAATAAATGGAATAATCTTTAAATAGTAATGTGAACTTTTCGAAACTTTAAAGCAAATGTCTGAATATATTTAAAAGTTCATGATAGACGCTCTCAAAAGGCACCATCAAAAGGCACATCCTCGTGGTGCGAGGATGTGTCCATGTGCTTAGTATTTAAGGAGATCCGGATCTTGTATGTACAAGAGCTGAGTCCGAGAGGTTAAGGTTTTGTCTTCACAAGAAGAAGAACAAGAAGAAGAAGAACAAGAAGAACAACAACAACGCTGAGCTCTCTATGAGCAGCGTTTGCTACGCGAGACGCTGCTAAAAATGTTCAATTTTCGCCAGCAACAAACAGACAAGAAAGACATCATGCAGAGCACGACAATTGCAAAATCCCTAAAACAAATTTAACCATAAAATATGATTGGTGGTTGAATTCAGTGTCCTGATATGCGAATCTTCTTCAAATTTCAAGTCAATCGGATGAAAATTGAGGATTTTTGAAATTTCACCCAAGTTGTTGACCTTCGGCCTATGTTGACCTCCAAAATAATGGGTGGTTCAATTCAGTGACACGATATGCAAACCCTGTTCAAATTTCAAGGATATCGGATGAAAATTGACGATTTTAGAAATTCGGCCTATACTGACCTTTTGACCTTGAGACATAAAATATTCGGTGGTTGAACTCAGTGACCAGATCGGCAAATCCTGTTCAAATTTCAAGTCAATCGGATAAAAATCGAGGATTTTAGAAATCACACCAAAGCTGTTGACCTTTTGACCTCAAAATCAATAGGATCTACTTTTGACCAACTCGACCATTTGGTGAAGATTGGTTTTATATTGTGACCCGTCGTTGATTGACTGACACACACACACACACACACACACACACACACACACACACACACACACACACACACACACAAACACACACACACACACACACACACACACACACACACATACACACACACACACACACACACACACACAAATGAAAAATCTCTCATAGAGTGACACTTCGCGAAACGGAAAGGGACTCGGAAAAGAACATACCCTCTGTCAGGCTGAACAGTTTACATTTTGTATCCCACTGATAGGTCTGATCTGAATCCGGACCTGAATCAAAATCGAATCGGCTTGTTGTTGTCACCGAACCAACTAGTCAACCTAGTTTTGTCATAACTCGTTCACAACTTTTTGAGGTGTGTTTTCAATAAACTGGTAATCCGGTCAAGTTTCTATCAAGAAAACAAGAAAAAATGTTTTTGCCAAGTAACAAACAAACAGACAGACAGAATAACACATGTGACCAACCAATATACTGTACATCCATCCATCCATTGGGACCATCCTCGGTGCAGAGCGTTGGTGCTGCCGAAGCAGTCTCCTTGGCTGGTGGGCACAATCCTGGACGGGTCACCACTCCGACACAGGATACCAGCAAGCTGGCACTCATTTTGCCAACCTCGGAAGGATGACAGGCAGAGTCAACCCCACCTGGTACTAGTTCAACAGCCAAGTGGGGTTTGAACTCAAGATCATATGGTCTCAAGCCCACCACCCTAACATACAGTACAGTACTTGAAAATATATATATATATATATATATATATATATATATATATATATATATATATATATATATATATATATATATATGATGTGGATTGTGCTTGCATTCCGCAAGCAACTAAAAACTAAATAAATCAAATAAATCAACAATGAGTGATCAACAAGAGCTCTTTAATTAACACTTTAAAGCTATATGGTAATTTTTAATGTAAATAGGTCAAAAGTTATTCCATAAAACTAAACATAAAACCAAGCTGTTCGGGAATAGGAATGCAGTTCACATGAGTGGATGACATTGTAATAAGAGAACAAGTATGGTCTGTCCGAGTGCTAAAATACATCGTTGGAGCAACAGATGTTTGATAAATGGTATCATTACAGGGCCATCATAGGGGTAGGATACACTCCAGCCACTGGGGTTTAATCTGCCCCTGAATTATTGGCATCATTCCTCAAGCATGACATCTGTTCGATGTTTCAGAAGGCGTCTCTGTTGAGTTGAGAGTCTCAGTACGGGCACCAAGGAAACAGGGCGAGTTGAATATGCAGATGGCTGGACATAGGTGTTGTAAAAACTGGTGCTATGGGATCAGGGGCCTGG
This sequence comes from Eptatretus burgeri, assembly GCF_056783735.1. NCBI lineage: Eukaryota > Metazoa > Chordata > Myxini > Myxiniformes > Myxinidae > Eptatretus > Eptatretus burgeri. Next base: position 74,352,435 of record NC_140962.1, on the reverse strand, counting down.
ACCGGGGTCTGCAGGACATGATTAGATGAGGAAGACCGTGGCTGTGGATCAGGTATCGGCATCTCTGCACCGGGAGGCAGCTCAGGGATCTGAGCCAGTGGTTGGGGAACAGTTCTGTTTGACCATCTTAGGCCGTGGAGTTTGCGTAGTTGGTTCCATATTCGCCGGCATTGGAGCTGGGGAAGGTGTAAACGGCTCAGCCAGTATGTTAGGGTTAATAGGAACATGCTCAGTTGGTGTTGGTGGGGAGTGATCACCGCGGCCGGTTGGATGAAGGTTGGAAGTAGAGCAAACTGCAAGACCAGTGTAGAAGGAAGGGATGTTGTAGCACTCAGATCTCTTGATTCAATAAGTTGTGCGACATAGCTGGGAACCGATGAATTTGCAAAAATTGCAAAAGCCACCCTTGCAAAGGTAACCAACTCCCATTGGTGGGTCTGAGATTTGTTGCAATTGGCATGAAGGTGGACAAGCCAATATTAACTGAGGTTAGTGTGGTTGCAGTCCTAGAGGAACCTTGGACTTCTGGCTATACGGGTGATTGGCCCAGTGGAGCCGATGTTGAGTCTCAATAACTCTTATCTGTCATAAGACAATGTTCTGGAGAGGAGTGAAAGTATGGCAGCTAACAGCATTCATGATAATGCATTCTCTGGAGGGGACAAGAGGTTCATCATGCCAGACGAGGAGTAAACCATCTTGTGCCATGGGAGCAACCCAAAGGTAGCATAAGACATTGTGAATGTTGGTAAGCTTCTTTGAGGGTAAGTGCCTTGCAACAGATGGGCATGCATGCAACGGAAGTGGGGACATTCAAAGTTGATAGCTCACCATGCTGGCCTGCTGGTGAAAGGAAGTTTTGTTGAGACCAACACAATGTCATCAATGGATATCTGGTGAACAGTGGAATCAGAAGTATGGCGAACGAAGGAACAGACTTGGCATGTGGGGTCTTCACATTCAGGCGCATTGTCGCTTGCAAAGTCCAATGGAATATTCACATATTCATTGTGGCTTGCAAAGTCCATCTGACACAGGCATGGAAGCTAGCGACTGTCACGCCGTTGAATAACAGGAGGTCGATTGACTCAGCGTGTTATCCTTCTGAGGTCAACAAAATGAGAACCAGTTTATTGGAAACATCGGGCACTGCATCAGCGGCACATCCACACTCCCAGAAATGATGCAACCAGCAGCCATCGGCTGTATACGAAATAGCAATAACACTGTTGAAAGGAAGGTAGTGACACATTGAATTGCACATAACTCTCCCCCGCATAGTTTCTCAGAGGCCTGTATACACTATTTGCTGAATGTGAGAACACAAGGACAATGTGTTGACTGCACAACATCTGGGCTGAAGTGCTTGATAGAAGCTGCGATGGACAGAGCTTTAATTCCACAGGGCAACCAAGTGATTTGGCTCTGCAAAGTATGTCACTGAAAAACCCATCTAATTACAACCAAACCAAAAACTCCAAGCAGTTTAACCAACACTTGCAGAGTTTCAAAGCTTTCATCTGCAGCCTGATAGAGTACTGTTCTCTACTCTGGGCTGGTGCTCCTGCCTCACACCTAGCTCGGCTTGACGCTGTGGACACCAAGGCTTTTCGGATCCTTGGTATCTCCCATGATGAAGCTGAGTCTTTGGTCTTTCACTCTCACTCTCTCACTGCAGGCAGGTCAGTGGTCTTTCTGTCTTCTTCCATCTCCTCTCCAGCCTCGCCCCCACCCCCGCTCTGCCCCCCTATATTTCCACAGGGTGCTCAAGGTCCACCAAAAATCCCCTTTTCATGAAACTGCCAAAATCAAGAATCACTGTTCACCTTCATTCTTTCATTCCTCTTTTTTCCCACCTCTGAAACAAACTCCCACACTCTCTTCAATCCCACTCCTCCCTCCAGATCTTCAAAACAGCTGTTCACCACCACCTATCGTCCCCCATCCAAATCCTTGATCCTTTCTATCCCGTTAATCCACACAAATACCCACCTCCTGAATATTCCCTGCTTTCCTTCCTGAAAGTCCCTGTAGTGTCCATCTTATTTTCCCCATGTTCCCGGCCCCATCCCTCACCCATCCACAGACCTCCTCATGTTTCTGTTCCACACTGTTTTGTGCTTCCCTCTCCCACCCCTCTTGTCTCCTGCTCCCTTTGTCATATGTTTTGTGTGTTAGCTCTTATACAAGCCTCAACAATGGATACAAAAATAAATAAATAGAGAGAAACAATAATGCGCTTTTTTTCTTTCCATTTTGTGACATTTATATATACTAATACGTGCCCGTAAAAAAATAAAATAAATAAATAAATATTCAAACCGCGAGCAACAAACAACAACCACGCAGGCCGTTTATTCACTCTCGTGTGCCCGCACGTGCGTGGCCCGGAAGTTCGAATATTATTCACGGTTACGATTATTCGCAATTTAGTTTTAATACCCAATTATTCAATTAGCGCCAACGTATTTTACCTTTTCGCAATGTCGTGGCAAGGAAAAACAAAAAGAGAAGAGAGAAAAAAAATTTACTTCCTGGTTCGGAGCATACCAGCAATCTGATGTTACCGAAATTTGTACACCGTCTAATATGAAAACGATCATAACTTGGGGCATTGTGTTTATCTATAAATGCGCATAAGAAATCGAGAAATTATTAGAATACACGAAGTCATCATTATCCGGAAGTCCGTACGTTGTAACCCGTAATGGCGAATGCGGCTGAGCTTCCCTTCCCCATCGGCCACGCAACAACGTGTCTTCTCATTGGTTTGGTAAATAAATGGCCATAACTTGGGAAGCACTTGTCTGATTAATAACAAACCTTGAAAAGGCACATCCTCAGGTCCCCAGCAATATACCTGGCAAGTTTCAATTAGATCGGACCAGTGGTTGTCGAGAAACAGTGGTCACAGACACACACACACAGAGATTGCTGGAATTATAATATATATATATATATATATATATATATATATATATATATATATATTGTTGCGGATTTCGCGCCCGCCGGCGTGCGAACGGCCACGTAACTCGAATCGCGGCACGTCGCCCACCGGACGGACAATCCAGTCGTGACCCTCTCGGACTAACGCCGGGAACCAGTCACGGGTGGACCTTTCGGTCTCACCGCGATCGAGCCAATCAGCCCCCGCGTGGGATAGGGTTGCTCGCCAAATTCGACCTACCTAAGTACCCACGCGGAGGGTAGACCGGGCGATCGCACCTCGCCGCAGGTCGACTTCGGACACGGGCCACTTAAGCGACCCGTTCCGTACTATCAGAATAACCGAGCGGTGTTATCGTCGGCCTCGACGGTTCGATTAATTATCGGGCGTATTCAGCCCACTACCAACCCTTTACGTGAAGCAAGATGGGGATTCAAAGAAAGAAATGACGAAGCGAAGCGGGAAATAGTTCAACAATAAAGCACATTTATTCGCGACGAACGGAAAGCACACAAATACAATTCCACCAAATGCACACAAAAAAAGAAAACACACTTCCATTTACACAAAAAGCAAACATAAAAGTGAAAACACAGTGCAGAGCTAATACCGACTACCGAGCACACGGCAACACTTATACAATTCTACTTCACAGACGGCGCCGACAACACATACCCAAAACCAAGGAAAAGAAATCCCCCAAGAATGGGGCAGGCCTGAGGCCGAGACCGGGTCGGGCCTACCCGTCTGGTGATGAGACGCGGAGCGGCGATGGCCCCGCAACCCGCGGGCCTCGTGGACAGTCTCAGGCAGGGGGTGGGAACGGGGCCCCCTTGGTCGCACTATCTCAGCGCGGGGGGAAACAGGAGGGGGTTGCTGATGCTCGGGGTATAGAGGATCTTTATTATCCCTGGTGTGCGTCTCCACCTCGGCCAGGTCGCGCTGCCGGCCTCCCTCGGGCGTGCAGCTCCTGGCACCGACGCGAGCACCCCCTCGTCCGACTCTCTTCAGCTTCTCCAGCCACTGCAGGCTTCGGGCTCCAGTCTTCCACACTCGTTCCCTCCGTTCCGACTCCTTCTCGTTCTCGACTCCTTCTCGTTCTCGTTTGCGACTCCTTCTGACTGACGAACACCGTCCTTTTATCCCCCCGTAACTTCGCCTTTGACCCCCTCCCTTTGACCTTTCACCTCGCTCCCCATTGGCCCGAGAAAAAGTGGGCGTGAAGGCTTTTTGATCCACAAATTTGCATATATCGATCGTTCTGGAGGCGGGGCCAAATCGCCCCTCCCTCACCGATTGGACGGCAAAAAGTGGGCGTGTGTCGTTTTTGATCCGTTTTTGAAGCACAAAATCCGTGATTTTGTACACGCTGTTCGACGCGCGTTCTGCATGAGTCCAACACCGGTACCCACAGCGGGGCAAGAACGGTGGCGATGCTACGGTTGTGAGGTGTGCGTGAAGGTCGTGGCGGTTGTGGTGAAGCGGTGGTTGTGGTCGGTGGTTGATGTTGTGGTTGTGATCATGGCGGTTGGTCCAAAATAAAGATAGTAAAAGAAAAATGGCTATCCTGAAGAGTCGCAGCTCGCATAAATGACATGTATTCCCACTAGACAACGGGTTTGGGCCTAACTACACATGTACTTACCGAGATACCTCACCTAAGGGACCTGAATGGTGGTTTGCGAATCTGGTAACCACAACACTATATATATATGTTCCCGAAATACAGGCAAAACGCTACACGATAGCACAAAAATTTTAGGGCCACCTTACTCACCATTCTCCTGTGGTGTGCAGTATCAAGTTTTGTTCAAATCGGCAACAAAAAATTATTTAAAAAATCAATTCCCGATTCAGTCAAGTACTCTTCGGGAGAATTTGATCAATGCAAACAACCTCAGCGGTATAGTTCGCTGGAGCTATCTTTTTTTTTTCTTGAAATTATTTTTTTCATCAACCGCTGTTACAACGGGAACCCAACGGGTTCACGGGTCGTCTCGTGATTCATAAAGGTTATTTCCTTGAGTACACCTCAAACTGTGCTTCTTTAGTGGCGTGTAGCACATCCAAGCGAAAATCCACTTCAATCCACGTGTTGGCCATCATATCCCTCATCACACTGCTGATGCAATTAGTTATCCTTGCATCAAGTGTTTCAACGTCAGCAATGGAGGTTGGGAAAACAATTCTTGACATACCCCCACAACAAGAAGTCCAAGAGCATCACATCGGGAGACTGTGGAGGCCGTGGGACTGCCCCACCACCTCCAATCTGGGGAACTTGTCAGTTCTAAACCTTGAAATATCTGCACTTCATATAATTTTCCTTCAGGTTTGGATTAATTTAAAGCAACTTTTACTTTCTTTCCATTTTTTTTTTCTTTCTGAGAAGTGTTTGTGTTTTGGAGGTTTGGGAGGCCAGCAAACAGACATCTTCAACCATATATATTGTTCTGGTTTTGGAAAACTTACCCCGGGGGAGAGCATACATGGACACCTCGGTGACCCAAGGATCAGTTATTTCATTAATCTTTGTATAAATAATCCTTGGTCCCTTGTCAAAGAGCTTTTTGGCAGGGGCCATCTTAACAGCATTGTAGGCCCTGGGCAAAGCAATGGACTGGGGCCCCTACCCACCCACCCACCGAAATGAAAACTAAAACTTTCAGTAAAACTAAACATATAATTAATTGGTAAAGCAAGAATTAATCAACACAAACGTTTGCAACATTTCTTTGCAGAGAATTGTTTAAGAATTGGTTGGAAGTTAACGTTCTTCAGGATGTCATTCTCCATGCACACGAGTGAAAGCCAGTTCAAACGCTGCTGTCCCAATGTGCTGCGAAGCTGATTCTTTGTTCGTTTCAATCTTGAAAATGAGCTTTCCCTCCTACTATTGGTCACCATTATGGCACATGAACACTCTGAGTGTGATTTTCAACAATGGGAAACACAGATTTCAAGTTATCTGAAATGAGTTCGCTGTACACCGCAGGGAGAGTCTCACATTCTTCACCGTGGACCACGTAGCGCTTGAGCTGCTTGCATTCATTTCGAAGTTCACCGTAATCAAGGTCTTCATGGTCACATGGTATATATTTTATATAATTTAGTAGTGGTGCGCTCTATTCAAGGGCCCCTAAAATCATGCGGCCCTGGTAAACCGCGTAGCGTGCCCATGCGTGAAGACGGTTCTGCGTTTTTTTTTGGGGGGGGGGGGCATGCATTGGATATGCTGTTTGTCCTGTGTAATATCTTGCCCCTCCCCTTGTTACTTTCAATCTCTATTCATTCACACCATCGTTCTGTTCAATCCCTCTGTTAATTTAAATCATCTCTCCAATACCACATTGGCCCATTTCAACGGTCCACCAATAATCTCCCTTCCATCAGACATCCTTTCAACAGTCCCTCCTTCATCCCATCGGGAGGGATTCAAGTGCTTCCCCTTGTGGCAAGCCTCAAACCCCAGATCCACAACATTATTATATTATATTAATACGCTAAGCCATATTTTGTGGACATATCTCCTCCGAAACTGCCGGACGGATTGTCGCCACTTTCAGCATGCGGGTGCTCTGTGGTCTAATGTACAGCATAGGCTACGTGAGATCGCACCATATGGACAGGTTTGGGAATTTTGTGTGATTTTCTAATTTTTACATTTATTTGCATGGTGACGTAATGACGTCATGACATCATCGGTCATTCGCCGACGTCATTACGTCTGTCTTCAAGAGACCGTCACCACTAAGAGGCGTAATGCCACTCCAAGAAAACAGCGTCTGCAATGTAAAACTCATCTGCACATGCCGACTACCTCAGAAGGTGCATTTGACACAAAAAAATGTAACAAGAAACATTGTATATAAAAAAGTTCTATAAATCACATTGTGAACACTGGATATATTGACATCCTAATGAACCCTCACTTTCGAAACTTAGCGCGGATTTTGGCTCGTATACAATATATATATATATATATATCTATATATATATATATCTATATATATATATATCTATATATATATATATATATATCTATATCTCACACACACACACACACACACACACACACACACACACACACACACACACACACACACACACACACACACACACACACACACACACACACACACACACACACACACGTTACGCACCTGTTGGGGACTATGTTGAGATGGTTCAGCGGACGGTAAGACCCATCCTCAGTGATAATCATCAATTTGATTGGTCTGTCTCCATCAGCTTGTTTCAATCCCAAACCGCTCTTTGGGGAAGATTGTTTGTGTCCTCCAGGTGTTGAACATATAGATCTCTTTCCCACATGAATAAATTCTCTCAACGCCTCAGGGGTGTCAGAAGAATGTAGTGCCAAAGAGTGGACGGAGGAAGTCAATACAAGCAAAAGCAAACTTTAACGAGCAAAGATCGCATACCCTAGGCCAGACTTGTTTAGTGTGGTTTTATAGTACATATTTTATGGACGTACTCACATTCTAATTGCACATACTTTTAGAGGTACTCGGTTTAAAAAAAAGAAAAAAGAAAAAAAAAGAATACATCATGTGCTACTGGTTACCACGAGGTGGCGTTTGTAGCCAACATTAGCACATTCTGTGCTGACAGACAGATAGACGGACCCAAATGCAATACCCTCTCCTTTGGCAAGGGTAATGAGGCAGAAGTTAAAAAAAAAATCTCGGTAAAGAACCCTAACATTCCTTTTTAAAAAAAAAAAAGTCTCATTATATTAGCAGATTGATGCATTGAACAATACCTTTTCTCTTTCTCAAACTCCAAAGACTTTCTGGTGATGATTTCAGCTGTTCAGCAGCATATGAGAATGAGTGACACCAAGCACATCAGAATTACACAGTATCTAGGCATTATGGTATGCAACATCGAAAAGATACGAGTATCACGGTGCAGTGACCTGGCAATGCAATCTCAAACTCAGATGGAGAAAAACTTAAAGACTAGGACACGATATCGAGTGTAAAGGCAATGGAAGGCTGATCCTTTTGCAAGAGGACAGAAGGCAGTCTCTTTATTTTATTAAGAGATAGATATACCAGTTTCCATTATCCACTCGTTAAGTAGTTTGAATTTTCCTGCTGACCCTTTCAGCATTTGCCCTCGCCTTTCTCCCCGAGTGGGTGTCAGGTTGGATTGGGTTTGTCGGGTTGGTGTCCTGAAGGGTGAATGTATTGGCTCATATTGGTCTTTGTTTGCAGCACGATGGACAAATTGTTGATAGGATTTTTGTCTGCGATCTCAGGCTCACGGAAGTCATACATAGATAATATATCACATTCAGGACAAGGGCATCGAGACGTGTACTTTTCCACTAATTACAGACATTTGGAGACTGGATAAAACAACAGTATATGCGATTTAAACCTGACATCTGAACATGAACCAACTGTTGAGATGGGAATAACAAACAGGCCAACCAAAACGATTTGCACAAACTATCAGCATGGCGTTCAGCCAGAGGGAAAGCAATGTTTTGGATGTATTTAGCAAATGGGAGGAGGAACAAGATATCTAAAATGTAGTGTACTCACCTTTGAGCCGTGTTATCAAGATTTGATTGTAAACTGTCCTGGTATTTTTCAACTCCAACAATGAAAATGCCATTTTTCGAAGACGATGTTGTGCTTGTTGTCATTTGCTGGTGGATGTTAAAGATCCCAAAGTACCTTTTGAAAAGAAAGGTATTTGGGTCTGAGCAGGATATCCGCATCCCCAGAAATAATGCAACTGCAGCATACGATGGAATGCACAAATGGGGAATGAATTAATAAAGAGATGTGGGTAGAGCGATTGTAAAACACAATGGTGTTTTGTACAATAAAAAAAAAAATACACACAATCGAATGTAAAGTAAATAAAAATAAAAATCCACACAAAGGGATCAAACTTTATTGTAGTTTTTTTCCCCTATTGTGTATGGAAAACTACCCCTGATCTGATAGTCTTTTGCAATGCAATATTTGAAGCACAAGTATTTTCAATCAATCTCTGAAACTGCATTGACATTCTTCATCATTATTATTGCCTCACATCCATGCATTTCCTTCACACTAAAAAAAACTCTTAAGATTCTGCATACATACAATAAGATCATGAAAGAAGCGTAACCAACATTTTATCCATCTTCACAAACAAAAAACTTCGTGTTAAAATATTTGCTTTAGCTGCTGCATCATGCAGAGATTAAGCTTTTATAGCCGTCGAATAATAATAATATATAATATACATTTAAAATTTTCCACTTTCATGTGCAAGAGAAATGTTATTTCTTTATCACATGGGCAAAAATTTTAAATAATATAATTTCACATGTGAATCAGGCTTTGATATGAAAGATAAAATGTATCCTCTTTCCACAATGGTTTAACTTTTGGCATGACGTCTTCACGTGATTCTCCAATTCAAACAAACAAACAAACAAAAAAGACAATCACTCAAATTGTTAACCAAGTACTTTTACCGTTGACAGACGTCTTGGCAAATGGCCAAACACCATCGAGGGGCTGATGTCCATCTATATTATTACATGATTAAAAACATTTGTCTGTGGCCTTTCCTTATGTACCTCCCAACTTCCTTCCCCTTTAGTCCTCTCTTCCTCAATATATATTTTTTTTCCAATTTTCCTCTGTGCACATGATATCTATATATATATATATATATATATATATATATATATATATATATATATATATATATATATATATATATATATATCGACATGTATATTATATAGATAGACCACATGACTTCCTATTGAGATAAACATCTGGCACATTGTTTGAGCAATAATATAATTTAAAATATAATGAAAATAATCAGTCATACAGCACCACAAGTATTGCAAAATCAGCTTTCGAGGAAAGGCAATGAATAAACAGCTTGAAATTATTGGATTTGAGAGGGGAAAAAAATCTGACTGCTGAATGTATGGATCAGACCCACTTGATGTTGAAATGTATGGAAAACATTGCTGAAAATAAAGTTTCACTTTCAGCAGTATATATGTATATATATATATATATATATATATATATATATATATATATATATATATATATATATATATATATATATATATATATATATATATATATAAAATTCTGGCTTCTTCTTGATAATCTCTGCTTCACATTGCTTCTCCTTCTCTTCGACATAAACTCGCGTTTCCTTTTATGATATCATCTCCATCAATTTTTCTCAATGCTATCATGCTCTTCACATTTTCCTTCTTCCACTTTTTCATTCCTGCTTGAATGAAAGGGGAGAAACATAATTGTGTTAAAAAACAAAAAACGATAGGTGATTGTAAATACGAGTAATGTACAATGAAAAGAAAAGAAAAGAAAAAAAACCCCATAAGAGACAAAAGTTAACAAGACTCATGATCATTAAACAATGCAGGGCACTGCTGCGGTATATAGCTTACAGCATATCTGAGAATTAGACATCAAAGTAGATCTGTGTGCAGAAAGACCAATTGCAATAGCTCTCCTGTTCCTTAAAGGAAGAGGTGAGAGGCTCATAAAATCTGAAACAACTAGCAACAGACAACAATATTGTTATGAAATGGCCCAAAGGAGCGATCGAGTTAATTTCGTGTATATTAGATCTGTCATACGACCCCCACTAGAGACCGACCCAAATTAGCGGTCACCAGGACCATGTGTATCGTGAGATTCCTCGTTCACCCCCTTTTTCCTTTGCGGTCTTAGAATCCCCATTTTCCTTTTATTTTCACGCTTTGTAATGCATCCCAGGATAAGTTACATGCACCATTCTTAATTTATCTTCTTTTCTTTCTTTCCTCATATGGGAGATGAGCGCGTGGAAAATTCCTTTGTCTGGCCCTGGGCGCAAACACTTTCATGATATGCCATGACGTATGGCGGAACACGTGACACAAGCCCGTCAAGATGGTTCAAAGGCTCATCTCCCTGGCATCAGCTCTGTCTTCGGGCAGGAAGACGGCCAGCTCTCCAGGCTTAGAGTTTGAGGACCTCAAAGCAAGCACAGCACAGGTCCCGCATGCAGCTGACCTCCCGCTTTTTGTCTCTGCTAGTCCCGGCTTGAGACCGTTGTACCACATGAACTGAGGGAAGTGAACAACCTCTCCCAAGCAGACTTGTCATGCTATCTCTCCTCTTATCTCCCCCTTTTTTGTCTCGTAACCCCTGAATGAGTTTGTGTTTTTGAGGCTAGATAAATAAGCATTGGGTGTTATATTGTGTAACTGGTGTATATTTATTCACCCTGATGTAATAAATTAGTTTCATTCTCATTGTTGTTATTTCTTAAAACTGCTGTAAAGCATTTGCGTGCATGAATCACAAGCTCATCCTCCGGACGGACATTGAAACCGATCGGGAAAAGCGGACCATCGTGTACCACCGATACAATCACCATCATGGAATAGCTGTCCGTGGGGTGCGTCGCGCAGCACTGAATTAATTAAATAAGTAAGACAACTCTACGATTAGGCGGATGGCACCACGCCAAATTGTGATCGTGGAGCGGGCATTGGGATTACCCATATGATTAGAACGATTGGCATGTCCGAATCCACCCTACTTCCCCCAAGCTTTGCCATTACTGCTCAAGCATTTTGTGGGACTCATTCCCAGCATGGCCTGGGTCTTGCCACGTGGGTCTTGCACTTTCGGATCGACCTCGACCAAGTTACAACATAATACATTGTTGAGGAAATGGCTCCTAGTGGGTTAAAGGTGTTTATAGCATAGTTATTTCCTTAATGAGAGTCTCAGCAAAAGCGTGAAGTATTTAAATGTGATATTAGGTAGGCGTTGCTATTATGTCTAGACACATGACCCACACCTATCCCAGTGTCTGTCTAAAAACCACCATCCCTTTAAACTTTTATTTACTGTGTTACCCTCTGTAATCTGTCTTAAATGTCTCTTTTTATGCTTTGGTGGGCCTTGAGGCGCTATCTGGGTGGCAAAGTAAGGTCCCGGAGAGCTCAAGATCAGAGGTGCAGGGGCCGCCTGGTTGACAACTGGGAGATGGGCGGTCATTTACCCATCAAACAGGCCTTCAGGCAAATGGTAAGTCAGAGGGGAGGGGCACAGCGCATCATGAATGACGTATGTGCCCGAGGCTAGTGTGTACTAGGTGCGGTGGGACGCAAGAAGCACGCGGGCCACCATCTACTCCGCTTTATTGCGCGAGCAGAAGCACAGTCCTGCCACCCCTAGCGGGCGAGGCATGATATACGAAAACCCAATCACGTGACACAGCACACTCCTCCCCCCGTAAAATGACCCGTCACAAAACGAACGGATACTCACAACATGACCATCAGAAACCCATCAACACTCATAATCCTCCAAGTACCGCGGCCGCACCCTGACCCCGCCTCGGACGGGCAGCGCCACCAGACAGTCCAGGCTCATACGCCTCCCGGCTCGGTCGAGGTGACACCCTCGCCGGACTCGCACTTTCCGCAACACCAGCTACCCCCGACTGCCCAGCCTGCTCGACGTCCCCGGGTAGGACGGCACCAGGCGAAGACCCCCTCGGCGCCGGCCCAGCCAGTCCCGGCGATACAACGTCAGGTGCCGGCGAGAATACCGGTGGGGGCCCCGCAACGTTCGGCTCGTGGAGGTGTGGGGGGGGGGTGACGCTGAACAGCGATCATGCATCTGGTCCACGTGCCGCTTCCACACATCTCCACCATCAGTCTGCACCATGCAATTCGCCGGCCCCAGCACCCCAGAGACCACAGCCGGCACCCATTTGGAACTGTGGAAATAATCGCGTACCATCACCCGCTGCCCCACCTCGAAGCTGCGGAGCCGCGCCGGACGCGACATTGCCCCACTCACCGACCCTCCAGGTCGCAGCAAATCTAGCCTGGACCGCAAAGCCCGTCCATAGAGACGAATAGCAGGCGAGTCACCCGTGACAGGATGAACTGCGTTCCTGTAATGGAGCAAAAAAACATCGACCACCGTCTGCACAGGTGCAACACCCCCCCTGCGCAAAGCCCGCTTCAACATCTTGACAAACGACTCAGCTTGGCCATTTGTCTCAGGATGATAAGGTTTAGATAAGGTCTCAGGATGATAAGATAAGCCTCAGGACCTTAGATGTCGAATACCATTCTGGCGCATAAACTCATCAAATACACCCGCGATGAACTGCGGACCATTATCAGAGACCAGGATCTCCGGCAACCCTTTATTAGCAAAGATCGTCCGCAGCTTCTCTACCGTAATGCTTGCTGAAGTATGCTGCATTACTACAACCTCCGGCCATTTAGAGAATGCATCAATCACAATGAAAAACATCTTGCCATTAACCGGTCCCGCAAAATCTACATGGACCCTCTGCCAAGCTCGGTCTGGCACAGGCCAGAGACCCGAAGCTCGACGCGGGTTATCAGCATCTGTCTGGCACGTGGCGCAACGCTTAACCAATTGCTCAATGTCTTTGTCCAACCCTGGCCACCACAACAGGCTACGAGCAAGACTCTTGGTCTTCACGATGCCCAGGTGACTGACATGCAGTTCTTCCAAACACCGCTGCCTGAACCTCGGTGGAATCCCCACATTATGCACCGTTGGACCAACGACAGCTCCGCTGCACGTGACGTGAAAGGTCGAAATGCCGGTGTCGAAGGCAGATCGCTCCAATTCCCCGTAGAAATCGCCTGGACGACACGGGCAAGCACCGGATCACGAGCAGACTCCACCGCAACCTGCCTGGCCGTGACCGGCCCGCTTTGGACCTGGTCCAGCACAAACACGTCGACTCGGTCGCCCAGCTCAGACGCAGGTGGACCCTCCGCACACGGCAAGCGTGAGAGCCTGTCGCAGTTAGCATGCTTCTCGGTGCTTCGGAACTGAATATCATAATCGTAAGCACCCAGAAACAGACACCACCACTGTATTCGCGCGGCTGCTACCACCGGCACTCCGCGTTCGGGTCTCAGGATGAATTGAAGCGGTTTGTGATCCGTCTGTAAAATGAAATGCCGCCCCAGCAGATATTGATGAAACCTCCGCACACCCCAGACGATGCTGAGAGCCTCACGCTCAATCTGGGCATATCCGCGCTCTGCTGTGGACAGGGTCCGGGATGCAAAACAAACAGGCTGCTCAGAACCATCGTCCATCCTGTGGGAGAGCACTGCCCCGATGCCATATGCAGAGCTGTCGCATGCCAATAGGAGCGGACGCGCAGGCTCGTAGTGCACGAGGACCGTATCCTCTGTGAGCAGCCGCTTGACGCGGTCGAACGACGCCTGGTGTGCAGGCCCCCAAACCCAGCGCTCGTCCTTCTTGAGCAACCGCGTCAACGGCGCAAGTTGTGAGCTGAGCCCGCGCACGAACCTTTGGTAATACTGGGCCATGCCAATGAACGCGCGCAGCTGCGTCTTGTCGCGAGGCGGTGGCATGCGCTGAATCGCCTCCACCTTCCGAGGACCTTTCAACAGCCCCTCCGGCGTGATGATGTGCCCGAGGTATTCCAAGCGCCGCTTGAAGAACGCGCACTTGTCCCTGTTGAAGCGCAGGCCGCACACTTCTAACTTCGTCAGCACTCGGGCAATGTTCGCCAGATGCTCGTCCGCCGTTTTCCCCGCAATGAGTACATCGTCCAGGTAGGTCTGAGCGGGCAGGCCAATGCAAACCTGATCCATAGCTTTCTGCCACAAAGCTGGAGCCGAAGCAATCCCAAAACAGAGTCGGGTATATCGATAGAGTCCTTGACACGTGTTGATTGTTTAAAGCTCGCTACTCCCGGGATCCATCGGCAGGTGAAAATATGCATCACGCAGGTCTAGCTTCGTGAAGTATTGACTCCCCGCCAATCGCGCATATATCTCATCGATTGACGGCAATGGATATTGCTCCATGCTGAGCCCCGGGTTAACTGTGGATTTGAAGTCCCCGCACAATCGGACGTCCCCATTCCGTTTCAGCACCGTGACAACCGGGGTGGCCCAATCCGAGCACGACACCCGTTCGATCACTCCACAGGCCTCTAGCCTATCCAGTTCACCCTTGACCTTGTCCCGCAGGGCATACGGCACAGGACGTGGTTTACAAAACCGAGGGACCACCCCCTCCTTCAAGAAGAGTTTCGCCTCCATGCCCTTGAGTTTCCCAAGGTCGTCTCTAAACAACCGTTGATGTCTTTGAAGAATCTCCTCCAACTGATCCTCCCACTGGCTCGGCACGGGTTGCACAAGGTGAACTGCAGCCCAGTCTAGCCTGATGCGGGACAGCCAGTCTCGGCCGAGGAGAGACGGCCCCCTCCCCCGCACGACGTACACCTGAAGCGTGGCGACCTGGCCTTGATACCGCACAGACACGTCTGCCATCCCGACTGGCGTTATCTTCTCGCGGGTGTACGTGAACAGCGCGAGGTTTGACCTGAGAAGCTTCAAGCCGTTGAGTCTACGCGCGGTCTGTTCGCCGATGAGCGACACCGCTGCTCCCGTATCAACCTGGAACGTGATCGGCGTTTCGTTTACTTCGACCTCCACCGTCATCGGGCGCGCCGTCGTTGGGCCAACTGAACCCAGGCTCAACACCGGCCGCTGGTTCCGCCCCGAGTCGCGTCGCACATCGCCGTCCCCGACTTTAACGGTGGCCGACGCCCCACGGCACACACGCGCCAAATGACCCACCTTGTGACATTTCAAACACACGTTGCCTTTATACGGGCATGCACGGCGCAGGTGTCGACCTCCACATCCCAAGCATGCCCGCGGTGTCACCCCGCCGCACGCGTGGCCGCGCGGCGACGTCCGACCCGCATCGAAGGTCGTGCGCGCGTCCCGGGGTGCTCGCGACCCCGCGTGGCCGGTGATGGCTCGAACATCCCCGCGAGTCTGCTCAACCGCCATGTGTGCTTTCATTTTCTCCACGATGTCCCGAAACGCCAGCCCGTTATCCCGGGGCCTGTTCGGTGCCACTAAGTCACCCAGCAGCCGATAATGCTCCGGCGAAAGCGAAGCGAGCAAGATTGACTTCTGCTTGCTCTCGTCGACCACATCGTTCGCGTGGAAATAGCAATCCAATTGCTCTGAAAACGATTCGAAGTCGTCCCCGTCGAAAACGGGCATAAGTCCGTATGATCACATCTTCGTCGCCAACTAGTGTGTACGAGGTGCGGTGGGACGCAAGAAGCACGCGGGCCACCATCTACTCCGCTTTATTGCGCGACCAGAAGCACAGTCCTGCCACCCCTAGCGGGCGAGGCATGATATACGAAAACCCAATCATGTGACACAGCACAGAGGCAATAAAGGCACACACGATGGGAGGGTGACAAGTGCATGCACACGAGCTGCATCGAGGTTTCTCCCTGTTGCTGAGAAATAGAGCCTTTTAATGCACAGCCTCCAGCTACGCCCCCATACAGCAAGCTGCATCCACTCTCCCCCTTATTATATGCTAGCTCCTGTCTACAGCCGGGAACTGTCCATTCCCTGCCTGTGTCACTACTTGGGACTCACTGCGTATTACCGGATGCAGCTTGCGGTATTCAGTCTCATCAGTTTCTAATGTCTATCTCCTGCGTGTATCTGATTGGGCCCTATAGACTTAAATAATTAAGGTTCCCATCTGTTAGTTGGTTTGTGGGCACATATGATCAGTCGTGATTTAATGGGGTTTGTTTGGTTATTGATTACTGTTGATTACTTCTCTCGTTTCCTTTCCCCCATGCCATCATTTCTTCTTGAAGAAACCTGACTTGGTCTCAAGGGAATTCTGGCTGTGCTGGTGCCTTCATTGGTGGTTATAAAGACCCACGAAGGGAATAATTGATTGTGGTCTCCATGCCACTGACAAGATCACATCATGTGACTCAGATTGCTTGGCCGAAGATCAGATCCAGTCACGTGATGCCTATCGGTACAGCACTGCATTGGGTTGCTTTGCATCATAAGACGCAAGTAGATAAAGACCCGCTAAATAGCTCGGTCGTCAGACGTAGATCTGGCAGGGAGGTCTCAAGGCGATCGACTGTTGAGGTCACTTTGATGTGACTTACCGGATTTGAACCAAGCAACTGGAATGAATCGGATGGCTGCAACAAAATATTGAAAGCGTCTGCCCTCCATCTAACAACCAGAGAGTTGGTGTCAAAGCCACCCAATGCTCGCCTGTTTATACATTTATCGTTTTTAAAAGACTCGTCTAATAATATTTTTTATAAAGCATTGCAGTGAAGTCTGATCCAAATAATTTTAAAGCAATATATGTATTTGTATATTGTAATCAGTAAAAAATAGTGTGGTAGATAAAAACATTAGAAAAGAAAAAAAAAACTTTAACGTTGATGTGCTACAAAAAAGTTAAGTTCAAAACAGGTCAAACATTTTTGAAATTTGAAATTATTTTTTCATTTGAACTTCACGACATCAATAATATACCCCAAAGGAACCTCCATGCTAAATATCAGCATCCTCGTACACATATTAATTGAATGGCAAGCTTCTAAATAACTTGCACCAAAAACTTTAACATTGATGTGCTACAAAAAGTTAAGTTCAAAACAGGTAAAAAATTTAACATTATTTTTTAATTTCAACTTAACTACATCAATAATATACCCCAAAGGAACCTCCATGCCAAATATCAGCATCCTAGTACACATATTAAATGAATGGCAAGCTTCTCAATAACTTGCACCAAAAACTTTAACGTTGATGTGCTACAAAAAGTTAAGTTCAAAACAGGTAAAAAATTTAAAACATTTAAAATTATTTTTTAATTTCAACTTAACTACATCAATAATATACCGCAAAGGAACCTCCATGCCAAATATCAGCATCCTAGTACACATATTAAATGAATGGCAAGCTTCTCAATAACTTGCACCAAAAACTTTAACGTTGATGTGCTACAAAAAGTTAAGTTCAAAACAGGTAAATTTAAAACATTTAAAATTATTTTTTAATTTCAACTTAACTGCATCAATAATATACCCCAAAGGAACCTCCATGCCAAATATCAGCATCCTAGTACACATATTAAATGAATGGCAAGCTTCTCAATAACTTGCACCAAAAACTTTAACATTGATGTGCTACAAAAAGTTAAGTTCAAAACAGGTAAAAAATTTAAAATTATTTTTTAATTTCAACTTAACTACATCAATAATATACCGCAAAGGAACCTCCATGCCAAATATCAGCATCCTAGTACACATATTAAATGAATGGCAAGCTTCTCAATAACTTGCACCAAAAACTTTAACGTTGATGTGCTACAAAAAGTTAAGTTCAAAACAGGTAAAAAATTTAAAACATTTAAAATTATTTTTTAATTTCAACTTAACGACATCAATAATATACCCCAAAGGAACCTCCATGCCAAATATCAGCATCCTCGTACACATATTAAATGAATGGCAAGCTTCTAAATAACTTGCACCAAAAACTTTAACATTTTCACGCTGACGCTCACGCCGGGGGTATCGCTATAGCTCTCTGTTCTTCGAACAGGCGAGCTAAAAATGTTTTAAATCTCCATCACTGACCCTACGTTTTTTGATACTTTAGCAACACAAATATGTCTAGGCAACAGACATGAAAGAGGTCAATAGAATCATACCCATTTCTTTCTTCAGTGTTTTCTACTTCACTTTCCTCACTTGCTGATGTTGGTGAAACTAGAGGTCTAAAGACAGGGAAGCGAACAAAGGCATGAGAATAACAAATGTAGTGTATTATTTTAATTCAATAACAAGAACAAAATCATTTAATTTATTTAAGAAAAACATGATTATTTAATAACCTGTTCTCTGTGTTAAAAAATGATGAGGATAGCTGGATAAATAAATAAATAAATAAATAAATAAAAAGTCAGTTTAGCTCGATCAGGAGTCTTGACACCCATCCGAATAACATTCACACGGGTGGACAATGACGGAGCAATTAATCACCTTGGTTTGCCAATAAGTCGCCGACAAGTTTCCATCTGCACATCGAGACCACGTTTCATGCTGCACATTTCCATGTACTCGCTCAGATGACGAGTCATGTCACTCTTCGCACTGCGCAGCTCAAGCTGTAGTAGTCACAAAGCCCAAAGGTTAGGACAAATGGGTCACATAAAATGCAGAACAGTACACTGGGTCACACTGAACAGAAATGGGTCACACGAAACAGCAGAACTGGTCATATGAACTGCAGCTTGTAAAGTTCACAGGAACAGCTCAACACACCCAAAGGTCAATCAAAATAGGGTTGCACTTTACATACAGATATGAATGGATGTGCACAAAAAGGGAATGTTATACGTTTGAGAATGTCATTGCAACAGCAGCAGAAATTTAAATCTCAAATTCAGTGCCTTCGGAAAGCATTCACACCTTGACTTTTGTCACATTTTGTTGTGATCAAGTCTGAATTAAAAACGGATTAAATTGAGATTTTTTTTTTTTTTTGTCACCGATCAACACATCATACCCATAACGACAAAGTGGAATTTTTTTTCTGAGAATTTTTTACAAATTAATGAAAAATGAAAAGCTGAAATGTCTTGAGTCAATAAGTGTTCAGCCACTTTGGAAATTATTTAGAACGAAACACACCTTTCTATATGAAGTCCCGCAGCTGACGGTGCACGTCAGAGCAGAAACTCTACCATGGAGTCCAAGGAACTGTCCGACAAAGTCCAAGATAGAGTTGTGAGGAGGTAAAGATCTGGGGAAGGGTATAAAACAATTCCTGGAGTGTTGAAAGTTCCCAAGAGCACAATGAGCTCCATTTTTAGGAAATGGAAAGAAAATGTAACTACTGAGACTCTTCCTAGAGTTGGCCATCCGATCAAACTGAGTAACTGACCACGAAGGACCTTCGTCAGGGAGGTGACCAAGAACCCAATGACCACTCTGACAGAACTACAGAGTTCCTTGGCTGAGATGAGAGAACCTGCCAGAAGGACAACAGTCTCTGTCGCACTTCACCAATCGAGGCGTTATGGGAGAGTCGCTAGATGGAAGCCACTCCTGAGAAAAAGGCACATGACAGCATGCCTGGAGTTTGCAAAAAGGCACGTGAAAGACTCTGAGAGCATGAGGCAAAAGATCCTGTGGTCTGATGAGGTGAAAACTGAACTCTTTGGCCTGAATGCAAAGAACTACATCCGGCAGAAACCGAGCACAGCTCACCACAGAAGATTGCTGTTCACCGACTCTCCCCATCCGACTTGACAGAGCTTGAGCAAATCTACAAGGAAGAATGGGAGAAAATCCCCAAATCCAGACATACCCAAGAAGACTCGGAGCTGTAATCACTCCCAAACGTGCTTCATAAAAGTATTGACTCAGTGAGTTGCATAGTTATGTAAAGTAGATATTTTTGCATTTAATTTTCAATATATTCGTAAGGATTTCTAACACCATGTTTTCCCTGCCATTTTGGGGTATTTTGTGTCGATCGGTGGCAAAAATTTAAATTTACCGGTAATCCATTTTAAATTCCAGCTGGAACACAACAAAATGTGAAAAAGTCAAGGGGTGTGAATACTTTCTGAAGGCACTGTAGATGGAGGAAAAATTCAATGCTGGCAGACAGGTATATTGTGGGCACTGGGACAAAATGGTCACTCTTGCACATCCCAATTACAAAATTAAATAAAACACGAGGAAAAAAAAAAAATTCATTACATTTACCGAATGGAAGAAGTTACATCCCCATAAATAAGTGTCATCGAATTATAATGAGAGATAGCATTTGACCTTTGACAGACATGACGCGTGAGCGAGTCAATGCTTACCAAAGCAACCCTTTCTAATGGACATGTTCGTACCTCTATCTGGGAGATTGTTTCATGGTAATGTTGTTCACGCGACTGAAGCAACGTTTCCGTCTCCGAGATGGCTCGCTCCACCTCATCCTGTGGACGATATGGAGGATCTCAGCTGGTAGTGAAACTGGAAGGTGACCAGGTTAAAATGCTAATTTCCATCGGCTGAAACGTATAACCTATCGTTAGCCGATCAGAACAAGTACTCCAACATAAGTGAAGTGCGCGAACACTCTGCGAGCATCGTTACAAATTGTTCACAAAAATATTTGATGACAAATGTCCAACTTGGTTTCCAAGGAATGATGGACCCTGAAGTCCTCAATCGTTTTACCTCGGTGGATGCCTCGCCCTCCGCTTCAGTAACACCCGAGAAATCGTCCCAAAGGAGAAGAGAGTCATCCGATTCCCACCCGATGCTCTCATCATCAACGTCAACCGATTCCCGCCTGAAGCAATGGTATGATGTTTCACCACATCAGAACCTCATCATCCTATTAAATTTTATTAACATTACATTTCTTTAAAGACAGCCAAGTTAAATACTAGGTTCCCTCACAAGGAACTTAATACACAGCCATTAGGGCCCATAAAAGTCTTTGGCAGTATTGCCAACCTATGGTTGTTTGTCCATGCTCAATTCTTTTAAATGCTGAGCATCAAGCAAAGAAGCAGCACACACACACACACACACACACACACACACACACACACACACACACACACACACACACACACACACACACACACACACACACACCATTTTCAGTCTTTGCTACAACTCGGCCAGGGTTCGAACCCCCGACCTGCAAACTGCCAGACTTAAAGGCAAAAATATCACTCGACTTACAGTTGGCTGAGCAGTCGTTTCATTTCATCTGTTATGTTCCCATTTGTGGAGTTTCCAGTGCCTCCTTCCGCTAACCAGAACAAAAACCGCAACATCAGAACCCGATACAACAAGCAAAATAAAATATGAACACAAACCAAAACTTGAACCAAACCCCACAATGCAAACCAACAAATGCTACCATTTGAGCCACGAAAACTATTGGTCAAAGACAAAAGCAGTCTGTGCTCCTGATAAGGAACCAAGAACCCCAAACACTTCTGACAAATACTGAGGCACCTCTAATAATTCAAATACATAGGACCACCTGGCAATTGAGGTGCAAAACCACAAAGCCAACCACAATCAATAAACTACTGAAGAGATGTGCTTGACCATCAACAATGATTCATGGTAATCTATTTTTTAAAGCCCGCCTGACACTATTTTGGTAATAACCTGAGCCATTTCGACTCTCACCCCTTCATCGTCGGGAAATTTCATTTCAATTGTCAATTTTTACCTCTGCCACCGGAGGTGGAAGGAAGTTATATTTTCACCCGTCTGTCTGTTTGTTCGTTTGTCTGTGAACAGAATATCTCAAAAAGTTGAGCACGGACTCAGACGAAAATTGGTGGAGACGTTGGGTGTGTGACAAGGAGGAAATAATTAGACTTTGGTGAAGATTCGAATCCGGATCAAGATACGAGTATTTTTAAAGTTTCTAAGTGATTCTTCACCATTGAGAGACAAGTCAAAAAATGATAAATAGCATGATATTTCAAAGTTGTGGATGAGTAATGACAAAACTAGGTGGATGAGTCGGTTAGGTGACGAGAACAAGCCGATTCGATTTCGATTCGGGTCCGCAAATCCGGCCAATCAGCGGGACACGAATCAAACTTTTCAGGCAGAGGTATGCGCTCTACAGAGTGCCATTCTAGTTAATCTCGTCATTCGCTTTATCCTCTCGTGCACATGCAGAATCATTTAATTTTTTCGATTTTAAAAAAATTCCTCCCAACCAGCACACTTGATTTGAATTGCCATAGAACATCTTTGCACATCTGGCCAAACATTTTTAAATGCAAGACAAATTAACAAATGTCAATTCCTGCCTTTACGACATATTACGCAAACAAGGAGGTTTGGAGAAGGTGGGCAGAGGAATGGGTGAACTGTAAAAAAAAAACCAAACAATCAAGCGAAATAAAGGAGTGGGAGAAGAAAGGGAGAGGGAGGATGATGGGGAGGAAAATGTAGGCCACTGGTCTAATGGTTGGGGTGTGATGGTCATTTAATGATCCTAGATTGCATTAACAACCCAAATGTTATCTACATGAACAATGTGATTCTCGAGCCCATTTCTCAACATAATCGGTGTTTGGGATTCAAATAAAACCAAGTCCAGTAAGTAACAAATAATTATCCACATTTGATTTGATGATTTCAAGGAGGGGTATATAAATAAGGACACTAGTAAGTTGTACCATTAATGGAAAGCGAAACTGAGGCTTGGGTGGATTCGCTCTTATCTTCTTGTTTTGATGCTCGATCTCCTATGCTTTCTCCCAGACTTCCATCATTCTCACTTGCAGCTAAAACCTCTACATTTTCTCCTTGCAGTGTTTCACTTTCATTGCCTGCACTCCCCTCTCCGTCCCCTTCAAGACGACGGGGGCAGCGAGCTGGAGAAACAGGGAAACACTGAAAAATATGGAGGTTGGGGTGAAAAAAACAAGGATGTGATGATGGTCACATTCTTGTAATTGGTCACATTTTCATATCATTCTCTCTGCAATGCATCTCAGGTATGGAATTTGTCTTTCAATCAATAAAATCATCAAATGTAGCTAATGTTCAATTTCCGTAACCTACTTGGCCTCGTCTTACACCTCGTCTCCACCAGGAAGCTTGGAATATCAGATCAAAACCAAAATATGCATGAAATCTAGGGAGATATCATTATGCCATCGACATGTGGGATTAATTGGTATTAAACACCATTAATTAGTTGTTTCCCAACCTGCGGACCCCGACGCAACATGTTATTTAATTACCTGTATAAATAGGTTAAGAAAATTAACTCAATTGTTAATAGATAAACATTCTGCATTGTAACAAGAACCATATATAGGCAAGGCTGATGATGGCAATATCGCTCATCAATGACTACAAACTACAGCTCCATGCTTTGTTTGGTTACCGAGTTATATAGTAATTTATAAAACAGGAGAATTTATACTGACAGCGATTGCACATTATATGTACACCATCATAAATATTAAACACAACTTTACAAAATAACTTGATAAAGGATATATTTGTAAGAGCGTTGAAGTGACAAATCCTATAATTCCTTAATTATTAGTTCCTGGTGCACAAATTTCCATGAATATCAAATTTATATCCTGTTTAGTTGGGTTATCAAGCCTGATGTTGGCTTTGAGGGTCGGGTGGCTGGCTTACGATCTTAGGGTCCCGAGTTTGAGCCCCGTTGACTCCTGAATTAGCACCAGGTGGGGTTGACTCAGCCTGTCATCCTTCCGAGGTCGGCGAAATGAGTACTCGTGTACTGGTAGCAGGGCACAGCATCAGCAGCGCAGCTGTGCTTCTAAGAAAGTAAAGCTACCCTGGCAGCCAGGCTGCCATACGCAAGAACATAACAGTTGAGTTATGTAAATTTTTGCAGACTTCATTGTAGGGATGGCAATCACAACATTGGCTGCATTTATCAAAGATCACCAAGCAGTGTTGAATCTACAAAGCATATATTTCAGGTATACACTCCTGCAGCCATAAAGTAAGTAATGAAAAAACAGCGAACTTGCTATAATTTGTTCATCACAAGTAAAGGCCATTTAAGTGGTCTTTTTTTTTTTTAGGTTGCATGCCAAAATGCCGATGTGGCCAAACAGCTCGATGAGCAAGTGTACGCATTGGCATTTGAGAAAGGTGATCCCTTGGAAATGGCTTAATGGTGTTCTCAATCGAGCACAAACAAAATTGGGATGATCTGGTTGGTGTGTTGAGCCAATTATTGACTGTTCCAGCTCTATTCTGTCACAACTACAGTGAATGGAGGCACAACAGAAACCAGGAGAACACCCGCACGACCTGGAAGATGTCACGATGAGAGTCACGTGCCACGTCACACAGCCGTGCCGTGATGTCGATTCGTCGGCAGATGTCCATGTCGACTCGCCTTGCCTGCTCCTGGATCTTTGTGTCCAATTCCGACATGTCCTGCAGCAGAGGCAAGAATTGCCAAATTCCACAAGCCTTGTGTTGCTCCAAAGGAATTTGGGACCATTTTGTGTGTTTTATCATAATTTCAAAGGGTCATCACCCCCAATAACACACTTGGAAAGCAATTGTATTAATGAAAGCTGGCAGTATGATGACCACGTTATTCCACACTGTCGATATTCTCAACGACCTTAAGAACAGAGAACATTTAAAGAATGTATAATGAATTAAATCAACACCACATGCCAAAGGATTGAAAGCCAATCTCAAGCAATAAAACCCAAAGAAGGGCGTGAAACCATTTTTTTAAATTAATATATTGGGTTGGCCTGTGGTGTTCTCATCAAAACCCCTGACTCATAATGTAGATTAATCCAGGTTCAGGTCTCATATACCACTTGTCCATTGTTTAATAATACAGTAAAAGAACTTTGGCACAGGAGGAGGCCATTTGGACCATCATGACTGTGCTACACCAACCCCAGAAACCATCACCCATCCACAAACAAGCGATCTCCAAGTCCTGCTTGGCACCCTGCATCCCTCCATCTCCAATGCCTCAAGGCACCTATCTAATTCCAATTTAAACCAATCGATCCTTTCGGCTACCATTACATCTATATGGAGACCACTCCATGCATCAACTACTCTCCACTTGAAAGACCCTTGCCTTACTACTGTCCTAATTGTCCTCTTCTTTGCTTTCAGGTTATGGTGCCTGGTCCCATCACAGTCTATTTTTCTGAAAAACTCCTGCACTTATTTTGTCCACACCCTTCATGATCTTAAGCATCTCAATCATATCCCCACATAACCACCACCTTTCTAATGTATAAAGTCCTGTCTCCTCATGCCACTTCTCTTGATTAGTCTAGCTCGATCCACAATCAGTCTCGGAACCCTACGCTATATCCTCTCTGCGGCAACTATGTCCTTCCTGAGGTGCAGCGACTAAACCTGGATGCAGTATTCGAGATGAGGCCTCACCAAGTTCCGACACAGTGTTAACGCTACCTATTTTGATTGATTATAATTTATCCTCCTACCAATATAACCTAAAACAGTCACCTTTCCCTATACCTGCTCGTATATATTACAACCCTCAGATCCTTCCCTTGTGTGACATGCTCCAAGACCGCCCCTTGCATCATGTCATCTCTATTTTCATTATTCTTACCCATCGCCAGCACCTTACATTTCTTTATATTAAATTGCATCTCACAATCTTCTGCCCAATCAATTAAAGTATCAAGACTTTCCGAAATCTAATCACCCTTCCCCCTCCCCCCTCTCGACTAGCAATCCCTCCTCCAAGCTAAGTGTCATCTGCAAATTTAGAAAGACGACTCTTTACCCCACTATCCAAAACGTTTATGTAAATTATGAATAACAGTGGTCCCAGTACTGACCCCAAAGGTACCCTACCACTTACATCCTCCCAGCCACTCTTTGAGCTTCCTATCACCAATAAATCTTCCCAGCCAGACATGCTCCCACTCACAGCCACTCTGCTTCTTATCAACAAGCCTGTTCCACATCCAGTTAGTTACCTGACCAGCCACTCCACAAGCCCTCACCTGAGCTCACAATCTCCTCTGTGGTTCCTTATCAAACGCCTTCTTAAAGTCTAAATATACACGACATCCACTG
Source organism: Eptatretus burgeri (assembly GCF_056783735.1). Lineage (NCBI taxonomy): Eukaryota > Metazoa > Chordata > Myxini > Myxiniformes > Myxinidae > Eptatretus > Eptatretus burgeri. Next base: position 74,325,926 of record NC_140962.1, on the reverse strand, counting down.
CACTTCCCGAATACACCCAATCAGAAACTGCTTCATGGAACACCAGTAAATTTGTGACGTTTGACCTCCCTTTAGTAAATCCATGATGATTAAATTTAATTATCCTGAAATTATTCAAATTGTTACCTATCCGTTTCTTAATTAATGTCTCCAACACCTTAAGTGAAGCTCACAGTTCTATAGTTCCCAATTTCTTCTCAAGATGCTTTCTTAAAGGGTAACCCACTCACTCAGACCGCCTTGATGCCAACCTATCCCTTGATGCCCTACAAAAAATACGACGCGTCTTTTTCCGATTTGTGAATTATAAAGTGGGTAAATTTGCAATTAATAGTCAAAATTGTCTTCCTGTTCTTCTTTAGATTAGCTGTGACGTCACACACGGAAGTAGACAACCAGAACCGTACTATCTCTGGGTTACATCGCAGTATGATTTAACTCAAACGGCAAAATAATTTTCGATTTTCCACAAGTATGCCGAGTCGATGTGTCCTTGGTGCTTGTATAGTAATACAAACCGAGATGGTTTCATGCCGCACCAACGGCTGAAACACCCCAAGTTTGCCAGAAATTGGACGAGGTTTGTCTGAAATACCCGAGTATGGATCGCGCTCGGAACATCTTACAGAGCGCCGTTATGAAACAACAGAGATGGCTAGCTAGCTCTTGTGGTCACCCGTCACGATTGAGAGAAGACGAGCGGAAGAAACAGCCATCGCTCAAAACTGTAACACCATCTCCACCCAGGTATCAGCTTCATCAGCCCAGCAGTTACCATAAGAGCACGTGAAAATAGTTTATTATCAACACTAATTTCTACAAATCAAATGAACCACCAACTATTTATAGTGGAGAGAAAGTATATATGTATCATCTACTCCTCTAAGAGGATTTGACCCTTCCACAGATCTTGTCATATCTCTGTTCCCCACTGTTTTTGAGCTCGCCTGTTCGAAGAACAGAGAGCTATAGCGATACCCCCGGCGTGAGCGTGAGCGTGAAAATGTTAAAGTTATTGGTGCAAGTTATTTCCTTTCTAATGTTTTTATCTACAACACTATTTTTTACTAATTACAATATACAAATACATATATTGCTTTAAAATTATTTGGATCAGACTTCACTGCAATGCTTTATAAAAAATATTATTAGACTAGTGCGTCAGCGTGAGCGTGAAAATGTTAAAGTTATTGGTGCAAGTTATTTCCTTTCTAATGTTTTTATCTACAACACTATTTTTTTACTGATTACAATATACAAATACATATATTGCTTTAAAATTATTTGGATCAGACTTCACTGCAATGCTTCATAAAAAATATTATTAGACTAGTCTTTTAAAAAATGATAAATGTATAAACAGGCGAGCATGGGGTGGCTTTGACACCAACTCTCTGGTTTCTTTCCTTCTCCCACCCCTCTTGTCTCCTGCTCCCCTTATTGTGCATTTCTGTGTATTAGCTCTCAAACAAGTCTTGACAGTGGAGACAAAAAATATATATATATATATCCTCCAGTACCTGTCCAGTGTCCACATATTATCCAAATTATCCAACCCATTGCCGAACCCTCGTTGTCGAAGCTGCTTCTTCCCATCTACTCCGACACGTATCTCTTCTCAAAGCCCTTGCTTACTCCCAAGATAGATACTCTCTGCTATTGGAAACTCCTCTGACTTTCCTTGTGAATGTAGAAGCAAACAAACAAACAAAAAAAAAAACTCTTTAATGACTCTGCCATCTCACCCCAATCATCCACCAATTCTCCTCTGTTACCCTCAATGGGCCCATACTCCTCTTAACCCTTTCTTTACATCTTACATATTTACAGAATGTCTTGCTGTTATGTGTAATGTTCTCTGCTATGTTCTTTTCATAATCCCTTTTGACCTGCAGAATTGTTTTCTTAGCTCATCTCTGTTCATTCTATTCTGGTGAGAGTCAGACTCTAGTCCAGCTATACCTCGCACGCGAAGCGAAAAAAGGGGGTTAAGCAATTGGTCCACTCTGCCTGTCTGTCTACAGAATCAATAGAATCAAGATCATTCTACAGAATCCAGAATGATCCAGGAACTACGTCATGTCAATTGAATGTTACATTGTGAACATTGCAGAGCATTAATCGGATGATTAATCAGTAGACAAAACTGCAGTTTAAGTGTCAGTACTTTGGCTCTGAATTTGGCAAATTGTATGGAATCTCATCGCGATCGCGCATGCGCAGAAGAGTGAGGTACTTATTTTAGTCTGTCTGTCTGTCTGGTCAAACTAAATTGAAAATAATTTCAAACAGAAAACTTACTGTTTTTATGGAAAGCATAAAGGACAAACAAACAAACATCAGGCATGAATAACTAAGTTAATGTGTGATATAATGTGGTGTAAAAGACGTTACATCAATGGCAGTAAACTTGCACAAAAATGTTTTTTTGTTTTTTTCTATTTGGTTTTTTTTCTATCACCTCGAGTCAGGTCAGGTTCGATCTGTGACCTGCTACAGGTACCATGTAAACCTGTACTAACCTGTTCCATGGTCGGGTTGTCGGCGACTAAACCGTCTCCCCTACCAGGTTTTCTGGTGAGGAGGGTGTTTGGATATGGACACCCAGCAGGATTAAAAACAAAACCTGTCAAAGGGCGGAGGAGCTCCTTGTGAGCCAACGGCCATCCATATCTAGTGCCCAACTGTGTCTGTGGACGTCCTCCTGCAGTTGGGTTACTTTTTATTAGGAGGTTGGTGGCAGGATTTGCACTCCGGCCACCGTAAAACCCTTCATTCCGCAAAACACAAAAAAATCTGAAAACCCACTCCGTGGGAGTACCTCCTGTGCAGCTTCCCTTCGCAGGGCAGCTCACCGGATGACGGGATTGGGGCAAAGCCTTCGGGACCCCCAATCTTTGATGATAGGAGGGAAACCACGGGGTAACATTCCCGGGTCAGATTGCGGGAGAGTGTGTCGGAGTGGTGCTGAGGTGTCGTCCACCAGACGGCGGTCTCCTTGGGTTAACCTGAGGCGGTCCCTTCGGGTGGGTGCCTGGAATGTCGTATCCACAAGAGAGGATGATCACCTCTGTTATCATCTGAGCTCAAGTGTTTGGACATCGGGATTGCAGCACTCTCTGAGGTTCGGAGACCGGATTGCGGTGAGATCATGGCGGGTGGTTACACCTACTATTGGTCTGGTCGCTCTGATGGTTACCATACCCAAGGAGTTGCTGTGTCCAATAAGCTGACCCCAATGATAATTGAGGTAACACCGGTCAACGAGAGTATTATGAGACTAAGTATTTGTCACTCCATTGGTGTCATTTCCCTGGTCTCTGTCTATGCTCCGACTGAGGCGAGTGATCTCACCGTGAAGGACACATTCTATGCCACGCTCGAGTCTGTGGTTGATCAGTGCCCCAGACGAGATACACATCTAGTCTTCGGGGATTTCAATGCATCGACTGGAACTGATAGGGATGGTTATGAGGTGTGTGTTGGTCCCCATGGGTCAGGAACTATGAACCAGAATAGCACTAAGTTCCTTGACTTTGCAAGAAGTCATGGACTTAGGGTGGCCGGTTCATGGTTTCAGTGCCCACAAGCTCATCGCTGGACTTGATATTCCAACGCTGGCGGTGTGGCAAAGGAGATTGACCATGTCCTCGTTGATGGTCGCTGGAGGATGATCCAGAACTGCAGGGTCGACCGGAGTGCTCAGTTCCTCAATACTGACCACAGGCTTGTTGTAGCAACTCAAACTGCACCTTAAATCCGGGAGAATGGTACATCCCAGCCTAGGCTGGACGTTGGCAAGCTCAAGGATGAGAGGGGAGCTGAAGAGTTTGCGAACAGGCCGAGTGGACATTTGGGGGGTCTGAGTGCTTTGGGGGGGTCCTGAAGAGTTGTGGAGCGCCTTCAAGACCACCGTCCTTGATGTTGTCGGTGGATGTTTTGGACCTCACCGCAGGGCAAAGAAGAATTTTGTCTCTCAAGGGACACTGGACACCATTCACCAGAGTCGCAGGGCCAGGCTGAATGGCAGAGCTGAGCTGTTCAGGGAGCTGAGGCGTAAAACTGTACGTGCACTGAGGGTGGACAAGTAGGCCTATGTGCGAGGAATCTGTGAGTGGGTAGAGCATCACCTGTGGACAGGTGATTCTCGTCCCGCTTACAGGGGAATTCGCGCATTGCGTTCATCCAAGCCCATCCCTCGGTGTACTGCAGTTCGAGCAGAGAGTGGTAGGCTCTTGACAGAGGAGTCTGAAGTGAAAGCCCGCTGGGCCGGTTACTTTGAGCGGTTGTACCAGGCTGATCCCCCAGCTGTCGAGTTTGACGTCAAGGGTGTTACAATCCCTGTTGCTGACCCTTCAATCAACTGTGGTCCACCTTCGCTTGTGGAAACACGGGCTGCAGTGAACCAGTTGAAACGGGGCAAAGCTCCAGGGATCTGTGGCATCCATGCCGAACTTCTCAAGGCTGGTGGAAATGCTGCACTCGTGTCGTTGCATGCAGTTTTGTGCTCTGCCTGGAACACAGGCATCATCCCAACTGACTGGAAGAGGGGCCTTGTTGTCCCTCTCTGGAAAGGGAAGGGTGATCGCCAAGACTGCAACAACTACCGAGGGGTGACGCTGCTCTCAGTGCCGGGCAAGGTCTTTGCTCGGATAATTCTTGATAGGGTTCGTCACCATCTGCTTGAGCACCAGCGTCCAGAGCAGTCAGGCTTTACACCAGAGGTCAACGATTGACCGTATCCTTGCTCTTCGGGTCCTCACCGAACACAGACGAGAGTTTCGGCAGGGGCTGCTTGCAGCCTATGTTGATCTCTGTAAAGCGTTCGATTCAGTGAATTGGGATGTCCTCTGGAGGATTCTTGGTCTTCGTGGGGTGCCACCGAAACTGATCGATCTGATGTCTGAACTCTACTCTGGTACTGAGTTCTGTGAAGTGTGGTGCTACCATCTCTGACTTATTTCCAGTTGTTACTGGAGTTCGTCAGGGGTGTGTACTGGCCCCCACACTTTTCAGCACTTGTATGGACTGGATTCTTGGGAGGATGTTGGAAAGATCAAGCTGAGGTTCATCGTTTGGGAATGTCAAGATCTCTGACCTTGATTTCGCAGATGATGTCGTCATCTTTGCAGAGACTTTAGATATCCTTTTGGGGGCCCTCGAGGTGTTGAATGAGGAGTTGGAGCCACTGGGATTATGGGTTTGTTGGGTCAAAACTAAGATCCAGGCTTTCAATGACATCGTGGATGCTTCTGTCCTGTCTGTTCCTGTTTGTGGTGAGGATGTTGAAGTCGTGGAGAGATTCACTTTCCTTGGCAGTGATATTCATGTCTCTGCTGGCTGTGAGTCAGAGGTCAAGAGACGTCTGGGTCGGCCCTGGGGAGTCATGGATTCACTGGATCATGGGGTGTGGCGCTGCCGGTATCTGTGCGGGAGGAGGAAAGTCCGAGTCTTCAGGTCCTTGGTACTTCCAGTCTTGCTCTATGGATGTGAGACTTGAACTCTGACCAAGGATCTGAGATGGAGACTTAATTCCTTTGGTACCAGGTCTCTTCGGAGAATCCTTGGCTCTCGCTGGTCGGATTTTGTGTCCAACGAGTGGTTTCTGAGAGAGACTTGGATGAGATTTGTTACCTGCATAGTCCGTGAGCGTTAGTTGCGGCTGTATGGACATGTGGCTCATTTTCCTGACGCTGATCCTGCTCACCAGATTCTCTCAGCGAGGGAGTCGCGTGAGTGGAGGAAGCCAATGGGCCGACCACGTGCCTCGTTGTTGCAGCAGGTTGACCAGCATCTCAAGGAGATGGGGATGGGCCTGGCATCTGTCTGGGGGATGGCCAGACGGAGGCCCCTGGAGTACCGGCGGAAAGTGGATGCAGCGACGCCTGTTCTGGCACATGCCTGACCTGACCTTCAAAAGCTTTTATTTTATTTCAATGGAATTATATACTTGAACAGTACAACACAAATCACCTTGTTGGCACTTCCAAAAACCTCCAGTTTCGCAGTACTTGGGCAAAGTATTAAATAATTTTACACCATCTCGACCAAATTTGTTGCTTGTGCTCTCAGCATTGGGGAATCTCGAGATTCAGACAAAAATCGCGGCTTGTAAGCCATAAATATAGATTGTTCTCAGAAACGCAAAGCAAGAGTTGAAATGACCCTTCCCATGTTCTTTTTCTCAAGAGTGCGTGTGGTGAGGGAGGTGTTCTATGAACTCTAGTTTTGCGTTGAATTTCAATATCATAAAGGCTAAAAAAAAACTTGTAAAGCTATTCAACCTTCCGCCAAAATTGTGACAATATCCTCAATATTTTTGTGACACTATATTTTAGGCACAAGAGGCCCTTCAAAATTTTATTCATGCAACAAAGGTAAAGGTGTTTGACACCCCTCTCTACCCATTCCCCTCTCACTGTCACAGTATAGTTTGGGAGATGTACGGCATCTGCTCTCTTTATTCCAAACCTCCTTTCCCTTTCCTTCCAAAATTCCATTCCCGACCTTTTTTCCCAGTCCATTTTTCACAACACAATTCTCTGCACCCCCAGATCATGTACTTTCTATGGCTTTCCCAATTTCGTATCACTACATAAAACGAACTATTATTAATCCCTGGAGGTTGGGACTTCCAGTTGAGATAGGATAGTTAAGCCAGACTTACATCATTGAGTAAGCTACGGAAGACGACGAGTTCAGCACGCAGACGTTCCAATTTGGCACGAAGGTCATCCTGTACCAACTCTGCATCCCTCGCTTCCTGTAAAGTTCAAAACAGAAGACAATTCTTATTTACCACTGTAAAACCAACGCACAGTGTAACCAAAGAAACGCCCAAAAACAAAATTACGTCAATTTCTCATTCTAAACCAGCACCAACAAATTGTTCTGGACTTGGGAGCAGTTGGAATCATGAGAGAGTTCTCCAATCCACTATCCGCCGGCGATCCTGAAGCTGACGAACCACAGATAATTCCACGGCGCGGCGGATTGCTAAGCAACCACAGACGCCGTCTAACATGTTTAATTCAGGCAGGGTCGTGCGTCTGAATTGCACTTTACCTTTCGAGTGAATTCAGCCCCCCCCCCCCCCCCCCGAGACAGAGTACCATGTTCTCAACGTCCCACTGTGATTACCAAACGGCCGAGCGATACAGTAAATGGAAACGTTGGCTAAAAGCTACCCACACTAGAACAGCAGGGGTGAACTCCCTGTTACAACAACACACTATGTCAAACCAATGGAAGCTGACAGCCAGACAGTTTTGGAAACGCTTTATATCGAGTTAACGGCACGGCACGTATTTACAAGTAGTCTCACAAAAGAAGAGTTCTTACCCATAGTACAGAAGCTCTTCTTATCGAGTCACTTATTCATAGGTCTACAACACAGGTGCCTCAGTCACACAGGGAAACAAGGCAATGAAGAGCAATAGACAGAGAGGGAAAAGTACGAGGTGTATTTTCAGCCTGTCGCTTATTGGATGTAAGCCGGTGGGCTTACGTTGGTCCCAACAAAAGAGGGGGAATGGGGAAGAAGGAAGAGGAGAGTGTTGGTGTGATGTGACGTGTGGGGAGAGAGGCAGATGGTGACTGCGTGTGGCTTCGAGGAAATGGCATCAAGTGCAGCAGTCAGTAAACTCTGGAAAGAACAGTTTGCACGGTTGATGGCTCACTGTGTCTGAAGTCAACGAAGTAGAACAGAGATGGCAAAAAACAGGTCGTGAGTCAGTGTGTGTATGTGGCCAACGCGTCCAGGAATTCTCCGCAGGCTGGGCTCATTCCCTGCACAGAACCGTGCTCGCTCACGCTCTCCACTGCACTGTGGTCACCAGCTCGTTCCTGTTCCAAAAAAGTTTGTTCACGTAGATCCCCAGACACGTAGGTCTGGGTTTTAATAGGCCGTGGGGAAGCATGGCACTGCGGATGTGTCGCCACTTCTGTCCTGGCAACCCTGTAGCATTGCTGCAATTCTACCCCTGCAACTGCTGTTGGGGCCAGTAGAGTTGTGCCTTCCCATTGGCCCACTGTATTTCCAGGTGATGCGCATTGGCTGCACTCAGGTTCCACAGCGTGGCCGGTGACCAAACCGGGCCATTGGGTATCAAAGTCGTTGCCGTCAGGGTTTGGCCAGGTGGGGCTGTGCAGGTCCACGATGCGTTGACATCTCTTCTGAGGTGTTAAGCCAATTTCTATGTAGTTCGTTGTCTTTGTAATGTGGTGTTTGAGGCTGTTTGTTTTTCATTGTGTGAAGCATGTGACAAAGCGTTATGGATGCACTGCAGAGGTGTGGAGAGAGATTGAGAGAATTATATCGAGAAGAAAAAAGAGTCACAATGGGGTTCGATTCTATAACAAACACAATGCCTATTCCCTTCCCACCAATTCAGGGGAGAAGGAAGGAGAATGGGGGATGGAGGAAAGAGACCCAATTTAACTACACAATATACTCCAGAGATAACTCCACAAGGGTTCCTTTATGCGTCTTGTGTGTGCTTCTCCGGGGTCTCTGAAAACCGTCACGATATGTACCAAAGATTCAAAACAAACCAAAATGCACATCACCTTTATTGCCCTCCATGCAGCTAAGGACGAGAACTAAAAATCTACCAATCAAAACGTAGTGATGTCCAAAACCCCATAACTGAATATTTTAAAACTTCCGATAATAAGTTATGGTAAAGCAGATTCATTTTGATTCAGGACAAGATTCACACAAGAAGTGATGCTATGGGGGAGGGGGGAGGGAGAAGGGGGTGAGGCAAGAGGGAAAAGGGATTGGGAGGAGACAGAAGGGGCCACATACACTCTCTGCCATTAAAAAAAAAAACCGAACATGTAGAATTGATAATGTAGTTGTGGAAGGATGATTCCAGCGTTCATTCGAAGTGCCTTTTTGGCACGAGGGATTTGCAGAACACCTCAATGCAAGTTTCCATGTAACTTAATTGCCTCATGCAATAATCGTTCAGCACATGCAACGAATGCGCCCTTAGGTTTTTAGAGGTGACGTGAGGCATTCCGAGCAAATTTGAAACAATCTTTCCGAGAAACCAGCATGTGGATTATTATCCAAAAGACGTTGATGACATGATTTTACCTGAAGGGCACGCGGTAGAGTGCATACCTCCACCACACAATGCCTGATCCAGTAGAACATATAGAGCCCAATCCATTTTTGAAATATCGTGCTACATTTCGTTTTTGGCCCTTAACTCTCAATGGTGAAGAATCACTGATAAAATTCTAGTAGCCGGGTCCAGACCCGGATCTTCACCAAAATCAAATCAGTTTGTCCTTCTCACACACCACCATGTCCACCAAGTTTCATCCGAATCAGTGCACACAAACAAACAGACAGACAGGGGTGAAAACATAACCTCCTTCCACCTTCGGTGGTAGAGGTACCAATCCATTACAATGACACATCTGACAGAAAATGAGAGGAATCAAATGATTGGACACTTTCAAGCAGGGTCCTCCATTTGCCATGTTGCAAGGCTCTTTAACGTAAAGAGAGGAACTGTTTATGACCTCAGAAGACGTTGTCAATGCACTGGATCAACAAGATATATACGTCCCAGGATAATGACTCCTACTCAAGACCAACACATTTGTACGATCACTCTACACAATCTGTTTTAAACTGCCCAGAGTACTGCAAACACACTCCCTAGACAAGTGTGAACACAGTCTTGAGGCATATCCATGATGCAGGAATCCATGCTCGTCGTCCTGTTCAGAGTCCAAAACTTGCACAGCGACACATCCAACGGATACGGAGGCAATGGCCAAGTGTTTTGTTCAGTGACGAATCCAGGTTGCTCCTTGAAAGGCATGATGACCGTGCAGGGGTCTACAAAAGACACATTGAGTGATGTGCCCGTCTGTGACCAGGAAGCCACAAATTTTGGACGTGGAATTGTCATGATGTGGAATGGTATTGCTGAAACCTTTTGCACGTACTTTATCCGTATCCATGGCAATAGCATGGCAGATCGATACATTAATGAGAACTTGCAGTAACATGTGTTGCCTTCCCTTCAACATGGTCCAGGAATCATCTTTATGCACGATAATGCTCTTGCTCACAGGGCCATTTGAACAAGGAACGTTCTTGTCAAAGCCAACATTTATGTCATGACACCTTGGCCTGCCATCTTGCCAGATTTAAATCCAATTGAACATCTTTGGGGCATCATTGATTGTTGCATTTGAACCTTGCCAAGACAGCCACAGACCCTCAATGAGCTGGAACAGTCGCCGTTTCAGGGGCATTCCCCAGGCTCAGGTTTGCGTGGTCAATGCAGCAATTGCTGCCAGAGGTGAACATACAAGGTGTTGAGATTCTTACTTCCATGTTGAATCGATGTGAAAACATTCACCAGAGTGCAGCACTACGTGATTAAGCACAATGAAATGGACATGTAATAATTCAGCATTTATCTCCGTCAGAGGTTTCCACCTCATCTGTGTCCCATGATGTCCCATAAATAAAATCGCATCAACAACAATCACGTGTTCCATTTTTTTTTTTGATGACGGAGAGTGTATTTACGATGTACACAAATATGTCAGATATTTTGCGGGTATAAACATGGGTCATGTGCAAGTTTGCACGGTGTCTTTGGAAAGCAAGACTTGCATGTCAATTTCCAGGATCGTTAAGTTCAAGTGAACATCGATGAAACGTGGCATGTTTCACGTCTAACGTCCTGATTGGGTTTCTTTTCTCAACAACCATTGGTGTGCACACACATGACTATGAAATTTCTGAACAGTGGATTAATAGTTTATTGTACAGCTGAAAAGGTGGTTGCCTAATTATATGGGAGCAGTACATTTGTCGCTTGGTCCCCCATCAGCAACCATCACTGAAGCAGCAGGGCGACAAGATGGCCTCGAGGTATGCACACTACCCTCCAAGTTGTCTCGCTGAGTTTGAATCCAACCTCGCTTTCACCTGTCATCCCGGTGTTTCACAGTGAGGATGATTAATCAATGTGTGCCGTTCCTCGGATGGACGTTGAACGGACGTCCCGTCTACCGGCATTAGTTGGTGGGTGTTATAGATCCCATGGTGTCCTTCAAGAAAAGTAGGCAAGCTATCGTCGGCACCGTGGCCAAATTCCGAATTCCTGCCCGAACCAGCAGAGGGCTTTGCATCAGCGGCACAGCCCCCAGCCAACGATGCTACCCCGCGGCCTTGTGCTGCATACGAACGAAGACGACGACTGGTGCAGCACATTCACATGCACTCAAGTCAAACTGAGAAGGTAGTGGGAGTAGGTTCAGCATTTCTACAGGCCAACTCAAGTGAAAACAAAACTGCTGCAATTTGGTCAGGCCTGCCTACCCCTTTCCATATCCTAAAGCGGAAGTAATGGATGAAAGTTGATCGAAGTGTGCTAACCATCATGGAAAGCAAGGAGAAGCTCACGTTTCGGGTGTTAACCCTTCATCAGAGCAAAAAAAAAAAATGGTTGTTGCTTTTCTGCTTCGATGAAGGGGTAACACCCGAAACGCTAGCTACTCCTTGCTTCCCATGGTGGCTAGCACACTTCGATCGGTGTTTTAATGACCCCATTCATCATTATACCTCTCCATTGATGCAGAACGACACAAGCCTTCATGATTAAGATCGTCTTCCCATTTTACTTCAAGGTGAACATGCACTGACCAACTTATTGTAAGTTTGTTCAATGAAAAGTGTTTTTTTTTTATCATGTACGAGAAAGCCACAGTGCATGCATCCCACAACATGCTATGTATGCGTTTCATGAAAACAAAAATCAGACACATTCTACTCTGTATTGTATTGACCATTGGGGAGAAGTAGAGGGGATAGTGGTCAGCTGCATGAAAGATCAGAAGGTGGAAGTGTCTTTGTAAAGCCCGTCAATCTACACCAGCTAACTCGTACAGAACAAAAGTGGGACACAACGCCATGAGACAATCTCAATCTCTCTCTCTCTCTCCAACATGTTGGGCAGTGAATGGCCATCTTAATTTGTTTTAAACATTAGCCCCTAGAAACTCACTCCCTGATATTATGGATGCATGATCCAAAGACAATCAAATGGTGGAAAGCTTCGTGGATCCAAAATGCAAAAGGGTGGAGTTTTTTTTTTTTAATTGACCTTGAGGACCTTGGGCGGACCTTGAGTGCCCTGAGGAAATGTGGTGGGGACAAATCGCAGAGAGAGCAGGGGGGGCAAGGCTGGAGAGGAGTCGGTAGAAGACAGAAAGACCACCGACCAACCTGCGGTGATTGAGTGAGAGGCCCAAAGACTCAGCTTCATTGCGGGAGATGCCGATGATCTTAAAAGCCCTGGTTTCGACAGCGTGAAGCCGAGAAAGGTGGGAGGCAGGAGCACCAGCCCAGAGGGGAGAGCAGTACTCCATCAGGCTACGGACAAAAGTTTTGTAAGTGGTCAGGAGCTCAGGAGGGCCGAGGAAGGACTTTGCACGACGGAGGATTCCCAGTCGGCGACTGGCTTTTGAGGCGAGGTTGGAAATGTGACTTTCCCAGGAAAGGTCATGGCAGATAGTGAGACCCAGAAGCTTGAAAGAAAAGACTTCTTCCAGAGGATTGTTGAGAAAGTGGATCGGGGGGGTTTTGTAAACGGTCCTTTCGAAGAGACAGAGTGAGAGTGTGAGATTTGTCAGGATTGAAAGACATGTTCCACGTGTTGGACCAGTTTGTGATTTTATCCAGATCTGCAGTGAGCGAAGAAGCTGCTGCTTGCCGGTCTGAGGGATGACAGATGGTACGGCAGAGGGTTGAGTCATCGGCAAAGAGAAATAGAGGATTTTCCAGAGAGTCCGAGAGATCATTGATGAAAACCAGAAAAAGAACAGGGCCCAGAACGCTACCTTGAGGAACTCCAGCCTGCACAGGAAGAGGGGATGAAAGAACTCCATTTAGGGCCACACGTTGACTGCGACAGGAGAGGAAGTCTGCGAGCCATGAGTGGAGATGGCCTTGAATACCATGGGAAGAGAGTTTGGTGAGTAGTGCAGGGTGCCAGACTGTGTCAAAAGCACGTGATATGTCCAGGGATACGGCTCGGATTTCCTGTCTGGCATTGAGGACCTCCATCCATTGATGGGAGAGCAGAAGCAGCATATCCAGGGTAGAGTGACCTTGTCTGAAACCAAATTGATGATTGGAAATCAAGCCATTGGAGAAGAGGAAGGATTTCATGTCTGAAGCGATGATGGATTCCATCACCTTGCTGATGATTGGGAGAAGGCTGATTGGTCTGTAGTTACAGGGATCTGTTTTTGCACCTTTTTTATGCAGGGCAGTGATGTTAGCAGATTTCCAAGCGGATGGCAGATGACCTTGGGCAAATGAGAGGGTGAATAGAACAGAGAGAGGGTGAGCAAGAGCAGAAGAGCAGGCTTTGAGGACACGTGGGCTGATGCCGTCTGGACCGGTTGCAGAATCTGACTCGAGGTTTGAAAGCAAGCTCTTCACCTTGTCAGGAGAAAAGGATACAGAGCCAAGGGACAGTTGGGTGCGACTGGGTAAAGTGGGTAGAGATAGTGATGGGTTTCGGACACAAGATTTAGCTGCAAACACCGAGTTTAGACATTCAGCTTTGTCACGTGTGGAATCAGCAGTGCGGCCATTTGAGGTAAGGGAGGGGATGGAGGGGGAACATACACCAGAAACAGATTTGATTAAATGCCACCAGGATTTTGAGGAGGGAGAGAGGTTTGAGAGTTCAGACTTGAGATGAGAAAGATGTTGTTTTCTGGCTCTCCTGAGGGTAGATACACACTTGTTCCGAGCTTTGTGGAAAGAACCGAGATTGCCCTCAGTTGGGTTTGCTTTCCATGAGGCAAAGGCAAGTTGTTTCAGGACAACTGCCTCGCCACAAGCTTCAGTAAACCAAGGGCGGGAGGAAGGGTAAGACAACTGAACACGAGAGGGGATAAATCTGTGCATGAGGGAGAGCAAGTTTCTTTGAAAGAATTCCCAGGATGAGTTGATGTTTGAGAAAGTAGTGATAGGAGACCAGTCTGTAAGTTTGATGGCTGCTCGGAGACCCTGCCAGTCGGCTTGAGTGAAATGCCAGACTCGACGGCGGTGAGGTGGTTCTCTGATAACAGCCAGAGAGATGTCCACTATAACAAGGACGTGGTCAGAAGAACCAATTGGAGCGAAGGAAGAGCAGCAGATATTGTCAGGGAAGTTTGTCAAAATCAGATCCAGAAGAGATGGAGTACCATTGGTTGAGATCCGGGTCGGGAAGTTGACCGATTGAGTCAGTCCCAATGAGTCGCAGAAAGCTTTTGCTGAGGTGCCATGGCAGGTGAGAGAGGTACCCACACCTAGCCAACTGGCGTGATGACAATTGAAGTCACCACATAAGAGGAAGAGAGAGTTTGGATGAGAAGATAGAAGATGGTCCATGTTTTCGGATAGTGAGATGTAGATGGAGTCATCACTGTTCGGTGGACGGTACAGTACACATATAAACATGAGGTGGGAGTGGAGGGGAAGCCGAAGCCAGAGGTATTCCTGGGGGTGTGGGGGAGTGAGAGCAGTGCAGGGAGAGTGAGGAATAGTCTTTGATGAAGAGAGCAACACCTCCACCAGGACGAGGCTCAGGTCTGTCATACCGGAGGAGGGAGTAACCGGGGAGAGATACTTGGGAGTCAGACACGTCTTGGGAGAGGAAAGTTTCTGTTCAGCAGATAATGTCTGGTTTGTCAGTGGCAACCTGCATGGAAAGATCTGAAAGGTTTGAGCGAAGGCCCCGGATATTTGAGGTCCACACTTTTAATGAAGAGGTAGGGGAGGAGGCTTTGGGTGCAGGAGGTGGAGGGGGAGGGGGAGGGTAGGACAAGGGACGAGGGGGGAGGTAAGGAGGGTTGCTGAAAGAGTGTGGGGTATTGCAGAATAGCGAGGGGAGGGGCCGAATGAGGAGGAGAAAAAGCTCTGTGGTGCTGCGGGAGAGGGGGGACAAGAGACAAGGAAGAAGGCATTGAGGATTTGAGGAGGTGGAGTGAAGAGATGGAGGTGAGAAGGCAGTGGAGGGAGGCAGGTTGGTGGATGAGAGGGGGGCAACTTAGAGAAGGAAGAGTGAGGGGGATGAAAGGTGGGAGAAAGGTGAGGGGGAATTTTTGAGAGAGGTGAGAGGGAGGCTTGGAGGGAGAAGAGTGGGATGGTTGCTTTGAGAGTGAGAGTGAGGGGTGAGGGGGGTGAGTTGGCACTGAAGTTGGAAAAAAAGAATGGTTGATGGAAAGCGAACATCCATGGCAAACTGTGGTTTTTAAAAGTTTTAGGTCAGAGATGCGATTTAACACAATTCTTGATGGATGCAATGAAGGCGAATTCAGAGCATGGAGAGAAGAAGCGCTGTAATCGTTGCATTTTTTAGGCAAGGAATGAAGGAGAGGTCGAAATGAGAGCAGTCTGTTAAAATAGCAGAAGAGTAGTGCATTGTGAAACAGTAAAGAGTACCACATGAGTGAGAGAGGAAGATGAAGCATTATAAGAGATCGTTTTTGTTGTTAATATTAATGTATGAGAGAGTTCAACAGAGTTAAACGGCGGGGGACAGCAGGCTCAAAGACTGACAAAGAATCAAAGCGAAACAAGGAGATAAAGACGTTGCACATGAGTGGATGGGTGTAAGAAAGGAAAGAGGTGGGAGAGGGAGGGGGCAGGGTTTGAGAAAGAGTATAAGAGAGCAGAAGTAAGAATGGGAGAAAGTACGAGGTGACGATGGGATAATCTCTTGATGGACTGGAGAGTGGGCACAAAAAAAAAAAAAAAAATAAATAAAATAAAACGGGAGAGTCGGTTCACCAGATGATAGAATATAGCGATGAAGGAATGGAGGTGACCATTCTGCTTAGAATTGGGGTGGGTCAATGGGTTATTAAGAACTCTGGGATCTGCTACACACCTGTTGAAGCACAAGGACAGCATCCTGCACAGCTATTCGTAGTGCAGATTCCTCTTCCCACCTGTTGAAAAACAAGACTCCTCATTTCCTCAACTACCATTGCACATGAGAGTTACTTCACTGCAGGTATATGTTCTCACAGAAAAGGGATCAGCAAGTACCTGCGTCGATATTCATCCCTCTCCCTCCGCGCTTTGCCGAGTACAGCATGAAGTGCTCTGACCTCTGGGGTCACGGTATCGGCCTGCACCCATACTCCTACTTGAGGAGGGGACGGGGAGGGACGGGGAGTACGAAGGATGGGGAGGTTTCGCGGTGACAGGTATTTGGGATAAGTCGATAGAGAACACGACTGTTCGGGCAAGGAAGGTGGGAAGGGATGGATGGAGGAGGAAACAAAGGAGGAATTGAGTATTACGATCGTTCGTCCTTCCGGCTCACGGAATTCGAGACATCTGTATCAAATCTCCAGCCCTCCTCTCTTTCCATCTCACCGCAGCTCCATCTGTCTGGCTGCTGGTTTCCTTCCTCAGCGATGAGCGAGACAACTCTGAAACCTGAACAAAGTACATTAGCATTTGTCTTCCATGCATTTAAATATGGTCTGAATGGCTCAAACCATTGTATGCTCGTCACGAAAGCAGTTTCTATGGCAAAAATGCTCAAATTCTATTTCAAGTCTTCATTTAATTCCTACAATTGTGACGATCCTATCCAAGCATTCCTTCTGCCCACACTTCCCTTGGGTTCATCTGCAAAACTTTACTGCAATCCTCATTGTGCAGACAAAAGAAAATCCTGAGCTGGGTCATCCACCTGCTTCTCCAACAGTCGATTGCGTCTCTCCAATTCATGTACGCGTGCCAGGAAGCAACGAAAACGAAGATTTAGGGTCTGTATGGGGGAAAAAAAATAAATAAATAAAACATTTTTCAGGTGTGTTCTCGTTTAATGCACACGAACAGTTTGTGTTGGTTCATAGTTAAAGAAACAAGGCAATTCAATGCATCGATGCTCGTGGTCGGGTACTCACAACAAGGCGTTCGAGGTCGAAAGCACTGAATGCACAAAAGATAAATCGCAGGAATTCGGTTTCTGGAATTGTGATTCGAAGGAAGCAGGTGAATTACCTTCAGCAAACTGATGTTGGAGCCCAAGTCACTGCGGAGGACAGAGGACGAAACCGGGGTCCCTCTTGGGTGGAGCACAGGGTGCGATGACATTGACTGTTTGAAAGGATCGTGTGAGAAACAATGGGCCAGGTAGAAACAAAAGAAGTAGACATAAATACCACATCAGCATGGAAACAAAATTAATACATGGAGCTCATGAAGATGAAAGTGATGATTGTGTGGGGAGAGAGGGGGTGGAGGGAGGGTTGTGGGGGGCTTAAGAGATCAAAGAACAGCAACGGTGACCTCCCTCTCTCTCTCTCCATCTCTTTCCCAATCTCACCAATCTCTCATCTCCTTCTCCTTCTCCTTGCTCTTCCTGAATCTTTGTATCGCTCTGCCTCTCTCGCCAATGCTCTTTCTTCATCTCTCTGCTGCTTTCTCTCTGCAATGCAGGAAATTTAACCCTTTCTGTCCTGCTTCAAGCACCGCATTGCAGCACTCTATCTCTGCCCTCCCTCCTACCCTTCTATCCCTCCCTCCAACCTCCACATGTCTGTTCCTTTTGCACTCTCCATGTCTGTCCTTCCCCTCTAACCCTTTGCATCCAATTTTCTTCGTACCTGCGATTCCATACGTCACACCTGCATGAATTGCTAACCTTACCTGAATTTGTTTTGTTCTATCTTTGTCTCTTCTATCCTCAACATGGAACTGCACTCAAGGATCTCAGCATCATCTCATTCTCACTACCTCTTCCAACTCCCTCCTCTTTTCCTCTCATTTTTGCCCCACATTCCTGATCTCCATCACCTAGCTACACATTCTTCAATCCCTCTCTCTTGCCCACCTTACCTTCCTTTAAGACCCACTCCTCGACCTCCTCTCCCCGCTTTCCTTCACGTCCGCTTCCTTTCCCACCCACACCATGAACGATCGATACATCTCGAGACGTGTGTGTATATATATTATATATATATATATATATATATATATATATATATATATATATATATATGTATGTATGTATCACACACACACACCCATTCCCACGAGTTTCGCAATCACTTTCTTCCTCGATCTCCCACATTGTTCTCTTTTCTTACCCATCGTTTCACCTCACCGCTTTCAGATCCCTCGCTCTTTATTGAAGGTCCGTTATGAAGCGATCGGCCTGGTGAGGACCAGTCTGACACGGAGAATGAATCCACGGCACCCGCGAGCCATGTTCATAGCCACAGCCATCCCCATTCCAATTCAATCTGGACACACTCACACTCACCGCCCTCATCACGTTACTCCGACTGTACACGACACATCTTTTTCCTCTCTGTGCGTCGTGACGTCACGACGGTTGTCACAAACCAGACGTACGTTTTATGTAAACGTACCTTCTTCCAAACGTCGAGAACTTCCAGAGGCTACGACTCATTTTAAAAAAAAGGTAAACTCAATGTATAACTTACGAGACGTTTCATATTAATGAAGACTTTTAATAACTGACAGAATTAACCTTGTGTATTGAATGAATGGGAACGGGGAAGGGTGCCATGTCCTCGTGTAGTGCTTCAAAGGGAATTCCACTCAATGCAAAGCACACGGCTTCTTCTTCCTCGTTTGTCCGCAGAACAAGGCCGGAAAGTAGCATTGTTGGCTGAGAGTCGTGCACCTGTTCCACTGATGCAGTGCCCTCTTGTAGGTTTGGGTAAGAATATGTAATTTGTTCAGGGTGCCGGTGTTGGCTCGCTTACTCTTCGTGGATGACACCATGGGATCTTTCATGTCCACCAAAGGGGATGCCACGTTTAACGTCCATCCGAGAGACGACACCCACAATTGATGAATCACCGGGATTAGAACCCAGGCTTGAACATGCTCGATCCAAAGCCATCTTGCCAGCCCAAAAATAATGCACCAACTAAACTGCAGCCACCTGGACATTTTATAGTTTGATGGCTCTTCCTTAATCACCTGCACTTTGAACACTGCTTCAAGTTTGTTTATTACCTCCACCAGCAAAGGTGAAGGAGGTTGTTTTTACCCTTCTGTCTGTTTGGCTGTGTGCAACATATCTCAAAAAGGTAACAGATGGATTGGGATGAAATTTTGTGGACAGGTTGGGTGTGTGACAAGGAAGAATCATTTCAATTTTTGTGAAGATCTGACAAAATTCCAGCAAAATGATTCTTCACCATCGAGAGATCGGGCCAAAAACGACATAATAGCATGAGATCTCAAAACGTAGACTGCCCGATATGTTCTCGTGGATCAGGCATTACGTGGCGGAGGTAAGCGCTCTACCGAGTGCTCTTCTAGTTTAAAAATTAATTAATTAATTAAAACACCATCCTTGATAAACCCTTGTGCATGAAGGGATCATTCAGGTGTTGAGCTAGAAGTGCCATCTAATGGCATACTTGTTTATGAGAAAGATCCTCAGGTATATTCGAAAAGAGTAGACCAATGTTTAATCAATACCTCGGTCAAGATGCTGCTTCACAACTCTTCATCCCAACACTTCGTCAGTATTACAGTGATGTAAAAAGTGCACCAGTTGATCCATGAAACCCTGTGGATGTCTGATATTATCGAAGCATAAAAGCCTCGACCTGTTAAACATCAAACGCTGCTGCTCAATTCCTCCCAATCTGCTCGTTTAGCCGTTTGGATTCCATTCAACACCGACAGCTGCAAAGATCATGATGGCACTCCACATTATTTCGTCCATTGCATCGCCATACATGTTCATTGTGGCAAAAGGCGTAATCCAACGTATACGAAATAAAACAAACTACAACGGCACTCTTCGACGTCGACTGATATGCCTCCGCAGTCCGCCCACATCATTACATTACACATACTTGTACCAAGTTTGATTTCAATCTCTTCAGCTGTTCTCAAGTATCACATTTTTACCTGACATGACCTCTGACCTATTGATGCCAAAATCTAATCACTTCATCTTTACATCATAATATGTACTTATATCAAGTTGTCAAAATTCCATCACTGGTTCATAAGTTAGCACGGCAAAAGAATTTTACCTTCTGGGACCTTTGATCTCTTAACCCTATAATCTAATCAGTTTATCTTTACATCATTATATACACTTGTACTAAGTTTGACTTTGATCCCTTCAGCCGTCCTCAAGTTATCGCGGGGACGAAAACCTATCACGGATGAACGGATGAACAACCCGAAAACAATGGCTCTGGCAACTTCATCAACGGAAGCATAAAAAAACAGGTTAGTGGATCATCATGGCAACAACGTCATGGTATGTCGCACCATAATAAAACTCCTTTTCACAGGTCTCAAAATGGCAGGTACATGGGGATGTAATTTCCTCCAAAATTTATCCACTGCATAGAAACACAAATTGACAAAAATACAATTATCTATAATAAGTAACTTTATGTAAAGCATAACTCCAATGTAAAACATCCTTTTAACTGAAATCGCATGCCGTAACATGGAGCCACCACGCTTAAAAACCACCACCTATTGGTCCGTCAACACCGCAAAACATCACCAAGAAGGGTGAACCTCAAATTCGAGGGGAAAAGGAACCCAAGTTCTCAAATTCAAACAAGATGGCCGGTTGCAAATTACACACATTGGAGAATTATCTCAAGAGCTATTGCTTTAGATTTTAGAAGATGGGTGGCCAATCTAATTAAAGTTGAAGACAAGGTGAACAACTAACCGTTTCTGATACCTCTATGGTGGAGCAAATAAATTCACAAAACCGATCGGTCGAAGACGAAGTACCCAACAAGCTTATATTCTCACCTGTGATCAACACTGCTGCCACAAGGTGCATCACCAAAAATAAGAAACAAGCACACCACAACATCTCGATGATCACACAATTTATTGAAAAAAAAAAAAAATGAAAAAAAAGAAAAAGAAAAAAAAAAAGAGGATGTCGTGACATGAAAGACAAACAGTTTACACCTGTGATTGACCAAGTTGTTAAATGACTACGCTAGATTAACCAATAGGAATGATCAACACTGAAGGGCAAAGTTGTTCCAAAAAGCCCGGCCTGAAAGACTTTCCCCGTGCAGCACAATCAGCAGGTGCTACTTGCTGTGTAGTCTTTGGGTTAACTGGCAAGTTAAACAGCAGTGATGAACTTCTGGCCGGCAGGCCTGCCGGCTATACAAGCAACAGCCTGCGATTTTGAACAATGGTCTGTCAACCTGGCTCACTGGTCATCAGTCATTTCAAGGAAGTGGGTGCACACCTCTCGTGCGCACTCTCCTTTTGGCCCCAGGTGGTACTTGTGATAAGTTCCATCAGCACAGATAACTGCAGAACACAGATAAACACGTACCATAACTACGAGACAATGGCTGGAGATTATTGATCAATAATAAAAAAAAAAAAATTTTAAATCATAAAAAAACAATTTGAGAAAGTGTTGGATCGGGCAATACTTGCAAAATGAGAGCAGCACAAATTACACCCACAAACAACACCGGAAGCATGAAAACGATGCACGATTCTGTAATGATGATTTACCGGTGACAGAATTGGTGTCATTGCTGAAGGCACAAAGAGAACGTGAAGCAGAAGGCAACTGGAACCTCCAAAAACTCCAGCGGGAGCTCAGGTACCGGGTAAGAAAGCCACTGCAGAAGAAGGGTTCAGAGTCGAGGAAAGGAGCAAAGGTCCAGCAATAAAATGTTTTTTTTAAAGAGCAAACACTTCAAAAACAACAGGAAAAAAATATTCAAATGAAAGCTGGAGTGAAACGGGTGGAAGGGACTCGAAATGAAATGGAGGGAGGAGGACAGAAGAGAGCAAGATGCTTTACAAATGTAGGAGAGGGAGGAAGAGGCAACCCCCCAACAGAAGACAAAAGGGGAGGGATGGTGTGTACGAGTGACCCGGGGGGGGGGGGGAGATTCAAAATGAAGATGGGAGTCTGAGAAGAGTTAGAAATTACCTTCCCTGCTTGGCTGGTTTTGCCTCTTCCGTGTTAAACACATGCACTGTACCATGATCACTTGTAACACACAACAGGACAGCATCTTGACTGAATGATATGCTGCATGGGCAGGATTAAAAAAATAAATAAATAAAATTTAATCTTCAACTTGGACAAAAGGAATCGTTTCAAACTGAAATGCTTGTCTTAAGCAATTTGCACACAAATACTCATACACTTGGACAATGAATGCAGTGCACTGCAGCACCTTTGAAAGGTGCTGCAGTCCACCCCCGACGAAGGATTCAGAGAGGGTATTTATTGCATTTGGGTCCGTTTGTCTGTCTGTCTGCACAGAATTTGCATGTTTTTCACCGCAACCACTTGTCTGATCGAGACGAAATTTTCATCACGACTCATGGAGAAAGTTTCAATGATAATTATGATGTTATACGTCACGTGGTGTGGCAGCCACATTGGAAAAAATGGGAAAAACTTTGGACATCTATCTCTGAAACCGCACAAAGGAAAAAAATTAAAACGGCACATGGCAAGTACTCCTCATGGGGAATGTGTGGTATTTTTATGACGTCATAATTGCAAATGTATAATGCTACATCTGATCAGTATAAAAATTGAGGGTGATGTAGGGATAAAATGGTCCACATAATTTTTTGATGACGTCATCGTTACAAGATTCGGCAGCCATATTGTTGAAAAAAATATATATATATATATATATATATATATATATATATATATATATATATATATATATATATATATATATATATATATTAAAAACCTTCAAAAATCTTCTTCTCTTAAATAGCTGAAAATATCAAGGCGAAACTACACAGATGACCACCAATCCATGAGGAACAAAAGGATCACACATATGACTGTTACGGCTGTGGAAATTCGCAAACCACCATTCAGGGCCCGTAGGTGAGATATCTCTAAGTACATGTGCAGTTAGCCCAAACCCGTTGTATAGAGGGAATTTATGCGATTCATCCGGGCTGCGACGCTTTGAGTTAGCCATTTTTTCTGTTCTATCTTTATTTTGAACCAACCACGTCTCAACCGCCATCACACAACAACCAAGCAACCATCACCATCTACGCTCCCACATCATCGCATCACCACCATTCCCAAACGGCACCATAACCATCAAACCACCACCAAAAACCCACCACCACCTTCATATCTCTCCTTCTACGGCCATTCTCGCACCACCTGTGAACACTGAACGTCGGGCTGTCTCAGGCCCGTTCGGCGTTTGGTGCCGAGCGCACCGAGCCGCGAGCGCAAATAGCAGCCTTTCCGAGGGGAAAATTCGGATCAAAAACGCTACACGCCCACTTCTCCTCCGTCCAATTAGCGAGCGGGGGCGGCTTGGCCCCTCCTAAAAGCGTGTGTGCGTGAAGTCTGTATATGCAAATTTTAGGATCAGGAGAGGTTCACGCCCATTTTTGCCCGACCGGGGGGGGGGGCAGCGTGGCCCCGCCTCCAATCGCGTTCTGATCCTAAAATTTGCATATTGGCTGCTCCTGCCCACTTATAAAAAGGCAAGCGCAAGGCGAGTGGCAAAGTCGAGTCGGTCGGGTGAGGAGAGTTGCATGAAGAGGGTCGTCGAGAAGTGGCTGATGGGGACGCGTTGCGTTGCGTTGGTGAAGTTGAGGCGAGTGTTCGCGGTGGAACTGCAGGCAAGGGAGCTCGGGTCCGAGGCGAGAAGGACGGCGGTCGGCGACGAGGTTACGGTGTGGGGGATCGCTCATCTCATCGCGGGACCCAAGCCAGCCAGCCACTCCCCTCCCCCAGGGCATCAACAATCTCCCTTTCCCCCGCGTTGAGATAGTGCAAAAGGGGGCCCCGTTCCCACCCCCCCACCCACACGTGGTGCCAACGAAACCCGCCAAGGAGTCAGGGCACAGCCGCGCGGCCACATTTGCGGCTCGCCCACCAACACGTCATGAGGATGCGGGTAGGACCCCCCCCTCCCCCCCGGTCCCGCGGACCTGGCCGCTCCTCTAGGTCCCGCGCAAATTTGGCCTACGGGCCTGTCTGCCTCCTTGTCTATGAGGGTGGCTTCTTTCCTTTGCTTTTGTGTAAATGTGTGTTGGCGCCGTCTGTGAGGTAAAACTGTACAAGTGTTGCCGTGTGTGCGCGTAGTCGGTATTAACTCTGCGTCGTTGTTGCTTTTATTGTTTTGGTTGCTTTAAGTGCATTTTGACTGTATGGCTGTATATACGTGCTTTCCGTGTGCTGGGAAATAAATGTGCATTGTGTGAACTGTTTTCCCGTTTCGCTTCGTCTTTTCTCGAATTGAATCTCCATCCTGCTTCACGTAAAGGGTTCGTAGTGGGTGCAAAACGCCCGGTAAATAATCTGAACCGTCGAGGTCGACGATAACACCGCTCGGTTATCCCGATAGTACGGAACGGGCCGCACAAGCGGCTCGTGTCCGGAGTTGACCTGCGGCGAGGTACGATCGCCCGGTTTACCATCCGCGTGGGTACTTAGGTTGGTCGAGTTTGGCGAACAACCCTATCCTACGCGGGTGGCCGATTGGCACGATCGTGGTGAGGTTGAAAGGCCCACCTGTGACCTGCTCCTGGCATTGGTCCGAGAGGGTCACGACAGAATTGTCCGTCCAGTGGGCGATGTGCCGCGATTCAATTTACATGGCCATCCGCACGCCGGCGGGCGCGAATTCGCAACAATATCATAGGTCACATGGTTTGGCAGCCATATTGGAGTTACTCGAAAACCGATAAAAAAATACACCACTCAAAAGAAGTCGTGGCGAGACTTTGCAATCTCTGATTGCTCTTTTTCTTGTGAAGTGAATGTGTTGTAAACTCAAAAGGATTTCTTGATTTTAGGTGAGCCATGGTAGATTGTTGAGATCCTCATG
>NC_140962.1:74251029-74298529 GCF_056783735.1 Eptatretus burgeri | reverse complement strand
AAAACTATACATAGCATGTTTCAAAAAGTTGAAGATTAGTTATTACAAACTATGTGGATGAGTTGGTTCGGTGACAAGAGCAAGCCGGTTAAATTTTGGTCAGGTCCAGATGCAGATCCAGCCCATCAGTGGGATGCAAAACGTAAACTGTGCACCTTGGAGGAGGTATGTGCTCTACTGAGTACCATTGTAGTTTATGAGATGGATTTACAACTCAGCACCAGTCCCTTTTTCAATTTGATTGCCATCCTCCCCAATCCTACCCCTTTTGCACCCTACCTTTTTGGGACCTGGATAGAACACCACAAAACTGCAATAAAGTACTCCTACCAGTATATATGAGCTGGGGCCGAGCCGCGACGAAGTTCTTGAAGTAGGTTCCCATTTGCAGTGTCAAACACTCGTACAATGGTACCCTAAAAAATAGAAATGTCACAAATTCACAATCATACCAAGCATGACGACAAATAAAACAAAAGTTTGTGTATTTAAGTTTCCATGTTATCGTTTCAGTTTCTTTGCCAACATCGAAACGAGGAGAACTTATGGTTATACGATGTTCTCATCTGCTGGAAGGTACATTTCTCTCTGCAAGCCTTGTCCAGGAATTTCCCAAAAGCAAGCTCTTTCATTCAGGGTCTAAACTTAAGAAACGTATCCTTTTGGGTGCCATGTTGATCATGTTGTGGAAATGACTCCTTGTGGGCTGAAGAAGCTTCATATAGCGGTTATTTATTTGCAGTGAATGTTTAGCATAAGCATAAAGTAATTGTGAGATTAGATATGCGTCATTTATGTCATCGTTAGACCGTCTACCCACCCCAATGTGTGTTTAGAAAATGATCACACTTTTGACCCCATTTTGGCCAATTATTTTTTTTCCCTCTGTGCTCTGTGTTAAATGCCATTTTTTAGCGTTTGGGTGGCCTGTTACCCCATCGTTTAGGCAGGAAAAAACGGCTCCACAATCACCACAACTATCAGGGTGTGGGTCAGGGAAGGGATCTCCACCCAACGGTGAGTGAGCGGGGAGGGGCATGGGACGTCACGGTGGGGGGGGGAGACCAGAGACTTTAAAAGCCCATGCATCAAGGGGAGAGGGGGGATCAGAGGAGACACCTGGAATCAACCTCACAGAAGACTGCGTTTGGAGTCTGCGGAGCAGCCGCACCAAGCTGCGCCCCAACCCAGCTAGCAACGCCTCTCATCAAGCCCTGCATGGCATGCGGACCACGACCTGCAGCGAGAATGCCCCTGGGCTAACTGCTTGCGTTGGCTCCTGCTGTGTCCTACTGGACACAGCCAGGGTATTTTTGCCTTTGGTCTGCCTCAATCTTCAGTTCAGTCCAGTCCAGTCACTCAAAAGAAGGTCACTCACTCAAACTCCTGGATCTCACCATCAGCCATGACTTTTCTTGGGCAAACCACATTTCAAAGTTGGCTTTCAAACCCAGTCGCCGTCTGGGCATTCTCCATCGTACAAAGTCCTTCCTTGGCACACCTGAACTCCTATCCAGCTGCAAGGCCTTCGTCCACAGCTTGATGGAGTACTGCTCTGCCGTCTGAGCTAGCTCCTCTGCCTCACACCTTGCTCAGCTTGACGCTGTGGAAACCAAGGCCTTCAAGATCATTAGAATCTTCCACAGGACTTCATCAGGATTCGTACCCTCATTTAAATATAGTTGCTTGTTGAAACAAGTTATTGGTTGTTGCTGTTCTGCTTAATTCCCAATATTTTAGCTGTTAAAGCTGTTGTTAAATCAATGGCATAGGGGCATCTCTTCTTGTCACTGTGTGAGGTGACCAGTGGGAAAAGCACAGGATTCCATTCACTGTGCATGGCTTCAAATTCAGCCAACCACCACTCTGTTATCTGGGCCATGCCACATGTGTACAGGGTGGGTGAGCAAAGGTTTGCACACCTCATGCATGAGAGAACACAAAAACAACAACACAAACAAGGTACAATGTAGCAGATATGGGGTCACACATTACAAAACATGCTTTCGGAAACAAAACATAGGTACAGTTAAGAAACAAATATCCTAACAGGCAAGTAAGTGGAAGAAAGTTTTCCACAAGCAAGTCTACGAGTACAGTCATTCAAATTATTTGTCCCAACCTTCTGTGATGCAGTGGCAAGGCGGGAACCTGGCAAGCTGAGTGCCAAGCATGCCAATGGAGCCTCATGAGCTGCAACATCAACGGGTGGACGCTCTGGAGCAGCAAGATCCACGAGGCGACAGCGACCAGGCCGTGGATGTGGAAATGCAAGTAGGGAGCAGGTGCTGCTGGGACAAAGTTCACAAAGGCCTGGAGAGATGCAAGCAGGAAGGAAGAGAGAAGAGGAACATAGTGCCAACAATGTAGGCACATTTTCAGTGTTGCAAGTTTCAGGGGGTTTTTTTTTTAATCAACGTCAAAAGAATGGTTGCCTTTTAAATGGACAATCAAAACAATACCACAAAGTTAAAGGCTATACGTCACAAAATAGGTCACTTTTGAATGGACATTTGTTTCACTTGGCTCATCATTTTTACGATGGAGTAATGGTTGAGAGTCGTATTTCATAAAACTTACACGAAAATCCAACATGGTGACTGGTTTTCCAAAAACATGCCGAATGAAGCTCTCTGCAAATGAGGTAGGGCAAAAGTAGTATAAATATGCCAATTTTTGTGTATAATCAACCAGCTAGCTTGTTTCCAAGCAACGCAGTAATTGCATTCACCTGCAAGCAACGACCAAAGGACCTCGACACCCAGGTAGATGATTACACAGCAACAACAAAATTCCTGACTTACCAACTTGTGAGAGCAATACTTTAAATTAATATACCATCAGAGATGGGGAATCCCCTGCCATTGAATGAAAAAGGTCATACATATTCCAGATAATGAGGGAGGTGAATTGGAAACAAGACACCATTAGGTCATCATCTTGAAAAAGTTCCCCAGGGGTGAGGAACGTAGTAACCAAAAATAATTGAAATCAGATAAGCGGTTTTCCAGTTATTACAAAAAACCCTTTTTTTCAAGATGGCCACCCCAGTTGGCCATCTTGGATCCGGCCACGCCCAAAATCAATAGGGTTCTTCCTTTTCAGGTGGTACATGTGTGACCCAAATTTCAAATCGATATGGCGAACAGTTTATGAGTTATCGCACTCACAGCTAATATGGAATAGGCAAAGCCTAGAAGCGAACGTAGAATTCTTCTTACATTCGCTTCTGACTTTACATAAAACTTGTTCACAACTGTATACTTGCCAACTATACCGTGGTACATGTAAGCGCCGCACAGCTGATGATTTTGACGCAATTTCCGGTTACTTCTGCCTGGATTCGGGATCAGCGAACAAATAATGTAAATCACGATTAAAAAATATTTTTTGATGATGCGGGAGATATCTTTATTAAAATTAACTTTGGGAAAAAAATAATTGAATAAATAAATAAACGATCACTTCTGGTCAACAATAAAAGAAATTAAAAGTTCCGGAAAGAGCTTCAAAATCACTCCCGGTTATGTTAAATACTAAATAAACACTTCCTGTCATGAAAAAAAAAAATCACTTTCAGAAGTATAAAATTAACTTTGGGAAAAAAATAAACGAATAAATAAACACTTCCGGTCATGATCTCCCGGCATGCATCATTCCCCATGACAAAAAACCGGAAACAAACAAAAAAAAACCCAGAAACAAAACAAAAACGGAAGCAAAATGGTCATAGCCAACGACACGGATTCACAATTGCCAGGGTATTGTGTTGTTTTTGTTGTTTCCTATTCTCTCATGTGCATGCGTTAAGTAATATTCACAAGATAGAAATAAAACCCAATCGTGTTTATACACCGCACAGCGTTTAACAACTGGAAGCAAAAAGTCATAGCTAACGACACGGATTCCAAATAGCCAGGGGTATTGTGTTGCTGTTAACTATTCTCTCACGTGCACGTGTTAAGTATTAAGCTCACTTTGTTCGCTATAAATGTTGACGCCCAGCCAGACGGACGGACGGACAGCCGGACGGACGACCCGGGTGATAACAATATCTCCTTCCGCCACGTGGCGGGGGATAAAAACAGAAAGCTGACTCAAAAACATTTTAAGAACAGATCAAGTCTAAATTCTGAGATTGAACACGACTCAAACAGCAAAGCTCTTGAGAGAAGATAAATTGCAGTAAATTGAACATAATGCAGTAATTGGAGAATATATATATATATATATATATATATATATATATATATATATATATATATATATATATATATATATATATATATATATATATATATTAGACTAGGCGCAAGTCGTCACCATCGGGACCGAGAAAAAAGTGACGACTTAGAAATGTGACGACTTACGCGTATGCGAACATTCATGATGACTGTGGGGTGAAGGATGAAGTCGCGCGTGGCTTGGACACATATGTGTGAGAGCCGGCTATTGTACCAAAAGGAAAACACAATCCTCAGGGCAGAGGTGGGGGTTCATTGGTGAGTTGGAAAGTGATCAAGCAAAGATGGAATTCATGAATCAGTTTATCAAAAGTAAAGATAATGAACAACTGTAAGACAACAACTTCGCCTGCTTATCACCATGATGGGATTGACCAACGAACCCCAGAGACTTTTCTGGCAGCATCTGCCAGAAAAGCCCAGTCTCATCGGCATTGTACACGTCCTGAGGCTGATACCTTTCCAAGATGTCTTTCAATTTGCCATCGTTCCCGTCGTGCACCACTGCCGAATCCACGCTGCCTGATTCGCCGCACTTCTTGACCTTGCCGATTCCCAACCTCACTTTGAATCTGTCTATCCAGTGCATCGGCAAGGTCTCGGCATCATCATGCCCGAGGTCCGCAGCGAATTTACGTGCCTTCAGCAGCAACATTTCACCGTCCAACCGAATATTTGGCTGAGCCGACATTTGCCGAAACCAGATGATGAGCGCGTCAGACATCTTCAAAGGACACACATTTCACACTTACCACCGGCCTTGCGATCTTCTCCACTTGTCCAAACATCGTGCCCTTATTCTTCAAGATATCGTTCAATGTCTGCCATTTGATGTCCAACTTCTCAGCTCTGGCTGTTTTCTTCATCAGTGGGTTTGCCTCGCAAAACTGGATAATTTTGTATTTTTCTTGGTAGGTTTTAGTTGTAAGTTTACGCTTAGTCGCCATTGTCCTGCGTGCAGTGCGATCAACGTGTGTACGCAGTTATAAATAGCCTATCACTGGCGGTGTACACCAATGAGCGAGCATCACGATTCCATGAAATCGGGATTCTCACGAGGCAGCAGTTCCGTGTAACGAGTTAGGAGTGGTAATTTACTTGAGTTTCCATTACGTGGGAATGGACAACATCTGACGACTTAGAGGAAGTGACGACTTAGAGATGACGACTTACAGAGGGATGACCCTTTATTCATAGGGACTTAACATGAGATAAATTCGGGACTTTTTGACGCTGCCGACTTAGGCGAAGTGACGAGTTACATGCTGCCGACTTATGCCGAGTCTACTGTATGTATATATATATATATATATATATATATATATATATATATATATATATATATATATATATATATATATATATATATATATATATATATATATATTGTTACTGGCCGGGGGGGAGGGGGGGGGGGTCGGCCGCCAACCGACCGCTCTGAAGAGAGCCGCAAGTCGAGTCGGCCCGACTGATCACCCGGAATATAGATTGCCGCCCAGAAAACTCCAAGCGACGGGTCCTTGTACAAGAACCGAAATACGCCAATCGGCAGATCACATGGGGTAGGGTTGAATGCCAATCTTCAATATACCTAAATACCCACGTGATCCATCTACCGGGGTATTCCACCGTCGATGGAACTCGTACGGAACAAACCGCCGAGGTGAGCTTGTCCGTGCGCGATTCCGAGCGGCGTAATCGCCGAGAACCGTCGCCCCAAACGTCCCCTATTACGGCAAACCAACGGCTTTCTAACTCCCAACACACAAAATGTTCAGTCAATGAGGGAATGGATGCAACAAGCAGGTTTACATTCACACAAGGACATTTATTATAATGAAACATGTATGCAATTAAGGCAAAATACGTATGCAATTATACAAGCAACAAAAGCACGACAAAAGAACTACAACCGTCTTCTTATTATGTACAGTCATTTACACTTAACAGCAGTTCCTACTTATTAGACGGGCCCACGGACACACGTACGCACACACACACCCCCAAGAAATGGTGGCTGAGGCCTTTAATCACGAGCTCCAGCTCGGAGGACAGGTGAGCTGAAACTCAGAGCTTGACTCGAACCTTTCCACCTCGTGTGGTCTTCAAATTGTCCGGACCGGGGCTCCAGCGAGAGCGAGCTGGATCCAATCGCCGCGATCCTTCCCGAGCTCCCGCGAATCCTCCCGCGCTTCTCAACACGTCCGGTGAGACGAGGCGCCGATCCTTCCTGTCGATAGTCGCTTCCCCGAGGAACCAACTCCAAGAAGAGGCCGATGCGTCGCACCAAGCCAGGAAACAAAATGGAGAACGAAAAGCTCCACGAACAAGAAGAAGAGGAAGAAGAGGAAGAAGCCTCCACTCGCAGCTCGAGCCGAACAACTGGCTCAAGTTCCTTCCAAAACAAAGCAGCAGCCGAAGCTCATCGAGCCAGCCGAAGCAAAAAGCTTCCGAAGGCCTCAAGCCAAGCAAGCCAAGCAGGACCCGATGGCATGCTGAACGACTGCTCTCTCCGAAGCAAAAAATAAAAAATAAAAACTTACTCCTCCCAAGGGACTCAGCACACGAACTCTGCCACGGGACTCCCACGAACTCAGCCCTACCACGGGGCTCCCACACGAACAAAGAAAAAGAGTCTCCTCTTTATCCTTTGCACCCCTCCCCCGCACCCGGCGTGACTCATGCCCTCGTGATCCACCCCCCCCCCCCGCTCAACCACGGGTGGGAGGGAGTTGTTGACGTCACTGCTGGGGTTCTTCTTCCTCTTCGCAGAAGAGGGGGAGGGACGTCTCCATTGTTCGCTCCCTAACTATTAAATCGATCCGCAGCGCATCTAATCGATCTCTGAACATTTAAACAATGAAATGTGAGCTATCTCGGGAACATGCACTTATCGACATAGCTGACTAAGGGAACCTGTATGTTGTGTGCAATTGAATTTCAAATTCGTAACAAAATATATATATATATATATATATATATATATATATATATATATATATATATATATATATATATATATATATATATATATATTGTGACGTCCACGGGACTTGAACAGTCCCGCCAACGTAGAATGAGCCGAAACGATGGAGGCGGTTTATTTTTTTTATAACCCAAAGATGGCGGTTTTAATCGCTCTACAGCAAACGGGACGAGGAATGTGGCACGAGTCGCTTTTCACTGAGTTAAAAATGTTTATTTCTCTAACCAGAAATAATAATAAGACTCGGCAAGAGGAGGGATCCGGGGCGATTCGACGGGATGGTGTGGGTTCGGGCGTGGGGAAAACACAAACAATTCCAATGGATATACAAATCTCAAACCCTCTAAGGCGCCAGGTACACACACACACACACACACACACACACACACACACACACACACACACACACACACACACACACACACACACACACACACACACACACACACACACACACACACACACACACACACAAACACACAAAACGTAGCTGGTCCTGGTGGTCAGGCTGGCCCGTGGTGTCGACGCAACAGTCCCTGGATTGGCGCCGGACGAGCTGGCGTTGCGCTCGTCAGGGGCAGGAGACACCGTGGTGCTGTTCCTGGTGGTGTCGACCTCCTGGTCTAGGCCCAAGACCGCTCACAGCCGCCAGGGAGCCAGTTCTGGCGCCAAGATGCGAGCAGGAGAGGGAGGCAGGTCCGCCCGCCGTTCGGTCCCGTACTCCGAGCCAGCAGAACTCCAGAGCCAACCGAGGTGAGGGACGCGGCACGACGAATCGAGGAACGAACCAGCGCAACAAGAGAGCACGCTCCGAGACCAACAGCCTCGACAAGACGCTTTCTTTTCCCGAACAGAACCTTTTTATACTCGAGTCCTCGTCACTTCCAATTGAGCCCTTTTATTGGCCCTCTGCCGTCGCCTTCCGCCAATCGTGATCAAGGGGCGGAGCCATCCGCAGCACTGTCCTGTTAAGTCACGGCAAGCCTACAGGGAATACTAAAAGGGTTTACGCAGACACACTTACCCTAACCCGTCTCCCTATCTAATTACGTGACAATTATCATTTCCCCCTTGAAGAAATGGACATTTACTAGACAACTTATCACCACTGAATTGCTACTTATTACATCGAGATCGTGGTAAACTCGAACAGCATAGCATACCTAATTAAACATCCTAATTACCCTTTGAATGCATACCCCCCCTCAGACGTAACTATATATATATATATATATATATATATATATATATATATATATATATATATATATATATATATATATATATATATATATACATACATATACACATATATTGTTGTGGTCTATACCAAATATATATGTATTGTGTCCCCATGAACAAACTTTGGTAGATCATGGGTGATGAAGGCTGTGGTCAAGTTTCAGAGGAGAGAGAGCACCCTGTAAACATTTCGGCAGACTTAAAGGTCCACAGAATCAACAACAAAAAATTATTTTGATGCGATTATATTTATTTTAAAGTAAGAAACAAAGAACTGAATGAGGTTTTAATTCCAATAATACAGTATTTTGAGGTGTTACAGCTAAAAAAAAACAAAAGCAAACCCAGTTGGGTGGGGGGGGGGGGGTAACAGCCCCTAAAAAATCCAAATAAATTGTCAGCATGAATGGATAAGGGCCGCACAACTTGCTTCAGACTCGTCCAAAAGTGAATTCGAATAATTTTCTGATCAAGAATTCCCAGACGACGACGATAGTCAAAATCATTATGTAGATTGGAGAAGGCCGAGACATTATGCTGTCAGACCGTGCATGTATAAACCCAAGGCCGAGATGATGTCATGGATGGGGTGGGGCCAATTGGGTGTAAAAGGGCACCAAATAACATTTTAAAAATCTTCAAGATATTTAATTGAGAAAAGAAAAACGATTAAGTGTCAAGTGAAGCCATATATATCTTCATGAAACTGAACATGATTTTTTGATTCTGTGGACCTTTAAAGTACATCACAAAGAAAACAGGGAATTATTCTGCAGATCTAAGGTCTTTATGTACTATGAAATAATGTAAACATGAACCAAAAAGGATTTTGGGAAACAGTGTGCGTCGCTGATGAAAGCATGCCAAGATGGAGCTTGCCAAATGCCAAAACATTCCAGAGCAATTTGATAGGGGAATGCAAACAGATGTAAACTACTTCCAACACACTTTAACAAACAGCAACCAAACAAAAGGCTATACTAAAGTGAGAGTGCTACATTTGTAGAAACAGATTTATGAAAAGGGACTGGAAAATTGGAGATTTTGGTCAACAAACAGGAAACTAGAGAGGTGCTATTAAAAACTTTTGTAATCTCAAGTTGAAAAGCACCTAATTTATTCCAGTCTTAACCTTCAATCTCAAGGCCTGCTTCACTCGTGAAAAGCTAAGTGCTACAGTTATGAATATTTTCAGTCCACCTGTTGAAACCATTTGCTCTATAAATCACCATGTACATTGATGTCCTTGAATGTTCTGTACATCTCCATACACTTGTTCAGGGTTACTCAGTAGGCTGAACGTGCTCAACAATTTTCCTCTGGTGCTGTCCCCAGGTGGAGCGGAGTTAGCTGTGAGAACTAGCATTAGGGTAGTAGTGCAGAATAAGTGGAGAGAGTTGAGGCATTTTAACACACAAAAATGTCCCAAAGTAAAAAAGTAGAGTTGTATATTTAACCTGTACTGACATATGGTAGTGAGACGTGAGGAATAAGGGGAGTAGATGACAGATGTGTAGGGTAACACTAAAGGATAAGCATAGTGTGGCCATAAGAAAGATGATCAAAGCTAGTATTACTGAGGAAGAATTGAGAAAGAGAAGACCAAGGTGGTTTGTGCATATGGTGAGAAAGACAAGAGTTTATGAAGAAAGTCACTGGTTTAGTAATTGAGGGGGAAAGACCAAGAGGTAGAACGAAAAAGACCTGAAAGGATGCGATCAGTAGAGACGTGCAGTTGTTGGGGATAATGGAGGAGGATGCTTTTGACAGGACCAAGTGGAGAGGGAAATCAGCCGACCAACCCCCTATTGAGGGGACATTTCCGTTAAACGAGTAGTTGGCGGTAGTGGTCGTAATCGTTTTGTGTCCCCATTTCAGTTTTCCACCCTCTCTTCCCGCAAACTGTTCATTTAATCACGAGTGTAAAAGCCTGTCAAAAATGACAGGTTGGAATTCTTTTATTCGAAATATTCAAGGAGACTGAAAGATATGATGTTTTGTAACAAGAAGCGTCATTTTAAAACACTACATGTACAAATGTGAACTTGTTTTCTTTATCTTGTGGGACATTTCATTTCGGCGATACAGCCTTGTGAGCACACCAAGGTCTGAAGCCTCGGCCGAGTGTCAGATGTGCTTACATCTTTGTTTTTATTAGACATCCTACGGATGTAAATGAACACCCGTTTTACTCTGCATGTGTTACACATCATGTGCAGCAAATGTCACCTCCCTACATCTTGGATTTGTTCTGTTTTTTTTATGCTTCTGTACACCACCTTTGAGGCCCATTTGCAAGTAAACCGTCTGCAATTCCAATATGAGACACATAATTACTCTTTTATGAAAAATGTTTTTCGATTTTTTCTTTATCCTGAAAAATAGACAGTTATGAACACACAGTCGTGTTAAAAGATTGGCCTTTAAAACCCCCTTCTTGAATCGTCCTTATGAAGGGGGACAAACAAATACACAAACACACAAATACACATCGTTTAATATAGATAGTTTGTAAATGTTCTTGTATTCATCATTGTACTCTAACTTCAGTCCTTGCATAGTTACATATTCTATTGCATTAATCACTCATGTTCCAAGTCATGTAGTTCCTTCCTCAATCCCATGTTCCACCTTCCTCTCTCAGATTCCTTTTTTAACTCCCCACTAAATAAATTAATCAAATAAAAAAGTTTAATTTGAAACTTAAAGCGAGGTTTTTGTTTTGCACAATTGATGTCACAGGATGGTTGTAATACACTTTCCTCAGTGCTGGGAAACAAGCTGGCCAGATATAAAGATTCTCTGGCATAGGCTGGCAAGACAATGAAATTTCCCTCTTGCTCAGAGCCAAGCTGGATGGTTGCTGGACATGACAATGCATTCCTACTTCTGTACTGGCCAGTAGTACAATTCAAGCATGCAATACTTTGAAGCCAAGATATAGCAAAGAGATTTTCAAAGAAGACAAAGGAAATAAAAGTTGACTTAGCAAATCACCTTGCTCAAGTTCAGCCACAGAGATTTGAGCCCATTACATTACCTAAAGCCATTGTATGAAAACCTGCCAGTCATTGCGACGCCAGATGGTAAGCAGTCTGGCAATACAGAATGGTGAGCTTAGCATTCCATGCATTAATGTTTTATCACTGCAAATTTCGTCCAATAATTTAAATCAGAACAAGAATTTGTTGCAAATTTGTGGTATGGTGATGTAATTAGGAATCAAAATGCAAGCTGGAATGAGCATGGAAAAGTTATATTGCTTGGAGTTGACACGAAGGCATACATAGACACTTTTGGATAGGGACACTGGGTTGCAGAATTGGGACAGACAAGGATTTCAACATGATCTGTTCGATTCTAATCCCATTTGAAAAATAATAATAATAATAATAATAATAATAATAATAATAATAATAATAATAATAATTTGATCCAAACGGTAGTCTTGGGTGAAATGGTCCAACTCGAAAATTCACCGTTTCACACGTACAGACTCTATCTATGCCTTCTTAAATCCACAACCGGTGGTTATTTGGCCATTCAATACCCTTCAAAAGTTGCTGTTTATACTGAAACAAAAAATAACATATTGGCAATGTTTGCAAAGCAAATTAATGACATATCACAAAAAACAGATAACAGCCAGCATGAGAAAAATTATTCATATACCTTTACCAACCCCAAGTTAAAGGACATTTCCAGATTGTCCAACAGTTTTGAGGCCAATGTGACATGTAAACTGTTTAATAAAAAATAAAAAAATAAAAAATAAATCACGAGTCCCATTGCAAACTTCTATGAAATTACACGACGACAAAAGAAAACTAGAACAGAACTCGGAAAAGCACATACCTCCTCCAAGGTGAACAGTTTACGTTTGGCATCACACTGATGGGCTGGATCTGCATCCGGACCTGACCAAAATTTAATTGGCTTGTTCTTGTCACCGAACCAACTCATCCACATAGTTTGGAATAACTAGTCTTCAACTTTTTGAAACATCATGTGATGGATAGTTTTTGGCCCCATCTCTCAATGGTGAAGAATCACTAAAAATTATCCTGTATTCTATGGAATTTATTGCCCTCAAAACAAGCAAAGCCTGTTGCTCTCAAACAAAAAAAACCCAGCCCAGACATCAGTGGGCTGGGTTTTTTTTCGTTCGTTTTTTTAAAACCACCTCTCCTCCAGTCAAACTTGGACCTCTGCTCTCCAGCCTTCAGACCTTCCCCATCTACTCTAGGATACACACATTCCTCAATCAACCTCTCCTGCTAAGCCCTTTTTTATACTTCCACTTATGTGGTGGAATAATTTCATGCTTTCAACTGGCTATGATCAACGGTGCATCGCCACTGCTACCGAGTATGGGGGCACCATTGATGCAATGCACCTATTACCAATTTACTGGTACTCATTTTGCTAACCTGGGAAGGATGACAGGCTGGATCGGCTTGAACTCGGGCCCCTAAGATCCCAAGCCCACCACCCTAGCCACCAAGCCAACACCAGACTCGCTAAGCTCATAAAATTCCAAATTACCACTCACCACCACTCGTTTGTTCAACTTTTCTCCCAATTGTGGCACTCCCTCACAGAAGCGGTTCAATTGCACTCTTCATTTCAGGGCTTCAAACAGGTGGTATATCACAATCTCACATCATCCTGCATCAACATCTAAAATCCTTTCTACTCACATTAACCCTTTGAGGACCACAAGCATCTTGAAATGAATTTTCAGAAACAAGTCCAATTTTACTATTAGTTTGGCTAAAATCAAGAATATGAATTGAAATTCAAGAATATGTATAACAAAAAATACAAGTTTTTCTTATCAACAAAAATATGAAAAATATGGAAATGATAAAAGCTCTTCCCCAGTGTTAGCCACAATGTTTTCCAATGTACAAGCAAAGTAATCTAAAATTGCAGGGAAAATATCAGATACATATCACTTTAAAGTTTAGGGACATATGTGTGTTCCTTGGTCCTTAAAAGGTTACCTTCCTCACCCAACCCCCTTACTTGCAGGTTACCGTTTCCTCTCCCTCCCGTTTGGGTTAGATCTTAAAACGTTTTTCCACTGGCCAGTCAGAACAGCAAGAGCAACACCTTATTAATTTTATCTGGAGAAGAATTCCCCGAATCCACAGTGGAGACATATTTTAACGAAATGAGCAATCAAAACTCAACAGCATCAGGAAAGCAAGAGACTGAACCCAATTATTTTGAACCAGATAGTTGTTCAAAGCAACACCTAGACACATGGATCCATCTATAGTGGAGAAACTGTAGCCCACACAACCACACTGAAAGAGCACAAAAGTGAGACCTGGCGTCAAGGAACGCCTAAGAAGTCTGGACCACTTTTGCCAACCACACCAAAACCTTGTTGTGAGCAGCAATCGTTAGCACACGTGAAGTCACGCAGAGATTAAGAAAGATGGGCTCAAATAGGAAACGGAGACATAGCAACGCCAGCCTCCTCTGGCCTTCAGCTGTGGATGCATCCACAGCTGAAGGCCAGAGGCATTATACTTTTTGGTTGTTTGTCTGGCTGTCCTGTCTGTCATCAGTTTTTTGTTACCACACTGACTTGTGAAGCACTGAAGGGATTTCATCCAAACTTTGCACAAGTATGGACTACAATAAAAAAAAAAATTCAAAATAAAACAAATTTATATTTTGGGTTCAAAAGATCAAAAGTCAAGGGTCAGGTGCCCTTTCAAAATCATTTTACAGGCCATACCTCAAGTTAGAAGTATGTGATATTCTCTCTTCTGCTTACCTTTCTTTTCTCTCACGTGACCTTTAATTGAGATCAAATGTAACAGTGGGTTGACAGGTAATGCGGTTAGGCCTTAGTTATTTTATAACTTGGTTTACACAGTTCTTCAGCTGAAATGTAGGGTCGGTAGGTCAAAATATAAATAGAAATTATATATTTTTATGATTTGTTTTCGGATGTTCCATGGAAAAGACAAGGGTAGGTGGGGGGGAAATAAATATAAATCTCAGACCAGGAGGATCTAAGAAAACATTGAAGATGGAAGACCATTCAAATGCAGGATGCCCATGTTCAATGTATCATCTGATGTGAAAACCAATAAAGAAGGATTAAAACTTGTTTTTACAATATAGTCTGGCATGTTTTTCTTATCGAAACCTGTTGGATCATCAACAAATGGAAACAATGCTGAGAAAATTACTGTCCAAGTCGTAGATGTGTGTGTGCACACCAGTGCATAGTGCTGGATATGATTTTAAAAAAGGCGTCTACTGGGAGTCAACATGCTCAAAACGGTCAATCAGAGCCATAACCAGCTTAGTTTTCAGTGGGCATCTGATCGTACCGTCTCCCCATCCCCATGAGCACATCAAAGGCTGATTTCTGGTCCGTTGAAGGCTGGATATCAGCATCTCGCAGGGGAACTTTGACGTACTTGGCACCGAAATCTTTCAATACGAACAGCGGTGTACAACTTTCGACGGAAACAAAATCAGCACGATCGAGAGTAGCCTGCGAATCATCCCTGCTGCTGCACTGAATTGATGCAATCATTCGGCCAGAATATTCGTCTTCAAGATGTTGCGTGATTAAATCACCAATAGTCACTCAAATTTATACCGCTGACATACTTCTTAACAATCACTTTCGCCCCAGAAACCAGTCAATCTGAACCACGCTGGCCACTGCTCAGACGCCATGACCGAAGACTACTGCGCAGTTTGGTTAAAGGTGACTCGGCATTTTGGTGCACGTGCGCGAAATTATATTTTGAAAATAAATGCCGACGTTTACATTGAGTTTTGAAACATTTTCACCTTCGGCGGAAAAATTATAAATATAAAAGGCTAAAAATGTTTTATATTTATATTTCATTTCGGCAAATATACCGTCGGCGGATCTGTAAACCAAGTTATAAAATAACGAAGGCTTTAGTCAAATTATGTTTGGTCAAATGATATTTTTTATTTTATATTATTTTTTTTTGAATATGCAGGACGTTGAAAGAGGAATCCGATTGGCTTATCACCGTGCTGGAGATAGGAGGATTTGCTTGCCTCCTCCAATTACCAATACAGAAATGACATCACTCCCTTTGATAATGGTCTGATCAGCTGAATTCACAGAGTACTGCACATGCAAATAAGTGATAATGTTAATTTTGCAAAGAGAAGCAAATGCATTTTTGCTCAGAAAGTTATCTTTTGGTTACTTTTCCAAGGTGGCAATGTCTCTCTGACCTACTATCCCTAACAATATTTTTTTTTCTCTCACCAACAGGACAAGCCACTTGGGACCTTTCGAGATCTGTGCTTTCTGACTAGCCTCAAGCCAGCTTCATCAGTTGACACTATGCCCTTCCATGAGCTTAAATCTTGCATCAAGAAAGAAATTCCACTTTGTTTTGCAAAGCCAATGATCTTGAAAATTAGACATTCCCAATGGCAGCCGTTCTGCACACGGTAATGTATTGTTGTGGTTACCAGATTCGCAAACCACCATTCAGGTCCCTTAGGTGAGGTATCTCGGTAAGTGCATGTGTAGTTAGGCCCAAACCCGTTGTCTAGTGGGAATACATGTCATTTATACGTGCTGCGACTCTTCAGGATAGCCGTTTTTCTTTTACTATCTTTATTTTGGACCAATCGCCACCATCACAACCACAACAACAACCACCAACCACAACGCCGCTTCACCACAACCGCCATGACCTTTACCGTCACAACTCGCCACCATCGCATCACCGTCATCTCGCGCCACTCATGGGCACCGATGCTGGACTCGTGTAGGGCGCACGTTGAACAGCGTGTACAAAATCACGGATTTTCTGCTTCAAAAACGGATCAAAAACGACACACGCCCACTTTTTGCCGTCCAATCGGTGAGCGAGGGGCGATTTGGCCCCGCCTCCAGAACGATCGATATATGCAAATTTGTGGATCAAAAAGCCTTCACGCCCACTTTTTCTCGGGCCAATGGGGAGCGAGGTGAAAGGTCAAAGGGAGGGGGTCAAAGGCGAAGTTACGGGGGGATAAAAGGACCGTGTTCGTCAGTCAGAGTGGGAGTCAGCAAAAAGGGAACGAGAGAAGGAGCAGAACGAGGTCGGAGAGTCAAGAAGAGGAGAGTCGGAAGCAGAGGGTCAAGACTTCGCGGGCGGTGGAGCTGCTCGTCGTGTGCGTTGGAGTCGGAACGGAGGGGACGGAGCTGTGGAAAGGCGGCGACACCAGACGAGGGGGTGCTCGCGTCGTGCAGGAAGCTGCACCCGAGGGAGGCCGACAGCGCGACCTGGCCGAGGTGGAGACGCTCGTCGCACATAATAAAGATCCTCTATACCCCGAGCATCAGCAACCCCCTCCTGTTTCCCCCCGCGCTGAGATAGTGCGACCAAGGGGGCCCCTTTTTCCACCCCCTGCCAGGCACTGTCCACGAGGCCCGCGGGTTGCGGGGCCATCGCCGCTCCGCGTCTCATCACCAGACGGGTAGGCCCGACCCGGTCTCGGCCCCAGGCCTACCTCATTCTTGAGGGTATTTCTTTTCCTTGGTTTTGGGTATGTGTTGTCGGCGCCGTCTGTGAAGTAGAATTGTATAAGTGTTGCCGTGTGCTCGGTAGTCGGTATTAGCTCTGCACTGTGTTTTCACTTTTATGTTTTCTTTTTTGTGTGCATTTGGTGGAATTGTATTTGTGTGCTTTCCGTTCGTCGCGAATAAATGTGCTTTATTGTTGAACTGTTCTCCCGCTTCGCTTCGTCATTTCCTTCTTTGAATCCCCATCTTGCTTCACGTAAAGGGTTGGTAGTGGGCTGAATACGCCCGATAATTAATCGAACCGTCGAGGTCGACGATAACACCGCTCGGTTATTCTGATAGTACGGAACGGGTCGCTTAAGTGGCCCGTGTCCGAAGTCCACCTGCAGTGGGCAGGTGCGATCGCCCGGTCTACCCTCCGCGTGGGTACTTAGGTAGTTCGAATTTGGCGAGCAACCCTATCCCACGCGGGGGCTGATTGGCTCGATCGCGGTGAGACCGAAAGGTCCACCCGTGACTGGTTCCCGGCGTTAGTCCGAGAGGGTCACGACTGGATTGTCCGTCCGGTGGGCGACGCGCCGCGATTCGAGTTACGTGGCCGTCGCACGCCGGCGGGCGCGAATACCGCAACACTGGTGTCAGAAGTGGGATACAAATTCATCGCCCTCCTCGCGGCACTGGTGTCGGAGAACAGGAAAACGGGCTGTCCTGTCTCCGGCTAAATTCACGGGAATCGGTCCAGGGGTGAGAGAAGCGACCCCCGATTCCCTCCAAATTACGAGCGAGCAAATTAACCCTTCACGAGAAGCAAGATGGCGTCTCAAGGCGAGCGGGAGCCGGGGGTATTAGAAATGGATGTAGAATGTGTAGGATCCATGGTCCAGGATGGAATCCCCGAGCAGGAAATGTTGATTGTGCAGGAACACGGACTCGCCCAACTGAACCCAGGACCCGAGGTGGGTGCGGCAGCGGCCGCGGTGTATGACACCCCCCCCCTCTCCACCAAGACCCTTCCCCAACCCCTGCCGAAACGGCTCACTTGAGTGCATCCGACATGGCCCAACTATTCACCATGCTGGCACAAATGAATGCGGCAATGACAAATGAAATGAAAAACGAAATGAAAGGCATGAACAAACAAATGATCGAAAAGATGGAGGCGAATATGAAAAACGAAATGAAAGGCATGAACGAACAAATGAACGAAAAGATGGATACAAATACAAATGAAGTGAAAACGACGATGGATACAAATACAAATGAAGTGAAAACGACGATGGATGCGAATACACAGCAAATGAGGGAAGAAATGAAAAAGCTGCGGGGTGAGACGCAGAACATGGGCCGATGCCTGCAGGCGGGCATGAAGGCCGTGACAAAGGAAATAATAATAGTGGAGACAAGGGAGGTAAAGGGTGAAGAGTTGGCAGTGACGGTAGCCGGGAAGGGAACCATAGAGGAGAGACTACACGAGGAAGACGGGGTAAGTGACGCACACACACACACAGAGGTAGTGGAGGATAATGGGGGTGAGCTGGCGGACTGGGTGGAGACCCAGTGCGAGCACCTGGATGGCCTCCTCCAGGAACGAGGGGAGGGAGTATGCCCCCTTAAGGCGAGTCACGACCAGGTGAGTTCGGTCGTGTTTTGCGAGGTTGAGGGGACGAGTGCTGTGGACGGGTGCACGGAGAGCTTGGGGGGTATAGAGGCCCCGGAGACCCTTGTGGGGACACGAATCCCCAGTATGGTTGTCCCTGTGTGTGTGGTGCAAGGTGTGAGTGCGTCCCCGTGTGTGGAAGCGACCCCGTGTGTGATTGGTGTGGTGGCAATGGAGCCAGAGTACGTGCTTCCCAGCACGCCGTGCGTGGGTGAGGCACCGTGTGTGAGTGAGGCCGTGTGTGTGAGTGAAACGGCCAGTATGAGTGAGGCACCACGTGTGAGTGGTGTGGTGGCAATGGTGCCGGAGTACGTGCTTCCCAGCACGCCGTGTGTGGATGAGGCACGGAGTGTGAGTGAGGCACCGCGGGTTAGTGCCCCCGCGTGTGTGGGTGAGGCACCGTGTGTGGAAGAGACCGCGTGTGTGAGTGTCGCCGTGTGTATGAGTGAGGTACCGCGGGTGAGTGCCCCCGTGTGTGTGGATGAGGCACGGAGTGTGAGTGAGGCACCGCGGGCGAGTGCCCTCGCGTGTGTGAATGAAACGAGTAGTATGGTTTGTGTGAGTAGTGAGGCACGCGTGAGTGAACGGCCGTGTGCAAGGTCGCTGTGTGCCAGGGAGACCGTGTGTGTGAGAGAGCGGTATGAGAGGGAGATGTCGGTTGGCATGCGGGAGCACGCAGCCGCGTCTCCCGGTGTGAATGTGATGGTGTGGACTGTGTGCGTCGTAACACGCAGGTATGCGTGTGTGGAATGGAGACGGAGACGGCGACAGAGGAGAGAAAGCCGAGTAGCGGCTGCAGCTGTTTCGGAGACCGTGCCGGGTTCACCCAGCAGTGAGCACGCGGTTCGTGCTGTGCAACGCACGAGACCACCACGTGCTCGCTTGCGAGAGTGAAGTCCCGGTCCGGAAACGCACGCGGTGGATTTGCCGATCCCGCGGACGGACAAAGTTTAGGCAGGATAACGGATTTGGACTGGACGGGTTCTCCACGCGATCGTGTGTGTTAAGCTCCAACGGGCAAAGCACATGTGTTCGCGTGGGGAACCCCTCGAGACGTGGGGCTTGTGTTTTTTTTTTTTTGCGCACGGTGACGTCATGGCTGCACGTGTGGTTGGAATCCGGCAGGAGGGGTATCTCTGCCGGATGGTCCCGTCCAAGGAGGGACGAGGAAC
Organism: Eptatretus burgeri; assembly: GCF_056783735.1. Lineage (NCBI taxonomy): Eukaryota > Metazoa > Chordata > Myxini > Myxiniformes > Myxinidae > Eptatretus > Eptatretus burgeri. The sequence continues at coordinate 74,278,692 of NC_140962.1, read as the reverse complement.
ACGTGCAGCTGCATGACGTCACGGGCAGGTGCAAAGTGCGCGAGCTCTGAGTTGCCGCGCAGGTGCTGCGCATGGAAAAAAAAAAAAAAAGCAAGCCTCACTTTCGGGTGTACAGGATTCCTGGGCAAGGGGTGAAAGACCCCCTTACTCTGGGCACAGGATGAAAACTAGTTAGGGGGAAGGGTTAGCTTAGTTAGACCGACTCCATGGGGCAGGGGTAAGTCCTCATGGAGTCCGTGGAATGGATTAGTTAGAGGGATTGTAGCCAGATCTAGGTTGGGAAATAAAATGAATTTTTGAGTTAGGAGACAGTGACAGACCTGTGAATGTGTAGAGGGGACGTAGCTTAGCTACGTAGTGTTAAATGGAACGTGCTGTAGTTTAAGGGACGACGTGGGAGCACGAGTTAGTTAGGGGAAGTAGTTAGAAGGATGGCAGAGTTCAGTGGTGTGGGTGTTGAAGAGTTGGTGAGTTGTGAGGTGGAGACATGAGTGAGTAAGGCCAGCGGGTCTGTGTGTATGGAGCGAATGGGGAATGCATGGTGCGATGAGTGATTGGGGGGAGGAGTGACTCCAAGGGGACCCCGGGGTCAGTGTAGAGTGAGTTAGCTGGGTTAGTCAAATTGAAAAATGGAGGTCGTTTTGTGGTTGGTGGGAAAGTAGGCTCGAGACCCATTTGGAGGGTGCAGGAGCCCTGTTGACGGGCTTGGGAGCGTGGCTGCGAAAGGTGAGTATCGCTGAGTGGGTACCCCGGGCACCAGGCTAGTCGGCCGCGGTAGGCCATGGGCCCATGGGGGGCCGGGATAGAGTCGTGGGCACGGGTGCGCCTGCTTGGTGCGGGGGCCCGGGGCGCCATTAGCCGCGTGGGCAGTGTTGTGGGCACGGGTGACCCTCGGAAAGGGGCCCGGGAGGCCGGCCTGCCACGTGTGCGTTTCAGGGGAGGTGCCATGGGGGGCACTCCCCGGTGTTAGGGAGCTGGTAGGCTCGGAGGCAGTGTAGTGCCCGGGGGTGCCATAGCGGGAGATTCGGCAGAGGGTCGTGCCTGCCAAAGGGAGCCACGTGTCCCAGCCAGGAGACCGTGTGAGGGCACGGAGAGAAAATTGGGGGGCGAGGCCCGAAATTGTGAGGACACCAACACAGGCGACGGGAATCTGGGTTGATAGAACCAATAGTTTAAGCGAGAGGCGCTTGTTGAAAGCCCCGGGGTAGTTTAAGAGTTAATGGTTAGGGTAGATTAGGAGATGTACCCCTCCGCACCATCCATCCCCTCGCTCTCGTTGTGGGCCGCTGGACCCACTTTGGGTTATAGATCGCCGAACTCTGGGGAGGCCATTCTGAGGCTTCGTTGGGCCTCGGCGCAGGACGTTAGCTCTCCCTTATTCCCCTCCGGGAAGGGAACGTAGGGGTTGGGAGTAGGCTAGGTGACAGGATAGGTTAGCCGAACAAGGACGATAAAGGGGGTTAGGGGACGATTTATAGTGGGGAAGTAAAAATAAAAACAATAAAAAAATAAGTTGGGGCTAAATTGGGGTTTGACAAATTAAGGGAGTGGGTATGTACAGTGACAGGCAAAGGCGATAGGTTGGGAGGGAGACAGGTAGGTAGGTCCGAGCCCGCCTTCCAAGTGGCCAGCACCACCGCACTCCCTCCACCAACCTCCACTGAACGGCAAGAGCTGGCCAACTTCATCGGCTGGCCGTGTTTTGCTTCAAGGCCTGTGCCGGCCACTTCATCTGCAGCTGTGGTACTTCAAGGCCTGTGCCGGCCAGTTCTTTTGCGGGCTGTGTTTGCCTGCAGCGGCCTTCTTCTGCGGGCTGTGTTTGCCTGCTGCCTTTTTCATGCCATGCCCACTGCCCATGTTCACCAGCCCCGTTCAATTTTGCTTTGCCCCCCCCCCCCCTGTTCATTGCCATGTGCGCCAGGATCGTAAAAGCAACAGTTTGCAAGCTGCAAGAACTGCCCTGTTGGCAGCTACAACACGGGCCTGCAATGGCGGCCCGTGCACCGTGTTTGTGTTCATGCATCCATTCGTTGTGCTCATTGCGTGTGCCACTTGAGCTGGCACGGAGACTGCGTTGTGCAGCCCAAGCACCGTTGTGGTTCACTGAGTTCAGTTCAAAAGGGAAGGCCTTGGACTGCGTGTGAGCAGCCAGCCACGTTCCCTGTCACCTGCATTGTTTGAGCCAGAGACTGCATGTGGGCAGCCTGGCTCCCTGCTAACTGCTTTCTTTTTGCAGAGTTCATTGATCCTGGGCCATGGTTTAGTGTAAAATTTGTAAGTTAAGGTAAGATGTACTGTACATATGAGTGCGCCCCCGGCATGTATGTCTTAGCGCCGGCAATTTTATTTAAGTCATCCGTGTGAGTGAGTTTGTTTAGGTAGTTACGCAGCCCTCAGGTTATTTATTTTGGGGACACGAATACCATGAATGTCGCACTCAGGGATCCGTAGGTAAAATGTACTAGGGGAAAACTACACATGATGGCACACAAAAATTTGACGACTCGGGACGAGTCTGTAAAAAGGGAAGGGGGTAGTGTTGTGGTTACCAGATTCGCAAACCACCATTCAGGTCCCTTAGGTGAGGTATCTCGGTAAGTGCATGTGTAGTTAGGCCCAAACCCGTTGTCTAGTGGGAATACATGTCATTTATACGTGCTGCGACTCTTCAGGATAGCCGTTTTTTCTTTACTATGTTTATTTTGGACCAATCGCCACCATCACAACCACAACAACAACCACCAACCACAACGCCGCTTCACCACAACCGCCATGACCTTTACCGTCACAACTCGCCACCATCGCATCACCGTCATCTCGCGCCACTCATGGGCACCGATGCTGGACTCGTGTAGGGCGCACGTTGAACAGCGTGTACAAAATCACGGATTTTCTGCTTCAAAAACTGATCAAAAGCGACACACGCCCACTTTTGCCGTCCAATCGGTGAGCGAGGCGGCCATTTGGCCCCGCCTCCAGAACGATCGATATATGCAAATTTGTGGATCAAAAAGCCTTCACGCCCACTTTTTCTCGGGCCAATGGGGAGCGAGGTGAAAGGTCAAAGGGAGGGGGTCAAAGGCGAAGTTACGGGGGGATAAAAGGACCGTGTTCGTCAGTCAGAGTGGGAGTCAGCAAAAAGGGAACGAGAGAAGGAGCAGAACGAGGTCGGAGAGTCAAGAAGAGGAGAGTCGGAAGCAGAGGGTCAAGACTTCGCGGGCGGTGGAGCTGCTCGTCGTGTGCGTTGGAGTCGGAACGGAGGGGACGGAGCTGTGGAAAGGCGGCGACACCAGACGAGGGGGTGCTCGCGTCGTGCAGGAAGCTGCACCCGAGGGAGGCCGACAGCGCGACCTGGCCGAGGTGGAGACGCTCGTCGCACATAATAAAGATCCTCTATACCCCGAGCATCAGCAACCCCCTCCTGTTTCCCCCCGCGCTGAGATAGTGCGACCAAGGGGGCCCCTTTTCCCACCCCCTGCCAGGCACTGTCCACGAGGCCCGCGGGTTGCGGGGCCATCGCCGCTCCGCGTCTCATCACCAGACGGGTAGGCCCGACCCGGTCTCGGCCCCAGGCCTACCTCATTCTTGAGGGTATTTCTTTTCCTTGGTTTTGGGTATGTGTTGGCGGCGCCGTCTGTGAAGTAGAATTGTATAAGTGTTGCCGTGTGCTCGGTAGTCGGTATTAGCTCTGCACTGTGTTTTCACTTTTATGTTTTCTTTTTTGTGTGCATTTGGTGGAATTGTATTTGTGTGCTTTCCGTTCGTCGCGAATAAATGTGCTTTATTGTTGAACTGTTCTCCCGCTTCGCTTCGTCATTTCCTTCTTTGAATCCCCATCTTGCTTCACGTAAAGGGTTGGTAGTGGGCTGAATACGCCCGATAATTAATCGAACCGTCGAGGTCGACGATAACACCGCTCGGTTATTCTGATAGTACGGAACGGGTCGCTTAAGTGGCCCGTGTCCGAAGTCGACCTGCGGCGAGGTGCGATCGCCCGGTCTACCCTCCGCGTGGGTACTTAGGTAGTTCGAATTTGGCGAGCAACCCTATCCCACGCGGGGGCTGATTGGCTCGATCGCGGTGAGACCGAAAGGTCCACCCGTGACTGGTTCCCGGCGTTAGTCCGAGAGGGTCACGACTGGATTGTCCGTCCGGTGGGCGACGCGCCGCGATTCGAGTTACGTGGCCGTCGCACGCCGGCGGGCGCGAATACCGCAACAGTATCTTTTGTTGCGATATTCAACAGAACAAAGGACAAACGGCATTGTCCATGGTGTTCATCAACTCATGCACACGTTTTTAAAAGGAACTCGAGAACTTTCTACACTCGCCAAGCAGTGCCAATTATTTGTGCTGCTGGTCTCTCCAAATTACGAGTAAACTCTGATGTCGATAGTCAAACAAAGAATGAAGGAACTTAATTGGATAAACTAAAAGATTTGTGACTGGTTCCAATTTTAGTTTTCATGCCATTTCCAGGTGTCATTTATGAAACGTTGCAAAAATCCACGTTTGAGGCTTGCATTTTAGCTGAAAAACCACCGCTATGAAACAATGCGCTTCATGAATGGACAAATTAAAGGGAACCACATTCGAGGCATGAGGCTGAAAATGGAGAATCCTAAGATGAAAGCCAGACTGAAACAATGAACAATGATAAATAAATAAATACACACACATACACTCAACAAATCAAAATGCACTTGTACAATAAAGAGCCTGTGGCACCACATGCCCTCTTCCACTCACACACAAAGAGGAGAAACAAGGCAAGGTTTTGAAGGATACCGGTGGGCAAGTCTCCACAACAAAGCGTGGGGAGGGACTGCATGGCGGCACAGTAATCTGGTATCGGCGAAGGAGGCCTCACTCCATGCTGCCACGACCTTGGTGAGAGTGGAAGCATCTCCGGCTATAACCAACTCAACTCACCCCAATGCTGCGAGTCATTTGGCTTCAAAGAAAGTGAGAGGAGAGTATGAGTAGTGAAGTGCAGGAGAAAAGAACGGTTAGAGAGAGGAGAGGGCACGAACAGTCCATGTACGGACTTTTAACACCTCCTCCGTGGCCACACAACGCGCCTTAAAATGTTGTTTTCTCATCCTCAGCACCAGCCAATGAAGCGGCAAGTCACCGTTGCACCGTCATGTCAATGGCGTGTCACCGCCCAAACCAATGACATGATACCTTGCAGTGCACCAATGGCAGCACACTCTCAGGCGTCCTTGTGAAAGCCGGCGCTGTTTCAAACGCCTTGTACTCAAAAGCACGGGCACAAGGGGGGGGGGGTGTTTAATCAGCTCAAACACGAACAAAGACATCCAAATGCACCCCTCTCCTACCTTGCTTGGTTTGGAGGACACGTGTGAATGACACCTTCATATTTAATCTCTATGTCACGGGACCGCCCCTCACGACAATATATATATATAAACAGAAGAACTTCACTTTAATGTAGGGGTTCTTAATCTGTGGTCCATGGACCCCTTTGGGGTCCGTGGATGGGCTTCAGGTCATCCGTGAACCAGGCACATAAAAATTATTTTAAATTTATTTTCGCGAGCTTTTTATAAAAAGTTTTATTTTTTGTCTATGTACAGGATGTTATGTACTTATTCTTGCTCACTGAAGACTAGTACATCTGCAAGCCTGGTGTTGGCTTAGTGGTTAGGGTGGCAGCTTGGGATCCTTGGGTCCTGAGTTCAAGCCCCGTTGGCCGCTGAATTAAAATACACCAGGAGGTTGACTCAGCCTGTCATCCTTCTGAGGTCAGCAAAATGAGCACCAGTATACTGGTAAGGGGGACACTGCATCAGCGGCATAGCCTCTTCCCAACCAATGATGCAACCAGCAGCCACAGGCTGCACTCGATCGAGAGAGAGAGTATATCTGTAAGGTAGGTTGAAATGGGATGCCACTGAATGTACACAGTCAGGTAACATGTAGTCGTCGTCATCAGGTTATGACTTCTAGAAGAGTTCCCGTCGATAGAAATTGAAGAAAATGTACTCTGCCCCAGATTTTAGCACTGGCCACTCGACCTTGTGTTTACAGTTTGGTATCGTCGTCTGCACGACCGCCACCCAGTGCCACTCCATAATTAAGCGCTTATTTCTCACTTTCCACAGCTTGTCATGACTCAGGAATCTTCTCATATATTGGTGAGGTTTAAAACTTCATAGTATCTTCAGATCCATGTTTTTTTTTCCTGTACAATTATACTGTATATTCAATTCCCCATCAATATAATTTTTCCATATACCTGCATCACGCACTAGCTCTGATTTTCCTTCCTGCTTGCCATGTTTTTATCTGCATTAGAATACACTGTATTGTATATCTTTCATCCATATTTTAATCGATAAATAATGCATGAAACTGAATATAAATATTGGGGTACCATGTTTTTCTCCATTTCCTTCCATTCAAAGATATTTACATACCCCATACCCGAGTATTATCATTCATTCGGAGTAGAATCAGTGAGCTTGTCTCATATTTCAGGGGACTCTATGCTAATGTGTGCTCATGTTGACATATCATGTACCCAGGATTGGTGAACAATTCCTTTGAGCATGCCATTGTTGTCACCTTAAGACCCAGTCACGAAAAATGTGTTTTTGTTTTGTTTTGTGTGCGACCAGCAGTCGATCCAGCAGATCCGAGATTTAATGTAAAGCATGCCTCAATTAGGTTTCGTACACACAGCTGGCCTAAACTTATTAATTTAAATTTTTGTTCACTGGTTACTGTTTTCCATATAAATTACATCACAGTGTTTTATTTATTTTATTTTTTCTTTCTTATTTTTCCTTTTTTTTGCAGACCGGGCTTAAATTGGAAATGTCGAAGAAAAGGAAGTGCGATGACGCCTACGTATCCTTTGGTTTTACTTAAATCACTAAACGTGATGGGACACAAAAGCCACAGTGTTTCTTGTGTGGCAAAGTTCTTGCCAATGGAAGCACGAAGCCAACAAAGCTGAAAGAGCACCTCACGTCTGTCCATCCTGAACATACATCGGACAGCGTGGATCTTTTTCGTGCTAAGAAGGTTCGATTTGAAAAGGTTGGAACGTTGCCTAAACTTGGAATTGCCGCAACACAAAAGCCTTGTCTTGAAGCATCTTACAAGGTTGCTTATCGCTTTGCCAAACAAATGAAGCCACACACAATTGGAGAGACTTTAGTAAAGCCATGTGCCCTGGCCATGGTCGAGCTGGTTTGTGGATTGGAGCGGAGGAAGAAAATTTAAGCAGTGTCTTTGTCAAATGATGTCATACATTCCAGAATAGTTGATATTTCTTGTAATATTTTGAAGCAGGTCATGGAGGAATTGGCAGCTATGCCAATTCCCTTCAGTATGCAACTGGATGAACGTACTGACATCTCTCGGTGTAGCCAGTTCCTTGTTTTCGTCCGTTTTGTGCATGCTGATGCCATCAAAGAAAAATTCCTATTTTGTGAGCCTCTTTTGGAAACTACAAAGGCCATTGACATCTTAGAAATGTTGAAAAATTTCTTTGCCAAGCGAAACTTTGACTGGAAGAAAAATTTGGGTACTCTTTGCACGGATGAAGCACCTGCGATGATGCTTGGCAACACATCTGGTTTTACTGCTCTGGTGAAGAAAGAAGCTCCTCACGTCATCGTGACTCACTGTATTCTACATTGGCATTCACTGGCATCAAAGACTCTGCCAACAAGCCTGAAAAGTTTTGTCGACTGCCGTGAAAGTCGTCAACTTCATCAGAGCCAGGGCTCTGAATCATCGCGTTTTCAAGAGGTTTTGTCACGAAATGGGAGAAGAATATGAAGTTCTTCTCTACCACACAGAAGTTCACCGGCTTTCCAGAGGACAAATCTTGAAGCGCTTGATGGAACTTAGGGAAGAAGTTTCACTTTTTTTGAGAGAAAAGGAAAGTCCACTCTCGGAACAGTTTGACAGGGAGGAATTCATTCACGGCTTGGCTTATTTGACGGATATTTTTGGCCATATGAATGTGATAAATCTTTCAATTCGAGGTCCTGCAGTCACCATTATGGATGCTGCTGAAAACCTACAAGCTCTTTTGGCCAAGCTGCCACTGTGGAAGAGGAGATTGGAGGCAGACAACTACGCAAACTTTCCAATGCTGGAGGAAGTGCTTCTGCAGGATGGAGTCGAGAGAGACAAAGCCCTGTCAATTTCTCTGCAGGCAGAAATGTGCAGACACCTGGAAACACTGCAGAACTCTTTTGAAGGTTACTTCTGCTCAGATGACCTTAAAGTTCAAAAGTGGATTTGTAATCCTATCCTTGCTGATGTAAACTGTATTAGTGATGCAGACCTTGCTAAAGATGACCTCATTGACCCGAGGACAAAGGAAATGATACGACATGAGTTCAACTCGAAGAGTCTTGGAGAATTTTGGTGTTCCTTGACACAAGCCTACTATCGTCGAGCAAAGCGAGCTATGGGAGCTGCGATTCCGTTTGCAACCACATATCTTTGCGAGTCAGGATTTTCAGCACTTGTTACCATCAAAACGAAAAGTAGAAATCGATTGGATGTCAAACACGACGTGCGTGTTGCCTTGTCAAAGACCACTCCACAATTTCATCTTCTTATTGCAGCCAAACAACAACAGCCTTTTCAATGAAATGTACTTTTGAGCAGAATTGAAGTTTGGAATTTTTTGTTTAATTTGCACAATTTGGAAACATTTCATTTTATTCAGGGAATGGTCATTGATTTTTGCATGAAAAAAGTGAGATATATTCTTTGTAAAGATGGTTTTTTTATTCTGATTATGACGGTATGTGAAGGAAATAATTTTCCGACGAAATAAAATTTATTCATTGTATGCAAAATTGTGTTTATGTGCTTCTGTGCATTTTTCTGGGGAGGGGTCCGAAGCTTTCACCAGATCCTCAAAAGAGTCCATGACTCAAAAACCACTACTCTAATGGGTCCCTGGTTCAAAAAAAAAAGTTATAACCAACGCCAACACAGACCACACCAACTTAACATACCAACTAATTTGTGCCCCCTCCCAACTTAATACGGCAAAAGATTTGAAGTGAAATTCATATTCTACATGCCTTTTTTGAATACAAGGTCAAGGCTCATAGAGGAGTTAGAATACTGAATGTATCAGGGCACAATAGAACAAAGGAACAGTTGAGAGGAACACCAACAGCAGGGTTGAAGGGCAAAACAGAGGGAGACTGAAACAAACAAACAATGGGTATGGGGAGGAATGAGGGGTAGGGGAGGACTCATGGGGTGGACAAGATGGATATTTGCTATAGAAGCACACTTGTTTTTTGTATACCTTGGCGAGGCTCGTGGGAGAGCTAACACACAATGCACAGCAAGGGGGGCATGAGACAAGAGGGGCGGGAGTGGGAAGGACAAAACGGTGGGGAAGAGACATTAGGAGATCTGTGGAAGGGAGAGGGATGGGTTGGGGAACATGGGGAATACAAGATGGACATTTCAGGGACTTTCAGGAAGGAAAGCAGGGAAGTTGAAGGAGGTGGGCTTGGGTGGATTATCGGGGGTAGAAAAGATCGAGGATTTGGATGGGGGATGACAAGAGGTGGTAGTGAACAGCTGTTTTGAAGGCCTGGAGGGAAGAATGGGATTGAATAGAGTGAGGGAGAATTTTCCAAAGGTGGGAAAAAAAGAGGAATGAAAGAGTGAAGGTGAGCAGTGATTCGTGATTTTGGTCGTTGTACCAGAAGGGGGTTGTTGGTGAACCTTGAGCGCCCTGCGGGAATGTGGTGGGGACAAATCACAGAGAGAGCGGGAGGGTGAGGCTGGAGAGGAGACGGTAGAAGATAGAAAGACCACCCACCAGCCTGTGGTGAGAGAATGAGAGGCCCAAAGACTCAGCCTCATTGCGGGAGATGCCAATGATCCGAAATGCCTTGGTTTCCACTGCGTGAAGCCGAGAAAGGTGGGAGGCAGGAGCACCAGCTCAGAGGGGAGAGCAGTATTCCATCAGGCTGCGGACGAAAGCTTTGTAAGTGGTCAGGTGCTCAGGTGGGCCGAGGAAGGACTTTGAACAACGGAGGATTTCATGAAGGAAAAACTGAAAATTTGGAAGGAGGGGCGGATTTGGGTTAACGAGGGGAAAAAGATCATGATTTTAGATGAGCGATGATCTGAGATGATGGTGAACTGCTGTTTTGAAGACTTGGAGCGAAGAATGAAATTAAAGAGAATGTGGAAGTTGGTTCCACAGGCAGGAAAAAAGAAAAAAAAAAAACTTTAAGGGAACAAATGAGTAGCACCCCCACCCCAACCCCTCTCTAATCGATTTAAGATGCCACCAATTTACATATACATATATACATATATATATACACATATATATACATATATATATATATACATATATATATATACACATATATACATATATATATATATACACACACATCACTGAAGTTTTGCTGATGCTATGGACTAATAAAGGAAAAATTTCAGAATCGAGTAGTGACATTCACGTGTTCAATTATACAGTACTTAAAATAGAAGCAAATACCCACCCCGACACCAACACTATAGATTAACCCACATGTCCCATGATAGGAGACAAGTAGGAAACAAACCACAAAATAAACAAAACAGGCATTTAATTATTCTTGAAGCGGAATGAAGGAAGGTGGGGAGGGGGTGGGGGGGTGAGGAGGAGAAAAATAAGAAAGTCTCACAGGAATAAAGAAAAGAAAAACAATACATGACCACATGTCCTGAAGCTCACCTCTATCAGCAGCAAGTCACTCAACCTCAACCCTCCCCTCCCCTCACCCCCAGACCCCTTCAGACCATGATTTTCCTTTTTAATGCCATGAGCAAACTTTGGTGCATCATGGACGATAAAGGTCGTGGTCAAGTTTTGGAGAAGAGAGCAAACACCTATTTTGGTGCGTAACCCCCTCCCCCCCCCCAACTCCTCCCTCCATAGACCCCCTTACTGAACACAGATTTTGATTCGATCAATACACCTTTATTTGGCATCAGATTTTAAACTTGTGGCCAAGTTTCATCAAAATCGTGCATTTAGTTCAAGCCATAATGACTGAAGCCTTTACTGACTGACTGACTGTGCTCGATTGCATAAGCTCATCAGACTAAAGTCCAGGCCAGCAAAAATAAAAGGGTAAGCAATACAATGAGGCGGAATGAGGGAAGCAAAACATATACTCATATGCAGGAAGATGAGAGGGAACAGGGCACATGCAAAGGAGTCAAGGGAACACACACTATATCTTTATGAATGGAAAAGGCAATCGCAAATGAAGCACATTTTAAATAAAAGTGCAAAAAATAGATATATATCTCACCTATTGGGTTGTGACAAGTTTCAAATACATGTAGCTGGTGGGGATTTTGAGTGAAGGTGAAGACTTTTATCAGAGAATCCAAGACAACTACAATCCTGAAAATCAAAATGAAAAGGCAAACACTTAAACTTGGTCGAGCGTGCACTTTAATTAACTTACAGCAGTCAGAGGCATTCATTCACCTGTCACGTCTCAACCTCACCGCCTTCACCTCTGTAGAAAACTCGAGCTCAATGACAGTCTTCTTTTTGAGATCATCCCAGATCATGACTGCACGCATAAGATGGAACACGAGTGTTCATAAATCGACATGTTGGATCAGACTGTCCAACTAACCATTTAACACCAACGACGACCCATCACCACCAATATTTGATTTAATTCCCTCGTTTTCCCACACTTGAGGCCGTGACGGCTTCAACGCCATGATATTTACATCTCACTGTTTTCACCTTTGTTTGTGGGAAACTTTGGTCGCCTCCCGCCTCCCACAAGAGCAAGATAGTTGCACCGGAAGAGCATTTCTATATGTCCAATTCCTCCCTCTGCAAAATCTGCATGAACAAATAACTTTATCACCAACTTGAAATCAATGCCGTGACATATCATGTGATAGCCTTTGATCTTTGACTTCTTGTGTAAAAATTTGAGGCTTGTAGAAGAGCAAGGACCTCTCAATCTATATTTCTAGGTCTTGAACAACACAATTTTAATGCAACAAAGGGAGATGCAACTTTTATGCAAACAAACCTGAAAACCTCGACTCAAACTTCATTGAACCATCACGATTGGATGGTTTGCAAAACAACCCACCTTGCCTTTCTTTTTCCTTCAGTGGGTCAGTGTTATAAACACGAAATCCAGACTCTGTACCACAGGCAAAGCACCCTAAAAAAAAGAAAGAAAGAGAAATATGAAAGAAAATAAATTATTTTCATGTACCAACTATTATCATTACAAGGCATTAATGTTTACCAGATGGTTACCTCTGCCACCGAAGGTGGACGGAGGTTATGTTTTCACCCTTGTCTGTCTCTGTTGGGTAGTGGATCCAGTGGAAAAAAATTTTTTTTATTTGTTCTTCCCTTATTATCAGTTTTTTCCGTCGATATGTTGGGTAGTCGATCCAGTCGAAAAAAAAAAAAATATTTTTTGAAATTTGTTGTACCCTTAGCAGTTTTTCCATCGATATGTTTGTCTGTCCCTCTGTTCGGTCCAGTGCTCCGTTAATACAATGGTGATTTTGATGAAACTTGGTTGGTAGGTTCATACCATGACCTAGTTGTGTGCAAATGAGAACCGTTGCTATGGACACCACCGTTGCCTAGCAACGGAACTTTGAAATTTTTGAAAAATCATAAAAAAATTATTTTCTCGAAAATCAAAAATCGGGCCACGAGCGACTGTGGGCAGTACATTCAGCCATATTGTCAAAAATTTCCAGCCGGATCCTATGAAAACTGTCAGAGAAGATAGACTTCGAATGAACCCTGGTCGAAAACAATAAAAAAACGAAGTTCGTTAAATCTCAGAGAATACGAGTCAGATATACATGAAACTGGTATGGTAGGTTCATGGTATGTCCTAATTATGTGTGAGAAAGAACCGTTGCTATGGACCCCTCCGTTGCCTAGCAACGGCCGAAAAACCTCTAAATGTGGGGGTATTTTAACGAAAAAACAATCTGCAGCATTAACCCTTGAAGCTAGAATCATGAATTTTCTTGTGCTTAATCCTCAGGTCATTCCCCATCGAACGGGCCCATCGCGTCAGGTTATATTGGGTAGTCGACTACCCATGTCTGCCTGTGAGCAGGATATCTTAAGAACTTGTGGATGGATTCAGATGAAATTTGGTGGACAGGTTAGGAGTGTGACAAGGACAAACCGATTAGATTTTGGTGAAGATCCAGATACAATAATTTTTTACAGTAATTCTTCTCCATTGAGGCATCGGGCCAAAAACAATACTGAGCACAGTATTTCAAAAAGTTGCAGACGAGTTACGACAAAACTTGGTGGAAGAGTTGGCTAGGTGACAAGAACAAGCCGATTCGATTTTGGTTCAAGTCCGAATCCAGATCCGGCTTATCAGTGGTATCCAGAACTTAAACTGTTCAACCTGGCGGAGGTGTGCACCCCACCGAATGCCATTCTAGTTTCCATCTGTAATGGTGGAGAATGGATATGCATGGCAAGAAAAAAAAAAAAAACATTCCTGATAAATGCAATTGCAAAATAAAATATTTGCTGGACTGCACAAATCATAGGTCTGCACAAATCGAAAATGGATAGAGCAAAGAGAACATTGAATAGTTTTATTGTTATGCAAGATACAGACATAAATTTGATATGAATACATGCATTAGACTTACAAGTTTTAATCAATTTGATTTTTTTCATGGTATTTGTGATAGTCTCAAATTATTAATGTTTCTACATGTTGTCCATCATTCACTATAATTTTTCCATTGAAACAATGCCCCGCTATTCGCAATTTGCAACATTTTCCAGGAATGTATCCCCCATGAATATCAGGGTCCAACAGTACTGTAGAGTATGTAGCACAACATCTCAAAAAAATGCATTGTGCCCGATATGTTCTACTGGACTAGGCAATGCATGGCAAAGGTATGCACTCTACCGTGTGTCCCTCTAGTTCCTGTTTTTTTGTACTTTATACATAGTTGAGGCTCATGGAAGTGCGAGTACAACGAACGCGAGTACTGGTGGAAGCGCTGAACAGATCACGACTAGTCACGTAACAGACAAAAACAGGACGCAAATCACTCGTACATGGAGAAGGAAACTCAAAGGGAGGAAAAAGTGGGAAACTAGGAGGGATTTTGGTAAGGTTAACATAGGTGGAAAAGATCATCGTTTTGGATAGGGGATGATGCGAGATGGCAGTGAACAGCTGTCTTGAAGATCTGGAGGGAAGAATGAAATCTAACAGTATGTGAAAGTTGGCTCCACAGGTGGGAAAAGAGGATCAAATGAGTGGAGGTGAACTGTGATCCTGAATTGGCATAGTTTTACAAGAAGATGGTTGATGGTAGACCGTTTTTAATTATTATTTTTTGGGTGGTCGCTAGACTATTGGGTGGTCGCTAGACTACCCATATTCTCAGGTTTTCCGTCTGTCTGTATGTAATGGACAGCTCTGGAGGCCAGAGGAATCAACCAATTTTGATGAAACTTGACTGTTAGGTTCATACCAGGATCTAGTTGTATGCTTTTGAGCACCGTTGCTATGGACACCACCGTTGTCTAGCAACGTGACTGAAATTTTTGAAAAAAATCCGAAAAAAAATTCGAAAATCAAAAATCGGCTTCCGCGCTTTGATGCGCACTATAATCAAACTCTTTGTCAAAAATTTTCAGCCCGATCTGTCAAAAACTGTATGAGTAGTATGCAATTATATTACTATATGCTTTCACCCCAACGTTCGCGTTGGGATTCCCGAACGTAGGGTTAGGGAATCGAACACAAATGATGAATGGACAGTTGCTCATCATGTTCCTATATGGAACAACGAACAGCAAAAATGCCATCTGATGTGTTCTCTTATCTACATATTTCAAATTCGCCTTAGTCTAGCGACCACCCATGTCGCCCACCAGCTTGTATTTTTATTCCCCCCCCCCCCCCAAGGTCTGAAGAGAGGGAAGAGGCTGCAGCCTGGCTGTCTGAAAGATGAGGGATGTCACGGCAGAGGGTGGTCACCAGAAAATAGAGGATTTTCCACGCTTTGGTGTAGGACTGTGTCCAATGGGGATCGGCGGAGTGCTCACACATCCACATGTTTCATTTTTCCCACCGATCACATCACTTGCCTTCTGGTTGAATGGTTTGCATTAGCAGGAACAATTGTCTGGGTGGCAGACGGATGCTTGTTCTGTGCAGATTATGCGGTTTTACCATGTGAGACATAATCCGCGGCGATGCTCACCATAAGAGTCAGGAGGTGCGTCTGATGTATAAACGCTGAATGGGGTCATCATTGGTTAGACATTTATCAGTATGCCATCCTAATGAGGGCAAATAAGCCCAAAATCTGGATCGGTGGCTCCATTTGATGTTTATCATGTCATCTTTGTCTGTCAAACAGTCACCGGCCCGAGGCCTCTGTGTTGGAGGTGACGCTTTGGTGTTGGACTGTGTTCAATGGGGATTGGCAGAGTACTCATCACACTCCACACGTTTCGAAATATATTTATCATAAAATACATGTGAATATGGTGGAATTCGTTTTTTTTTTTTTTTTTTTTTACAAAACCCAACTTTTTATGCACACCATTCTCACATCTCCCTCCAGCCTTCTTACCACGCTCTTCTCCATGTGCTGTTCTTCTTCTTAAAAAATTACATGTTATAATTTCACCCCTCACCTTCCCAAATCCCAAAATATCTACCTGCATAAAACAGTGTGTATTTGGCTGTCCACCTTCAAACAGACAATTTGAGTCGGGTTTTCAAGTCCAATCTTTTACCACGACTATTTTCACCGCAGACTACTTTTAAAGATAAAGAAACTCGAAAACCGTCATTAAACACGAATTACATCTTCTATTGGAATTGTAGACAATGACTTGAAAACAGAGCCTCAAGGGCGGTGTACAGAAACAATAAAAAAATTATATATATATATATATATATATATATATATATATATATATATATATATATATATATAGATATATATATATATATATATATATATATATATATATTGTTAAAGATTCAGGGGTGGGGGGATTCGGACGGACGAGTGTGTCAATCACTGTCCGTAACCAGTTTGGGTTTTCGCACCCTACTCTCGACAGCCAAATGTTACACCTTCGGCGCGACCCTAACCACCGCAGTCTCCGGGTTTATAACGCCGGCTGGTTCGGCACAATCTCGGGTTACGCGTCTCAAATCACGATACCAAAATAAACCTGTACCTTGCCAGCTGAGGAAATAGACCCCGCTAACAGACTGGTTTTGTCAGAGACCGAGCGGAGTCTACCAGTCTGTAACCATTTTGGTTTTTATATCCAAATCGAGCGGATCGTTCCTCGACGCGGCACAAATTAATTCAAAGCGGCAACTTCATACCAATCAGCCAGATTTATTGGGGACATCGAGGAACACGACACAAGCAAAGCATTCACGACAATGTTATTATTAATCTATAACCCGTTCTTAACTAGGGAGCAACGGATTACGGGTTTCGAAGGGGACCCTAACGAGATAAGCCTTAAACAACATGCAAACAAGACATGGACAGCATGCAGACAAGACAAAGAGTACTTGGTGATGTTTCATGGACGAGAGGAAAGTGTCAAAGCACGAATGTGGATCGTGACAAGCTGATGTACACGGATTTGAGCGCCCAAGCTCGAACACGCCGTGTGGCAAGATGGCGCTCGTCCTCATATTGTCGCACCGCTCACGCACGAGGCATCCGCGCGTTCTGACCCCGCGTAAGGTCGACGGCACAAGACCGTCAGATCGATGGTGGGTTTCAGCTGGTTTCGCACAAGGTCCAGCATAAAAGTCCAGGCCGAGCCTGTTCCCAGATCAGGCCAAATCGAGGTGTTGAGCTCCGCAGGCTGGGTCCATTGGATTCCAAGACGTCGTCGAGCCGTGAGGTGAGTAGGGACAGTCAGAGGCTCCGTCACTGGACTCCGGATGAACCTGTCGATGTCTCTTCACAAAAGCCGATCGCGCCCCACCTCGGCGCTCAGTTTCACCACTGCCGATCGCAGACTCGGCGCGCTCCTGCAGTCTTTTCATTCACTTGCTCGTCTCAAAAACCGACTGCTGACTCACACACAGCCAGCCCTATTCAGCCGATCGTGCCACAACGATGCTGTTTCACCACTGCCTTCCCCGGCACTCCTCACGAAAAACCTATCGTGCCACCTCGGCGCTCTCCCTGCACCGCTTGCCTTCCCGGCGACTGCTGAACTCGGTGCTCTCAGTTTTACCACCTTTTCTTTTCAGGCACGCCCCTCTACGAAGCCGACAAACTCCTCCCTTCAGTTTCACTTCCTTCTCTTGGCCACTCCCCCTCTCAGCGCTGGGCGGGGACTATTGTCCGGAGAGAGGAAGGAAGAAAAAACCTCTTGGTCCACCACCAATGTACGAACAAATTAACAGCCTCTTACACCTCCTGACACACATGTAGCATCCATTTACCGAACAACCTGGCTAAACATGCATTTAATGGGGGATCTGGGCTCATCCTATATTTAAGAACACACTAAGGGCCATTTCCACAACAATACACACACACACACACACACACACACACACACACACACACACACACACACACACACACACACACACACACACACACACACACACACACACACACACACACACGTGAAATTCGCTGTACATGATGGGTGACGTACACAGAGCAAAACAACTGTTCATTTACATCTGTAGGGTGCCTAATAAATTAAGATAAAAACACACCGATTCAAGGCCAAGGCTTCAGACTTTGGTATGCTCGTATGGCTGTACTGTTGAAATGAAGCATCCCAGAAGATAAATAAAATATGATCACATTTGTATATTGTTGTGGTTCTGTAAAACCGCAGTCCTCCAAGCAATGACACACAACATACAGCAATCCCAAGGCAGTTATTTCAAGAGTACAAGTCTTCGATAGTCCCTTCCATATGTCTTGTGGATAAAAGGGGAAAGATGGGTTGTGTGGGACTCTCGTAGTTGGGTCTTTTATATCTCTCATATCCTTAATATAACCCAATTTCCTTTGCATTATGTGAACCATGCAAGCAAGCACGCACGCCACGCAAATGAGCACACGTTACGAGAATCTCCAGCATACTCGTGTTGCGAGCGCATCCATCCAACAGTGCACCAGCTAATCGTTTTGTTGGAGTTTGCATGTCCATTCCCCGTTCAAATGTGTACGTCAATTCCCAAACGCCACCTCACCTCAGACTTCACACTGCTCACCAAACCTCACCATGTTCACCGCAACCACTTCCGACAACTGGGACAAATAACCCCGTAACAAACCACGCTAAATCCCAACTTTTATTCACCATCTCACGACGAGCGCCAAGTGGCATTCAGCCCTCACCATGGATGCCACATAACTATCAACACTCACTACGGACACCACCTCTCACGAAGAATGTAAAGACAAGAGCGCCCAGCTCTACAGGTGCCGTAAATGCCCCATGGTTGTCAAATCCACACCGAAACCTCAAAGGACCCAAAGGGGACTCGGGTCGAGCTGTTCCAGGGAATAACGCGAGGCTCGGCCATGCGCTGTGGCTCATGGAGGGACCCACAGGTAACGCAAGGATTTCTCTACAATCCCATGTGAGAATGAAGGGCAGCACACGCTCGGGGCCAGAGCACGTGTCCGAAGACTGTGGCTCCATGAAAAGCTCGGAGCTCCGATCCATGCCAAGGTCGGTGAGTTCCGAGGCCTGGCGGGGCATAACTATGGCTGCTGTGGCCCAGTCAGGGAGCGGGATTTTGCTTGCGGCTCGTCGAGATCCTGTCCTCGGCCCCTCCCTTGGCCCAGGTTCATAAAAAGGGCAGAGGGGAGCCACTTCATGCTCTCCTTTGCCATTTTCCCTTTTGGGTCATACTCTTTTTCGGTCAGTCGCTCTTTCAGTTAGCCTGCTCGTGGGTCACTAAATCAGCCTGCTCGAGGTCACTGCTGCTACTCGCCTTCGTGTTTGAGGCGGTCGGTGCCACTGCCAAAGGAACGCGGAGCCGGACGGGATCAACAAGCAGGCAGTCAGCGAGCTGGTTGGCGCGGAGCGAAAGGCACCGCAAGTCCCCATAATCAAGCAGGGATGGGGGATCGCACATGACTGCTGAAAAGTGGGGCCACTCCGTTTGAGCGATCCCCAATAGGTCGCTATTTACACAGATAGGATAGAGACTTTCTCCTGATGCATCTTCTTCTTCCATCTTTCTTTCCATCTACCTCATCTCCTGTGGACGTATAAAAGAGCATCAACGCGGGCGAACCCCCAACTGTTCTTTTACGGGCCGAACCAAAGGAGCGAAGGCACTGACTCGCATTCAGATTTTGCTCTTGCACGACGCACTGCACCACACCCACACCCCCACTCCCACATCTTAGACAATCAGAATTCCTCCCACCTACCTCTCCCCAAGCGTTCTGGGTTGCGTTGGTCTACCGACCGCACCAGGTATTGAGAGGTCGTTTACCCTCACCTGCTTTCTTTCTCTCTGGGCTATCAAATCTAGGTTTGTGGTGTGCGAGATAGCGCCTGTCCGAGCATACATTAAGATTTTTGAAGATATACGGGATAACTCTGCTCTGTGTCTGCTTTTGTAAGATTACTTGTCTTTTGCCGCATCCCACAAATTCCTTGCTTTCCCCACTGTACATCCCAATAAATCCCATTCACTGTGCCACATACCTTTCCTCACTTTGGTTGGAAATAAATGCCCTGTGTAGAAATGTTCCCAGCTCATTGTCGTGTTTTCCCCCATTGGTCCAGCAAGGCTTGCAACCTAGCTGGGACGTTATTCCCCAAATATTCGCATTGTCGCCGATATGTACTTGGCAGTACCTGATCCGGTGGGAAATCTGGTAAACACAAGTACGTATCGAGGGCATGTTCCGCGGTAATGAGGTCACGTGACCCTTTAGTAAATAGTTTTTTTTTTTTTTTACACGATACAAAGTCACGTGGTCAAGTTATTGGAATTCGTGGTCAATTAGCAACCCACCGCATCACAAAGTTATTTGTGTGCGACAACCTGCGATTCTGGTGAGTCCGGCAAGTAACCCGAGGAAGTCAATCCCAGGTGGCCTCCCTGTGACCACACCAATTCGTAGTGTTTCAAAATAAGGTTTTTTTTTTCTTGAAATGAAACATATTCTTGTGGACCCAGGGTCGAGGGCGAGAAGACCACGGGGGGGGGGGGGGGTGAACTACCTCAGGTTCCCACCAGACTCTCCGGAATAGCAGGCCATCGCGCATGAATCATTCACGATGCGGCTCATGTTTGCAAAGGAAGGAGCCATGCCAACAAGCGAGGTATTTGGTTGGATGGTATGAGACTTACTGGGGTTCAAGGCTGACGATTTATTCTGCCTCATCTCCTTGGGTTTGTGTCCTTTCAGGCCGCTGAAAGGCTTGCTGAGTTCTGGGTGCAATTGACGACTGCTCAATCAGCTGGGTTGCTTGTTGATTGGGCAGTCGAGGTCCTCTCATACCATGAGAGGGTCGTGACAGCATGCATCTATAATGAGAATATATCTGATGATGCAAAGTACTGGTTGTCTCGTTATGTTGATGTTAAGACCCCACCACGGTTTATCCTAAATGGTCTGGGTGTATGGACAGGAGCTCAGCTATACCGAATCAAGTTCCAGGTTAAGGAGAATGGCATGGTTACTAATATCGCAAATGGGGTAGTTATTGGGAATTGACAGTGGGCAAGTTTTTTTTGAAGCCAAAATTATGCCACAGGTGTGGTCAACTGTGCCACCTAATCTCTGGGCGCAGAGAACAATTTTCTTCACAATGTGGCCAGTTGGGATATTTGAGGGAGCACTGCACCTGTTAAGGCCCAGTCACACCTTGACGTTTTAGCCAGCTTGTGCTGATTTTTGGTAATTTGTGCAAAACGCTGGTACACGTCGAATACGTTATGGGTAAGTTTTGATAACATTGTGAGCACGCTGAAAAACACTACCATACGTCGTAGTACGCTGGCTTTAAACGTTGTACTTTTTGGTTGTCCTCAAATTTTCCATGCTTGAAATTTTAAGACTTATGCCAGCATATGACTCCCACGTTCCGCATAACGCTGGCCATAAGTTGTAGGCACACGTTACTTGTAAGTTACTCATAAGCCGAAACACGTCGAGGTAATGTTTAGCGTACCCGAAACTTATTTATAACCTACGAGTAACGTGTTGTACGCACGATATGCGATCGGTGACACACGTCGGCAAAAGTTACTTGAAAGGTGCTCAGAAGTCAAAACACGTCAAGGTAATGGTTAGCGTCAGTGTTCCAGACTCCATGGGGTTTTTTTTGTTTTTATCTTGCCAAAACGAAGTTTTTGCAAGATATGTTAGTCAGCTTGTATGTTTTTTTTTTGTTTGTTTGTTTGTCTGTAATCACGTATAAAAAATTCTGCAGAGCACAGTTATCATTGGAAATTTTTGTAACCGCCTATCAGAGGCCTATAGAGGTCCCTTTCAGCGCATAAAATTTTGAAGGTCAAGGTCAAAGGTCAAGGTCACTGTTGCAAATCAGGAGAGTCGACGAAACCCTTATTTTTTGAGTAATTTTAATCGAATAGTCTCCAAACTTTATGGGAATGTAGAATATGGTCTGGCACTCAGCTGATTAATTTTTGGTGGCAATTGGCCTTGACCTTCATGGTTAGCGCCTGAGGTCAAACATATTTGACCCCAAGGTCACATTTTCAAGTTTTAGGAACCATATCGTGTAGTACCTCAAATTGAACACCTCGATGAGTGCTTTCGAGATATATCAAGCTTGAGACATTATGACGTCATTTGTTTTCATGGTTACTCTGTAGAACGATTCTCATCGGAATCTCCCGTAGGCAGATATTCCTCAAGGAGTCGCTCCTGGTGGATCGCAGCTCTGTTCACCTCAGTATGACCTCAAAGAAGTCACACGTGGTCACCTTTTGGCAAGATACGGGTCACCCTGTGGGTGACATTGGTTTATTTTTTTTATTTTTTCTTCGGTATGACGGTGATGTTGACACTTCGATTTCTAGTGCGGTTATAATATAATATAATTAAAAGGCTGCCGCTCAACGATTTAAATCATAACCGCAATCGAAATTGAAGTGTCAACATCACTGTCATACCGAAGAAAAAAAAAACAAACCATGGAGTCTGGAACACTGACTCTAACCATTACCTTGACGTGTTTCGACTAATGAGTACCTTTCAAGTAGCTTTTGTCGACGTGTGCCAACGTTGGCATATCGTGCGTACAACTTATTCCCATCGCATGCGAAACGTGTGTCATACGGCAAGTACGTCGTAAAATGTTTTACACGTTGATAATTACAAGACGTACTCCACCTAATGTGACGTATGATAGCGTACTTTAGCGTTCTATTCACGCATACCAAACTTACCCATACCGTATTCGACGTGCGCCAGCGTTTTAGACGCATTTTTCAGAGGTCGGCATACGCTGGCAAGATCGCCAAGGTGTGACTGCGATGTTGTCACTTCCATTTCTCTGGCAGTTATGATTTGAATCGTTGTGCGGCAGCCTTTTAATAGATTACGCCACATCATCGTCGGCGATACGTGCAGCGCGCTATGCATAAGTTAGACTATCGTTGGGCATAGGTTGTGAACGCCGACAACAGGCTAAGCATTCGTTGGTATAACTTATCTATAAGACAATGAAACGTTCTGTGTCCATTACGAATATGTTATGCATACAAACAACCCGTTATGAATATGTCCGAATCTTTAAAAAAAACCCTCAAAAGTTCAACGTAAGCCAGTGTTTTACATACATTTTGATACGTTGCCATTGCTGGCTAAAACGTCAAGGTGTGACTGGGTCTTTAGGTGCATTGCAACCTCTGTGGTTTACTGGGGCACAACTTCCGTTCCTGCCTGCAGGATGCGTGCATCCGTGGGCTGGGGTGTTGCACCAGAATGTGCCTACTCTTATCCTCACATCCCCCCCCCCCCACGGGATCCAAATTACCCGAGGACACCAAAGACCCAGAGGTCACAAAATAACAAGAGGACACAAAAGACCCAATGGGACTACCTGGGACCCATGGAAACTCTGCACAATGTAAATGTGACTTTAGGTCCCTAACCACACACACACACACACACACACACACACACACACACACACACACACACACACACACACACACACACACACACACACACACACACACACACACACACACACACACTGCCCATGGCAGTTGTTTTGCAAAACTCCCAGCTACAGTTATTCCAACTCATGAAATATCCTCATACCACTCGTTCGGCTATATCCCGTCATCCTTACTGTGCGTCACTGTACAACATGCAAAGACCAATAAACGTGCACCCCCTTTATTTCTTCGCACCACAAAACTCGCACCGTCGTATGGTCCTTTTGGTCGAGTTCCCTGTTACAGGAAGCAATACCGAATGATGATGGATGTTACCTTTTCCAGCACCTCACGATCAAATAAACAAAACAATCGCTTTACTGTAAACAATGTAAACCTTTCAGGTGGAGATTTTTATCTTGCCAAAACGAAGTTTTTGCAAGATATCTTAGTCAGCTTGTATGTTTTTTTTTTAATTTGTCTGTAATCACGTATAAAAAATTCTGCAGAGCACAGTTATCATTGGAAATTTTTGTAACTTCGCATATCAGAGGCCTATAGAGGTCCCTTTCAGCGCACAAAATTTTGAAGGTCAAAGGTCAAGGTCACTTTGTCGCAAATTAGGGGAGTCGATGAAACCCTTATTTTTTGAGTAATTTTGATCGGATCATCTTCAAACTTCATGGGAATATAGTTCATGGTCTGGCGCTCAGTTGATTAATTTTTGGTGGCGATTGGCCTTAACCTTCATGGTTAACCCCAAAGGTCAAATTTTCAAGTTTTAGGAACCATATCGTGTAGTACCTCAAATTGAACACCTTGATGAGTGCTTTCTCGATATGTCAAGCTTGAGACATTATGATGTCATTTGGTGACGTTATGAGGCAAACACATATTTTTCATGGTTACTCTGTAGAACGATTCTCATCGGAATCTCTTGTAGGCAGATATTCCTCAAGGAGTCGCTCCTGGTGGATAGCAGCTCTGTTCACCTCAGTGTGACCTTAAAGAAGTCACACGTGGTCACTTTTTGGCAAGATACGGGTCACCCTGCGGGTGACATTGCTATTTATTAACAACAACAAAATAAACCAATCTCGTACACAAAATGCTCGACAACCATGGCATCAAGGAACTTTGTGTACTGGCTATTTATTTATTTATTTATAACTGCCCATGTGGTTATTTTTCGGCTGGGTATGAAAATTTAATAAACATGTAAAAATACATCGAAAAAGATTTCTTCTCATCGTTTGATGTGTCGATATGTCAACCCAATTTCAACGTTGCCGTCGTACCTGCTGGAGCTTTGTGCGGGAAAAACAACCCGCTCAACCCAACCCCACGGTGCCCCAACATGAAAGTGAAACTGACAGCGAAATGCAGTCCGTCCTTTTTACATCGTTTCCAACCAGTCACGGCCATTTAGCCCCAAGTAGTGGTCGGCTCATTTTACCGGTAAGAGCGATGCCTTCGGCGGGGAAACAATTCAAACTGGGATGAAAACGTAAACCCGCACCGACAACTTTCACCAGAAATTAAACATTCAATTAACTTATAGCAACTTTGGCTCGTTTCACACGGGGTGTGTGTGCGTGCGTGCGTGCGTGTGTGCGTGTGTGTTTATATGTGCGTGTGTGTGTGCGTGTGTGTGTGTGTATATGTGCGTGTGTGCGTGTTTATATGTGCGTGTGTGCGTGTTTATATGTTTATATGTGCGTGTGTGCGTGTTTATATGTTTATATGTGCGTGTGTGCGTGTTTATATGTTTATATGTGCGTGTGTGCGTGTTTATATGTTTATATGTGCGTGTGTGCGTGTTTATATGTTTATATGTGCGTGTGTGCGTGTTTATATGTTTATATGTGCGTGTGTGCGTGTTTATATGTTTAGATGTGCGTATGTGCGTGTGTGCGTGTTTGTATGTGCGTATGTGCGTGTGTGCGTGTTTATATGTGCGTGTGTGCGTGTTTATATGTGCGTGTGTGCGTGTTTATATGTGCGTGTGTGCGTGTTTATATGTGCGTGTGTGCGTGTTTATATGTGCGTGTGTGCGTGTTTATATGTGCGTGTGTGCGTGTTTATATGTGCGTGTGTGCGTGTTTATATGTGCGTGTGTGCGTGTGTGTTTATATGTGCGTGTGTGCGTGTGTGTTTATATGTGCGTGTGTGCGTGTGTGTTTATATGTGCGTGTGTGCGTGTGTGTTTATATGTGCGTGTGTGCGTGTGTGTTTATATGTGCGTGTGTGCGTGTGTGTTTATATGTGCGTGT
This sequence comes from Eptatretus burgeri, assembly GCF_056783735.1. Classification (NCBI taxonomy): domain Eukaryota; kingdom Metazoa; phylum Chordata; class Myxini; order Myxiniformes; family Myxinidae; genus Eptatretus; species Eptatretus burgeri. Next base: position 74,253,215 of record NC_140962.1, on the reverse strand, counting down.
GTGCGTGTTTATATGTGCGTGTGTGTTTATATGTGCGTGTGTGCGTGTGTGTTTATATGTGCGTGTGTGTTTATATGTGCGTGTGTGCGTGTGTGTTTATATGTGCGTGTGTGCGTGTGTGTTTATATGTGCGTGTGTGCGTGTGTGTTTATATGTGCGTGTGTGCGTGTGTGTTTATATGTGCGTGTGTGCGTGTGTGTTTATATGTGCGTGTGTGCGTGTGTGTTTATATGTGCGTGTGTGCGTGTGTGTTTATATGTGCGTGTGTGCGTGTGTGTTTATATGTGCGTGTGTGCGTGTGTGTTTATATGTGCGTGTGTGCGTGTGTGTTTATATGTGCGTGTGTGCGTGTGTGTTTATATGTGCGTGCGTGCGTGTTTATATGTGCGTGCGTGCGTGTTTATATGTGCGTGCGTGCGTGTTTATATGTGCGTGCGTGCGTGCGTGTTTATATGTGCGTGCGTGCGTGTTTATATGTGCGTGCGTGCGTGTTTATATGTGCGTGCGTGCGTGTTTATATGTGCGTGCGTGCGTGTTTATATGTGCGTGCGTGCGTGTTTATATGTGCGTGCGTGCGTGTTTATATGTGCGTGCGTGCGTGTTTATATGTGCGTGCGTGCGTGTTTATATGTGCGTGCGTGCGTGTTTATATGTGCGTGCGTGTGTGTTTATATGTGCGTGCGTGTGTGTTTATATGTGCGTGCGTGTGTGTTTATATGTGCGTGCGTGTGTGTTTATATGTGCGTGCGTGTGTGTTTATATGTGCGTGCGTGTGTGTTTATATGTGCGTGCGTGTGTGTTTATATGTGCGTGCGTGTGTGTTTATATGTGCGTGCGTGTGTGTTTATATGTGCGTGCGTGTGTGTTTATATGTGCGTGCGTGTGTGTTTATATGTGCGTGCGTGTGTGTATATGTGCGTGCGTGTGTTTATATGTGCGTGCGTGTGTTTATATGTGCGTGCGTGTGTTTATATGTGCGTGCGTGTGTTTATATGTGCGTGCGTGTGTTTATATGTGCGTGCGTGTGTTTATATGTGCGTGCGTGTGTTTATATGTGCGTGTGTGTGTGTGTGTTTATATGTGCGTGTGTGTGTGTGTGTTTATATGTGCGTGTGTGTGTGTGTTTATATGTGCGTGTGTTTATATGTGCGTGTGTTTATATGTGCGTGTGTGCGTGTGTGTTTATATGTGCGTGTGCGTGTGTGTTTATATGTGCGTGTGTTTATATGTGCGTGTGGTTATATGTGCGTGTGTTTGTGTGTGCGTGTGTTTGTATGTGCGTGTGTTTGTATGTGCGTGTGTTTGTATGTGCGTGTGTTTGTATGTGTGTGTGTGTGTTTATATGTGCGTGTGTGTGTTTATATGTGTGTGTGTGTGTGTGTGTGTGTGTGTGTTTATATGTGCGTGTGTGTGTTTATATGTGCGTGTGTGTGTTTATATGTGCGTGTGTGTGTATGTGTGTGTATGTGTGTGTGTTTATATGTGTGTGTGTTTATATGTGCGTGTGTTTATATGTGCGTGTGTTTATATGTGCGTGTGTTTATATGTGCGTGTGTTTATATGTGCGTGTGTGTGTATGTGTGTGTGTTTATATGTGCGTGTGTGTGTTTATATGTGCGTGTGTGTGTTTATATGTGCGTGTGTGTTTACATGTGTGCGTGTGTGTTTACATGTGCGTGTGTGTGTTTATATGTGTGTGTGTGTGTTTATATGTGCGTGTGTGTGTTTATATGTGCGTGTGTGTGTATGTGTGTGTATGTGTGTGTGTTTATATGTGTGTGTGTTTATATGTGTGTGTGTTTATATGTGCGTGTGTGTGTTTATATGTGCGTGTGTGTGTTTATATGTGCGTGTGTGTGTTTATATGTGCGTGTGTGTGTTTATATGTGCGTGTGTGTGTATGTGTGTATGTGTGTGTGGTCCTGCCCGGATTCACGTTGTCATGTCACAGCAGTCTCGTGGCAGGTTTACCTTTCAGATTACAGAGCAACGAGTCATCAAATCGAACACTTCCAATAGTACAGCATTGTGGTTGTGTACAATAATTCAACAACACATTCCCCAAAAACTATACACATCGTCATGATCAATGGAAAAACAAGTCTCAGATGGCGGAACGAACGATGAAGGAAAGTAAACGAGCGATAACAACCGGTTACCTTTGGTTTAGCAATCAAAAACAATGC
>NC_140962.1:74181029-74246029 GCF_056783735.1 Eptatretus burgeri | reverse complement strand
CTATCTCGTCCCCTTTGGATGAACAAAAGAGCATCCATTACAGATTCACAATCACAGTTTACTCTGGCACAACACCGCACCCCCCCCCACCACCATATTGCACCACACCACACCTCCCATTCCCACACCTTAGACACCAGTATTTCTCCCTCCTACCACCCCCAAAGCGTACTGGGTTGCGTTGGTCGGCCGACCACGCCAGGTATTGCGAGGCCGTTAGTCCTCATCTGCTCTCTTTCCTTCTGGCTATCTGATCTTCCTCAGGTGTGTGTGTGTGTGTGTGTGTGTGTGTGTGTGTGTGTGTGTGTGTGTGTGTGTGTGTGTGTGTGTGTGTGTGTGTGTGTGTTTGTGTGTGTGTGATGGCACCTTTCTTAGCATAAGTTAAGATAGTAGAAGTTCTAACAGGATAAGTCTGCTGTGTCTGCTTTTGTCAATTGCTTGCCTTTTGTGGCACCTCACAAATTCTTGCTATCCCTGCTGTACATACAAATGAACCCATTCACTGTACCACATACCTTTCCTTGCTTGATTGTAAATAAATGTTTGTGAATAAATGGTCCCAGCTTGTTTTCGTCTTTTCCATCATTGGTCCAGCATGGTCCCTATCCTAGCCTAGCCGGGACGTTATCCCCCAACGATGTTTTCTAGCTGGTACGTCCTTGGGCAGTTACGCTCGGCTGCATCTGATTCGGTAAGGTGATCTGGTTTGAACAAGGCGTACCGAGGGCGTGTCCCCCCATAATTATATCACATGACCATTAGGTAACCCATATTCATTCGACAGAGGACCCTAAGTCACGTGGTTGAGTTATTGGCGTTCACGGTCGATTAGTGACCCGCCGTGTCACGGAGTTATCCGTGTGTGATGGCCTGCAATTCCGGAGAGTCTGGTGGGAACCCGAGGTAGCATCCTCCCCCATCGTGGTCTTCTCGCCCCCGACCCCAGGTCCGCAACAATATGTATAAATGTTAGTGTGTGTCCGTCAGTCCGTCCGTCTCCTCCACAACTCCAAAACCATGAAACTTAGTCACCCCAAACTTTGCATACATGGTAAGGAAACTCTAATGTGGTGCATGAATGAAAATTTGGTGTTTGGCTTAATTTAAACACTCCATTTGAAGATAATTTAGGGGGTGCTCATCACAAAGTACCAAAATAAGCCTTACCAAGATGGCGGCACACCATCTTTGTCAGTCTTCTGTCAGCTCGCAAGAGTCTTAAGCCTCCATTTTTTTTATTGGCCTGTTCAACAATGCCTTGGCTTGGAGCAGACCGCAACGTTTCTTTTCATCCAATTAAGGTGAAAGTTGAACAGGGTTTGCATATTGTTTCACAGATGTGGTTCACCAAAAATCAGAGTGATTGATTTTGCAGTTTTGACAAGTTAATGGTTTCCATGACAACAATTTCACCCAATTATAATCAAATGGGATTTTCGTGATTTGAGTGTTATCATACCTCAGCAGTTTTTAAAGATTTCAAATTGAAACTTACACAGCTTATTTGCAGATTATATGTGTTGTATATGTTAGGAAATTTTGGTCAGACTTAGTCAAAGGTAAAGGTCAAGGTCAAAACCGTCTGAAGCTTTGAAAACACCTATTAGACCACAATTAAAAAATGTATCAACCAAATTTGTTACGCACAACTTTCTGTCATGTAAAACACTTTGTAGATCAAATTTTCAAAATTACAAAATTGCTGTTTCCATGACAACTATTATTTATTTGGATTTCGCAAGGATCGTCCTATGCACGAGATCTTTCTGTGCATGAGATCTTTCCTGTTTGTTTGGCCACACATAATGCGCCAAAGTAGACCACAATTTTTAGACGTTATCTTTTTTTCAACCAATACCTCTATAAAGTATGAACAATTAGAATGTGAATAGATATTATATAAAGTATAATTTGTATTGTACTTTATAAATGTGTTATGTGAATACATCTATAAAGTATAATGTATAAAGTATACATCTATAAAGTATAATGTACAAAGTATAATGTATAAAGTATACATCTATAAAGTATAATGTATAAAGTATACATCTATAAAGTATAATATATAAAGTATAATGTATAAAATATACATCTATAAAGTATAATGTATCAAGTATACATCTATAAAGTATAATGTATAAAGTATACATCTATAAAGTATAATGTATAAAGTATACATCTATAAAGTATAATGTATAAAGTATACATCTATAAAGTATAATGTATAAAGTATACATCTATAAAGTATAATGTATAAAGTATAATGTATAAAATATACATCTATAAAGTATAATGTATCAAGTATACATCGATAAAGTATAATGTATAAAGTATACATCTATAAAGTATAATGTATAAAATATACATCTGCAAAGTATAATGGTGATGTACAATTCGAATGAGAGTACGTCCATAAAATACATCTTATAGAACTACCCAAACTCCACACAAAAGAAGTCCTGGCGAGGGTCTGCAATCTTTGATTACTCCTCCTTCCTCGTTCTGGAATTCTTGGAGGATCACTACTTATGTCGCCAGCAGGGAGGTTGTTCCAATCGGGTATGGAACGTTGGACAAAGGCAAATTTGTCCAACATTACCCCTTGGTTGGTATATCGTGTTGAAGGGTAAGAGTATGTGTGTGCGTGTGTACATGTGTGTTTGTGTGTGTGTGTGTGTGTGTGCGTGTATGTACGTGTACGTGTGTGCGTGTGTGTACGTGTATGTGTGTACGTGTACACGTGTGTGTATGTGTGTGTACGTGTACATGTGTGTGTATGTATGTGTACATGTGTGTGTGTGTGTGTGTGTACACATGTGTGTATGTGTGTGTACATGTGTGTTTATGTGTATGTATGTGTATGTGTGTGTACGTGTACACGTGTGTGTGTACATGTGTGTTTGTGTGTACGTGTGTGTGTATATATGTGTGTGTATGTGTGTGTACGTGTACACGTGTGTGTGTATATGTGTGTATGTGTGTTTGTGTGTGTGTATGTGTGTTTGTGTGTGTGTATGCATGTATGTGTGTGTACGTGTACACGTGTGTGTGTGTATGTGTGTGTAAGTGTACACGTGTGTGTATGTGTGTTTGTGTTTGTGTTTGTATTTGTGTTTGTGTGTGTGCAGTCACTCAATCAGATATTTGTTTGGAGGGGTGAGAGAGGGCCGGTTCATCCGAATCTTCAAACTTAACCCGGATCTGCCATTTCCATGCCAATAGAAATGTATTTTTTGGATTCTTGCTGACACTAGGTTCCCACTGTCGTGCGATCTGTTACTAACGCCAAGATTGGCCATTGGTAGCTGATCATGGAATTTCTCTGAAATTTCAGGTTTGGATACGAGGTGATGCGAGTCGATACGTTCTGATACGATTTGTTGCGCTCGGATGCGATCTGTTCACGATTTGTCAATTTCAGGTGTCACGATCTATCATGGTCTGATCTTCCGTTCAGATACGATCACATACGTTCCGATAGGATTGTTTCGATGGAGTCCACGATTGGGTCTCGATCTGACACGATCATCACGATCGGGTTCCCCGAATTGGGATGATCTGGTACGTGCAGATACGTTCCGATACGTTCATCAAGAACCGATGCGCTCCGTTACGATAGGATACGATTGTGGTGGCGATGTCTTTCACGATCATGATCGAGGGTGATCACGATTTGAGCTACGACTGGACCCCGACGGGTATATATACAGCCCGACTGACCATGGACTTCATTGTTTCTTGAACTTCTACAGAGTGAACAGGACAACCCTCAACCATTGATGATGGCAGGAGTTGCGGATGATGACAACGTGGCATTTGCAGTATTAATGTATACTTACATTATCGCCAGAGAGGAAGAAGACGAGCAGCAGACAGACCAGCTACAATCCCAACCACAAAGGGCCAGGAGAGCTGCAGTCAGGCAGTTCTGGGTGCGACCATGGCTCAGAGAGGAGAGGAGACAACAGCTTGGTCAGTTCTCCAGCCTGCTGATGGTAGAGGCAACTACTGAGTTTTGGTTGGTGGAAGGTGTGAGTTCAGTGCCACTGGCACTTGCTGCTGATGTTGCTACTGCAAAGGAGGCCACATTTCTGGCATCCACCGTCTCAATGTGAGGGATCAAAAAAGAGAACTTATCCCATACCCACTTCTCTGTGCTGTTCATGTCAGTAATTGCATCTCCTCCTGACCCACTCTTCTTGGCACATTTCTTCAGCCGGCCCATCATGGTCCTCATGCTTGAGTACCATATTTTTAGCTTCTCCACAGTACTACTCATCTTGGCAGCCTGTGCAGCCCAGAGATTCTCCTTCTGGGTAACATCCTTGAACCCCAAAAGGCGTTTGCTGTACAGGACCTCATTTCTCATGAGGAACTCAATGATTTCCTCCTTTTGCTGTTCAGAGAAGGCAGTGACTGTTTTTTTTTTCTCTTTGCTTTCTCGGAGAGGTAGCTCTCATCCGTCTCCTCTGGTGCCGGCTCTGGCTGGACTGGTTCAGGCTCCAGGGGTGGGACAGCCTTGCCCTTTCCCTTCTTGCCTCTGGTACCCTTGGGTGGCATCTCTCAAAGGCTCTAAAAATTACTAGCAAAGGCAGGTTACTAAGATGTGATCTCTGCAAGAGTAGATCGCTGAATGAGACGCATTAAATCTTGTCCGGTATATATATATATATATATATGCACGAGAACTCGTAACAGATCCTGAGCGTTCGTGTAAAAACGTATCTACTCGTATCAACTGGTATCTGCTCGTGAGTCATTCGTGTCAGGTCTTGAGGAATGGGACCCGACAGAGCGTAACAGATCGTGGGAGATCGCAACACGTCTCAACGGAGCGTGGTGTTTGTCTTGTCAAAGATCGATCCCGATCAGATGCGATCCGTCGCGCTTTGTTACGATGCAATACGATCCGATCCGATGATCCATATTGACAATTGATCGTGTTGATCGTAGAAAAATTTTGAACCGTTCAAAAATTTTTCTACGATTAACACCATTGCCACGACTGACCTCAACATCTCATAAGATCTGATAGGATCACCACGACTCGTCCACGATTCCAATCGTGCCACGCATCGTGATAGTGGGAACAGACAAATACATGATACCAAGTACCTCCGATGGGTGTGAAACGCAAAATATAAACAGATATGAACCAGCAAAGCACGTGTGTAGTATTGCGAAGGAGCGTGCAGGTTGGGGCTACGCACGTGGCGGGTTAACGTCCCGTGCTCTATGTTTAGTGAGTTCCGCGCGTTCCTTGCTCCTTATAGCACGTGCTGTGTTGCACACTTATAATAACCGTGCTTCTGCCTCGGCGCGTGGTCGGCTCTGATTCGGCTCGTGTCCGTTCGTCCGTACACAGTCCCGGCAGCGCCGGATTGTTACCTCTAACCCCCGCGGACCAGCCCCGTGTTCATGTACCGCCTCACCACCGCGTCGTCTTCGTACACCGCGGCCCGTGTCTGCAGTCCGTGCTACTCGCAGCCTCGACGATCCACTGTGCATCTCCCCGCCACCTGTTCAAGTAGGTTTGTCGATTCCCGTGCTCGATTCCGCCTTCGATGTCGAACGCAGACGACGAACTCTTTCACGAGATATTTAATTCTTGATCTCCATCTTCATGCCATCATCAATCTGCCTTATAAATACAGTATTTGTATTGTAAGTTATCGCTATCATTTAAACATCATTATTACTGGCTTCGTCTGACACTCGAATTCCATGTCTTGGACATGAAGATTAGCCCTGCCCTGAATTATTTATTTATTTATCATCATCATCATCATGTGATGAGAATACAGTTTTTAAAACTGAAATGAATAGAAGCACATTTACTTGTGTTGGAGATTCTTTTTTTTCTTTTCCTTGTTACTACTACTACTACTACTACTACTACTACTACCACTACCACAACACATGCCCAGATAAAAAAGAGGGGTGGACCCTTTTGCACTTCGTTCCCTTGGGACAGGAGGAACACGAGGTCAGGGCAGGAATTTTTAATTTGTTCAGGGTGCCGGCGATAGCTCACCTACTCTTCGCGAATGACACCGTTGGATCTTTGACGTCCACTAACTAATTCCAACAGACAGGACACCCGGCTTGATGTCCAAGTGTCCATCGGAGGGATGTGTCACTTTTATGATGCAACACCCTGCTTGCAAAACACCAATCCAAGAGTTTACTGTCGGGTCAGGAATCGAACCCAGACTTGACAGCTCAAAGCTAAGTGTACTACCTTTGCACCATCCTACCAAGCCGTGTTGTATAGCAGTTTCTGAGTTAAACGACAAACAGCTGCTGACATTAACATTTCATATTCATCTGAACGGAGGCCACTTCTTGACATTTAACACTTCATATTCTACTTGTTGACAATCCAATGAAGACCTTGCCTGCTGAGTGACAAATATTAGAATCCTTTTTTCATAACTAAAGTCAGACACACACACACACACACACACACACACACACACACACACACACACACACACACACACACACACACACACACACACACACACACACACACACACACACACACACACACACACACACACTGTCACCAAAGAGCTTGCCAAAAATATCAGAAAAATTTCATGCTGAAGCGCAATATGAAAACCGGTACCTGGCAAGGTGTCCCATCTTCCACTTCATTTTTTTGGGCAGGGGGTTTATTGATAGAATTGTGGGTGCTTGAAAATCTTCATTGCTACTTCTCATACTTTCCTGTTGTTTAATGAATCGGTTCATACTGTGTATAAATGAAATAATTGCTACATTGTAGATACTGTGCTCTCACCCCTTGGCCACGTGTTCCACTGAGCTTGTTTGTTCTGTATCGCATAGGGTTCCTTCATGTGGTCGAATTTCTTCAACGCTGACAACTGGTGGAACAGTAATCATCCTCCAGGGACCCCACGACCTGGGGGTGGCCATCCACGTGGCCGTCCACCCATCCATAGAAGCAATGGTGGTGGACATGCCATCGCTTGCTTGGGCACTCTTGGCCTGGCACTCTTCATCATTGGCTTAGCCTCTGATTTCTGGGTAGTTATACTACCTACACGAAGCAGGGATTTGAATCAAAATGACAGGAATTTTGCAGAAGCAAGGCAGCATCAAAAACACTACTCGCTTCAGACCCTGGAGCGTTTACGTAGAGACCGCTCGGCTAAGATCTGGCCGTTTGATGTTGAGGAAAAAAGGACTTCTGTGGGAGTCGGTGATTTAATACTGAAAGAGAATATCATTCAGATTCATTCAAATCAAATGGCCGTGAATCGGTCGGTAATCCTTCATGGAAATTCTTCAGGACACAACAAAGACGCAGACTATGGGTCAAAGGAATCTACGCAAGTGACTCAAAAAGCTTTGGGCATGCCGAAAAGGACAGGACTGGCTACGAGTGTCGGTGCAATGAAGCTGAAAGAACGGAAAGTTTCACCTGCAAGCTGGGGAGCAAATTCAATGATCAATTATGTGAACTCCACTGGTATCCATCTTGCAAAACAAGTAAAAGGGGCCCGAGAAAAGAAGTTGCAAAAACCTCCACATAATCAATTGGCTACTCCAGCAAGGGTTCGCAGGAGTGACGAGAAGAATGAAGATACCTTCAAAATGGATAATGCAACACTGAGCAACAAAACTAGTGCTTCTGGTGATGATCAACAACTGGATTCGAAGCAAGAGCAAAGCAAAACTGGAGAGACCAAAGATCTAGTTGAGGAGAATGAGGAGGATATTGCGACCGTGATACCACCAGGGCACTGTGGCCCAGGACATGCATCTGTTTGGAGGATCTGCTGGAAGTTCAAGTGGCCAGAAGCTCAAGGAGACACCAACTGTGGTCCTGTTAACTTCCGTGGAGGTATGGACGTCCACTTGTCTGAAAGGGCTTTACCTTTGAGCATGATTTTATGTTTTGGTCCAATAGAAATGAGCTTAGGGTTTGACGTGAGGCTTCTTTGTTCACCATATCAGTTTGTGTTTGTCAATGTTTAAAAGATGCTGTGACCAAATTTTTCAGCATTTAATTAATTTTTATGTTGGCAACACAAATGAAATGCTGGACTGGCAGGATAGCTCACAGGGACGTACACTCACCTTTGAGATGTTTCAGCTGGGTTTTATCTTGGTCCAGCTCTAAAAATGCACGTTTGTGTCACATTCAGAGTGATGTTTCAATGTGTGCATTCTCCATCAGAATGATATTAAACCGGAGGACCAATCTTCCAGCAATGGTTCTTGGTGTACGTGGAAGGTTCCACGGTGTCTTTCGCTAAGAGTAGCCAAGGTATCACCGGCACCATAGCCAGACTCCGAATTCAGACTCAAACTTACAGGAGGCATCAGCTGCATCGATGAGCTCCCAACAATGATGCGAATATGCAGCCATATCATGCATGAATTAATGAATTTTCAGGTGTCACCTGATCAAGATTGCCTTATTGAGTGTAGTATAACGTCAAGAAGATTGTTGTTTTCAACAATAGCAACAGCAAAAATTAATTTGTGAGTGCAACACAACAATGATAGGCCAACTGGGATCCTCATTTCCTTGTTTAAGGTCTTGCGGTAACATGCAACCCTTCATTACACTCGGTGGAGACTGTGGACACTTTGTGAATTAATTTCCATTCTGTGCATTTTATATATAAATACCAGCAAATACCACCCGTCGCTTCACTGACGTTAATACCAAAGGGGTGGGGGAGAGAGAATTGGAAGAGGTGGAGGGGAAAGGAGAGATGAGGGAGGGGAGCGAGGAGGGGTGGGGGAAGGGAAGATGGTGTGAGTAAGAGGAAGGGAAGGCAGACATGTGGTGGAGTGTTAATTATGATTCATAGCGTTTCATCAAAATGATTCTGCATAGAATAACAGTGAAGATGGAAACAAAATAATGTCTGAAATCCATTTTCTATGGATTAAATGCTGGACTGGCAAGATAGCTCACAGGTACACACACTCACTTTTCAGATGTTTAGGCTGGGTTTTATCTCAGTCCAACTGCAAAAATGCACGCCTGTGTTTCACATTTGGAGTAATGTTTCAATGTGTGCCTTTTCCATCAGAATGATATTAAACCGGAGGACAAACGCCGCCCGGACGCGTCTGGAGACAAAAACGCCGCCCGGAGACGAACGCCATCCAGACATAAACGTCGCCCGGATACGTCTGGAGATTAACACCACCCGGACTAACCATCGCCCGGACACAAACTCCCATCTGGACATGTCCAGAGACAGACAGACAGACAGACAGACAGAGACAGACAGACAGACAGACAGAGACAGAGACAGAGACAGAGACAGAGACAGAGACAGAGACAGAGACAGAGACAGAGACAGAGACAGAGACAGAGACAGAGAGAGAGAGAGAGAGAGAGAGAGAGAGAGAGAGAGAGAGAGAGAGAGAGAGAGAGAGAGAGAGAGAGAGAGAGAGAGAGAGAGAGAGAGAGAGAGAGAGAGAGAGAGAGAGAGAGAGAGAGAGAGAGAGAGAGAGAGAGAGAGAGAGAGAGAGAGAGAGAGAGAGAGAGAGAGAGAGAGAGATATATGGATGGATGGATGCATGCGCCTGGTGTTGGCTTTATGGTTCGGATGGTGGGCTTGGGATCCAAGGAGCCTGAGTTAAAATCCCACTCAACTGTTGAATTAATACCAGGTGGGGATGACTCTGCCTGTCATCCTTCCGAGGTCGGCAAAATGAGTGCGAGCTTGCTGGTGTACTGTCGGAGTGGTGACCCGTCCAGGATTGTGTCCAATAGCCAAGGAGACTGCTTAGGCAACACCAACACTCTGCACAGAGTATGGGACGGACGGACGGAAGTAGGGGAGTTCATAGAAAGAATATGTTATGCTTTATGAACAACACCGTGCACGTGCATATATATATATATATATATATATATATATATATATATATATATATATATATATATATATATATATATATATATATCTCTCTCTCACACACACACACACACACACACACACACACACACACACACACACACACACACACACACACACACGCTTGGCCGATATCAGGAATTAGCAAGTTGGAGTCAGTGTGATACCAACTACAGTAGTTACTGCATACAACCCAGAAACCTTGAGTAGCTTTCACCAAAAAAACAACATTGCATTTATCGACACGTTTGAGGGATATGTTCACAAACATTATTCTTTATAAACAGCTGCATGTGACAGGTGGGGGAAAAAATGAATAAATAAATAGGCTCGGTAATTTGGAAAACGCGTTGAAACAGCAAACGGCTCGGAAATAAACTAAATAAAATAAAAAACAAACAGCACTAAATAAAATGAATTCGTTCAAATAATGACATCATCCACAAAAGAGTTGCTGCTTAATGCAGAACAATCTTAAAGACATCACAAAGTTCAATTGCCCATGAAATAAACATTGCAGAAAATCCGCCATTTTGCCTGCTCGTCTGTGCATGTGTCATGTTGTCGGTTCGAGTGGTATACGTGGTACATCGGGCCGCACAAATGTTATAACTTTTTTTAATGTTTTTTTTTACCAGATTTGCTTTGATTCCCTGTAGAGCACCTCGCGAAACTCTGAAAATATAGATATGGATCTGGCAGACACTGGGGCAGACACTTTGGATGGGCGGTCCCTCTGGGGAACAGGGTGTGAGGTCTAGCAGCGAATGCATTAAATATTTAGTCCGGACGATATCCAATCCTCAAAAGTGAAATAATATTTCCATGATATACTTTAATTCGTCTGTGAGAGTAGATCGTGGAAAATCGTATCATATAATGCATGAAATCACCCCAAGCTCCTCATTTGAAAACTATAGTACAGTACTTACAAAAGTGATGTACACAACGATTAGTAGCTATGACGAACAGGCATTTGAAAGTGTGAGGAAAGTGAAAAAAATACTTTATCGTGAAGAAATCGTTGTGGCCTGTGACAAGTCAAGGCATGGTTGAGCAGGCCAAAAAACATGGCGGCTTCAGACCCCAGCGAGTGAGTTGGCCGAGGATCACCTGATGAAGGATATAATTAAATAAGGCCGTTAATTATCTTCAAAAGGGGTGTTTTAATTAACCCAAACACTCAATTTTCACTCTTGTACTTCCTTGGAGTTCCCTTCGTATGCATGCAAAGTTTCAGGCTGCTCGGTTTTATGGTTTTGAAGTTATGGAGGAGACACACTCACACACGCACACACATTGCCTTGTATTCATATAGATTTAAATGCAATTGGTTTAAATTCCCGACAGAGAATCCACTTTCGATCCGCTCCAGAGGCACAAGTCAAGCTCGACCCTTCTCCCCACTGAGGGGATTAGACGGCACCATGTTGCCGGCTATAATTCACCTGGAACTTAGAATTTCTTGTCACAGGCAGTGTCATTTAATTTTACGCCCTCGAAGCCGACTAGCCAGTGTTTGAATCCCGACGCAGCTATAAACTCTCATCCCCGTGTTTCCCAGGCAGGGTGATTCATCAATATCTGTGCTGTCTCTTGGATGGACGTTAAACTGGGTGTCCCATCTTGGACGCCAAAGATCTCACGGTGTCCTTTCCGATGAGGAGGCGAACTATCGCTGGCACCATGACCAAATTCCAAATTCCTGCCCGAAACTACAGAAGGCATTGCATCAATGGCACAGCTGCACCTTCAGCCAATAGTGCTACCCCACAGCCATGTGCTGCTTACGAAAGCAGAAGAAGTGGTTAAAGATACTAGTTCATTGTTTGTCTGGGTGTTCTGTATGGGATTTGTACTCTTGTGTCATAATCTTTTAAATATTGCTCCACAATTTTCTTATTAGCTCCACCACAGAAGGTAGAAGGGATTTTGTATTCACGTCTGTTTGTTTGTGTGCAGGATATCTCAAAGTTGTGGACGGATTCAGGTGAAATTGGGTGTGCGACAAGGACGAACTGACTAGATTTTGGTGAAGATCTGGAAGATTTTGGTGAAGAATTTTAAATGGCGACTAGAATTTTCAAGTGATTCTTCACCATTGAGAGATCGGGCAAAAAACGATATTTCGCATGATATTTCAAAAATGTGTTGGGCCCGATATGTTCCGGTGGATCAGGCATTGTGTGGTGGAGGTATGCGCTCTCCCGAGTGCCCTTATAGTTCTTAAAGCATTTACAATTGTTTGAGTGGAGGCATGTTGGGAAAAACATAGGCTTCCATCTCCTGTGCATAGCTTTGAGATTGATCAATCATGCCTCAGTTATTGCCGGCTACACTCCATGTGCGAGCGGCTGGTGAGCGAGGGTTCACACATGCAACATATCTATAAAACTCTTTCTAACCACTGACTGATTCACTCACTCACTGATATTAAAGATTGGTACCTTCCCGGTGACATAGAAAGCTGAAATTTTGCGTGCTGATGGACATTGAAGCTGATACACCGGAAAAAAAAAAGTCACAGAATCGTCGGACAACATCCGTAAATGAAAATAGAGATAAATGAAAAATAAAATGCAGGTGAGTGACCCGAGACAATGGGGAAGCACGATAATTTTGTGGGCCGACGGATACCAAAGCTGATACACCAGGAAAAATCCACAGAACTGTTGGAAAGCATCCGTAAATGAAAATATAAATAAATGAAAAATCAAGTGAATGTGAGCGACCTGTGACAATGGGGTAGCACTGTTTGTATGCTTGCACAATGTGTAAGCACACCCCGTTAGTAAATATATATATATATATATATATATATATATATATATATATATATATATTCTATCTAATCTAATACCTTATAAAAAGATTGTTACTCTATTTCTACATTACACTTGGTGATTGACCATTCCAACCCGTTGATTACAGTACTTAGTATTGTAGACATTGCACAGTTTAAGTAACTTGCTTTCAAGTTGGCCGGGGGTGGGGGGGGGGTGTTTCCCCCTCACCAACCCCCTGAGGTTATGACTGCCATGGCCCAATGGGGAATGAATACTGGGCTCGTGTCAGAACTATGTATAGAAAATTAAATTAATTCAAAAAGAACCCGGGCAAAGCCGGGTGCATTCACCTCGTGTATATCTATTGTGGGCTGGGCGTCGGTGGCGAGAACGACCACTAGGTGGGGGAGGTTTGCGTCGTCTCCCACCAAACTCTCCGGAATTGTAGGCAGTCGCTCGGATAACTCCGCGAGCCGGCGGGTCGTTTAACCGACCGTGGTCGCCAATATCTCAACCGCGAAGCGTAGGGTCTATTTGTCTATAACCAATTTACCTAATTAACTATGCAATTTCGACTACCGGGGAAACCACGCCCTCGGCACATCTTGCTCGAACCGGGTCACTCTACTGACTGCGGTAGAGTTCCAACTACCGACTACCAACTCCAGTTCAGGTGCAGCCGAGTGGAAACTGCCAAAGCAGTGCCAGCTGGTATTAACGGATTATAGGGGATAAAACCCCGCCTAAACTCAGATCCAAACCATGCTGGACTAATTCAAGAACGGACGGAAACGGACTGGGAACATTTCTAACAAGTTTTATTTACAGTAAATGAAGACACAAAGCAAGACTTAACGCGAATGTGCAAGAAGTATTTACAATGATTCAAAAACACTTATTCAGTTCTACTTAAAGACGGGCCCACACGCAGACACACACACAAATGAAAAGAAACCCAGAGTTCTTTATTGGACCCTTGCAGCCGAGGAGAGAGACAAGCTGGGGGTTAGAGTTCAGTGGTGTACCTGACCGTCGGAGGAAGGGGGTAGTCCATGCTCCAGCACCTGACAATGGTCGCTGGTTTGGTCCCCAGTCGCACGTGTGGGACTCGAGGTTCATGGCGGAGCTCGGATTGTAAATAGCGGGGTCCACAGAGGGGGACGGGGTCGTTCTTTCCTTCTTTGTAGAGGCCCAGCAGAGACACATTCGCCGCCTCGATGACCTTCTGCTCAACCATCGTGACAGCCCTCATAACCCCTTCGTAACAGCAAAAATCCACCAAAACTCTCCAAGACCCCAAAAAAGACCCCTGCCTCAGAGAGTGCTCGGGAATTTATGGACCTCCCTCAGCGGGGCGGGGCCTTGGTTAACACACCTCACTGTCCGCCTTTGATTGGACAGGGTTCCACGGCATACCTTTCCAGGGCAGGGCCTTGGCCCCTGCCAGGAAACCCCAGCCACCCTTCTACATGGGTTCATACTTGACGAGTAACAGTATCAACACTGCAACGGCCCCTGCCGGCAAACCCCAGCCACTCTTCCACACGGGTTCATACTTAACGAGTAACAGTATCAATGTCGCAAAGGTTGTCGTGAAAGAGTTACAATGTTCGTGGGAGCCGAGAAACCGGAACCGCGAGATCTTGCCTTGGCACGTCAGGGGGCGAGAAGGCAGCTGGTTGGTGGTGGATCGTGATGGGCTGAGGGGTCATACAGATGGGATGGTTGTTAGATGGCTTGTTGGAGGGTTCGTTGGATGTAAAGATTTAATAACCTAACTAAAAAGAAATTGCAACGCACGCCTTTGATTCTCCCACAAGACAAAAGGAAAGGGATCTGACTACACACATACTTAACGACATAACTGACTTTTGGGACATCTGTATGTTGAATGCTTATAGTTTCCAGATCCGTAACAATATATATATATATATATATATATATATATATATATATATATATATATACATATATGTATGTATATTATATTTGAAAAATGAGGATTTTTGTATTTTGCAGGGATGTTTTACGTTGATTGAAATCATGTATGATGTAATTTTTTTGTGGAACTTAGAATTTCGTGCATGCACAATTATTTTTGCTTTGTCATCGAATCATTTATTTTTACCATTTTAAATAACAAGTTGTGAAATGTGAGCGAGGTTCATAATTGCAGTCAAGACGAATCAAAGAATTGATGACCACCATTGGAACGCAAACGGGACAACCAGCTTTCCGTCCCCCAACTCAAGGCAGAGGCATGCTCCGAGATGCAGCGTAACAGAACGTTCCGTTTAGTTCAGTTTGATCCCACTTGGAATTGAACCCAGACCAAACATTTGGCGCCCACGTAACCACTCGAGCTATCTTGAGCTCTGTTTTTCGACACTATCTGTGAACAAAACTGAAAATAGAGTTCAAAAAATTTGCTGAGATCATTTTAGTTTTTTTCTGTCTACAAGAGTCGAAAGACATTCTTGGGAACTTTGGAAGTTTTCAGCCTAAAATGACACTTTGTTTTCTCTTTCTCTCTGTCTGTCTGTCTGTCTGTCTCTCTCTCTCTCTCTTCCCAATTTAATTATTTTTAACATCGAAAAGACCATTGACATATATGACTGTTTGACTCACTTGGGTGGTGCTTTACGCTTTGAAACAACGTCAGTGTCGTTTGATTCACAAATGTATCAATTCATTATGTTCATGAGAAGGGAAAATTGTTGTTTAATTCAAACCTCTTGTTACTCACATCTGAACCTGGGCAAGGTGAGGTGTTGAGAAGAAAAGAAAAAGACTTCTGCTGCACATTTTCTCGTGTGACGTTCTCTCCACAGATTTCATTTGCACTTCCTTGCCTTTCTTGGAGTCATCACAAACGTTGACCGCCTTTGACCTGGCATCGCAGCGCGGTATGTGTTACATATATCATTACTCAAACATCTCATGTACACTTGAAATGCATGGATGTTGTTGGACCATTTCCTTTGATAAATGAGAAATGATCATTTTAAGTGGGTTCTGGCCTTGTTGACAAATAATACAAAAATTAGCCAGTTGCAAAGGAAGGAATCACCGGTTCAGGTTTCTCTCCTGATGGTGGACGTTGGATTGTTGCTTTCTGTTGTATTTCTACGGGAGACAGCATGACAGTGCCTTGCAAGGTAATGAAGGGAATTTCTGATTCAAATGTTTTTGTTTTCTGGCTAAAGGCATTTTTAAGTAGTTTTGAAGGTCAGGCGGCGAGATTGGTTCTTAAGCTTCAGGGCTGTGTGCACAGTGAAATATCAGGTTGCCTTAAAACCGCTATTTGAGGCAGAGGTAATGTAGCCTACACTCATCTGATCACTCACTCAGAGAAATTACTTAAAAGTCTGTAGTCAGCTTATCATAATGTTAGTCAAGATTTTAGTCCTGCCTCTGCAAGTCCATTCGTTACTTTCTTTACACATTGATAAGTTATTTCTCAACTGTATTTTTGCTATGCCACCAGAGACATTGTTTTCAGGTTGTACGTACGCGTTAATTTTCTCTTTCTCTGCAACTGCTTATCCGATCGACACAAATTTTTCACCATATGTGCGACTACTCATTGCCTGGTGTTGGCGCAGTGGTTAGGGCAGCGGCTTGGGATCCAAAAGGTCGTGAGTTCAAGCCCCGTTGGGCCACTGAATTAATACACCAGGGGGTTGACTCGGCCTGTCATCCTTCCGAGGTCGGCGAAATGAGTACCAGTGTACTGGGCCGGTGTATACCCTGGTTAAAATAGGTGTACCATATCCCTGTGTCGTAAGAGGCGACCAGGGTTGCGTCAGGAAGGGCATCCGGCGTAAAACATGTGCCAAATCACTATGTGGATCATACGGATGATCCGCTGTGGCGACCCCTAACAGGAGCAGCCGAAAGAAGAAGAAGAAGATGTGCGACTACTCATTGAGAACAAGCCAAACCCACGCTCCGCGCAAAGTTTTTTTTTTTTTAACTGAGGGTTCGTTAGGATGTCAAAATATCCCGTGTTCACATGTGATTTGTAGAATTTTTTTTAATATGCAATGTTTCTTGTTACATTTTTTGTGTCAAATGCACCTTCTGAGGTGGTCAGCATGTGCAGAAGAGGATTTTACATCGCAGATGCTGTTTTCTCGGAGTGGCATTACACCTCTCAGCGGTGACGGTTTGTCGACGACAGACGTAATGACGTCAGCGAATAACCAAGGATGTCATGACACTGTTACGCCTCAGCAGTGACATCACACGTCGCCATGTAAACGAATGTAAAAATTAGAAAATCGCCAAAAATTCCCAAACCTGTCCGTCTGGCGCGATCTCACATAGCCCATGCTGTACATTAGACCACAGAGCACCCGCATGCCGAAGGTGGTGACAATCTGTCCAGCAGTTTCGGAGGAGATACGTCCACAAAATATGGCTTAGCGTATTAATATAATGTTAGAAGGATAATTATGACATCATAGGTCACATGGTGTGGCAGCCATGTTGGAAAAAAAGGAAAAACTTTGGACCTCTGTATCTCTGAAACCGCTCCATGGAAAAATTTGAAACTTGGCACGTGTGAAGTACTCCCCTTGGGAAACTGTAATTTTTTTTTCATGATGTCATCATTGCATACGTCAAATTCTTTATCTGATCAGTATGAAAATTTTTGAGGGGGGAAACAAATTATCTAAATTGCATGGGGGGAAACAAATTGATGACGTCATCGGTCATGTGGTTCAGCAGCCATTTTTTAAACATAAAAACCTTCAAAAATCTTCTCCGAAATGGCTGAACAGATCGAGGCGAAACTTTACAGGTATGATCACCTATGACATCATAAGTCACATGGCTTGGCAGCGATATGAGTATTTGAAGCAAAAACCTTAAAAAAAATTCTTCTCCAGAATGGCTTCACAGATCGAGGGGAAACTTCACCCACATGTTCCCCAAGCCTTGGGGATACCAGGGTGTTCACGAATATAATTAATAGGTCACATGGTCTTGCAGCCATATTGGATTGAACAGAAATCTTTTAAAAAATATTTCTCTTAAAACGCTTCATCAACCGATGTGAAACGTCACAATTATGATCGAGTAGTCATAGAGAATATATGTTTCAAATTTCAACCTGATCGGACGCATGGTCTGGCAGCCGGAATCATTTAATATTTTGAATCTGGGTTCAAGGATTTAAATCGAACTTGGAACAAGTGTGTATAACGATGTAATAATGTGGGCGGAGGCGTATCTGGCGATGTTGCGACATCGAAGAGTGCCATTCGAGTTTGTTCATTTGTTTGTTTGTTTGTTTTTGTCTCTATCAACCTATGAAATATAATTCCAAACTTCATTTTAGGTACCAGAATGCCATTTTGGTTGTCAGTTCTCTGTAGATGAAGATGAAACATTTGTTTCTTGGTCATTGTCACTGTTTGCGAATCTTGCATTCTTATAATTCAGTCTCTTGGATATAGTTCTTTGATAACGCACATAAGCTTTTCTTTTAATCCAACGCTTCCCTGAAAACATATTTGAGGCACTCAAGGGAATAAAATTATATCGACAACAACGGATAGTGTTGCATCACTTGCAAACAGGACATTCGATTTGTTCATTCAACTCAGGCCTGTCGCAAAGCAAACTCGAGGGCTGTGAAGCACATTCGCCTCTAAGTTGGTAAAGGTTTTAACCTTCAGCAAGGTCAAATCCGACTAAAACTGCTGTTCTGGTGTAGTGGTGGCAGGGTGCTGCATTGTGGAGCATGTTGTCCTTCAATGTGGAGGAAAAACTGGGCGTCTGTCTGTACTTGCTTGGGACTGTTGAATATCACTTTATATACATCAAAAAAAAAAAAGGTAGGCCTTTGAACTGGTATTTTGATCAAATTTCAATTTGTGTGTATGGAATGGACAACAATGTGAATTGTGAGGCACTATATCAGCATTGAACTGTGCTTGGGTGTTTAATGGGACAACCAGCAGAACGAATTTGTAATTGAATCCCTGTCAGATATTCATATTCTAAATGAGTCTTCACTCCACTAACATTTGCTTCATGCATTACAATTTGAGCATCCACTTTTTTTTTTCCTTCCTTTTTTGCATACAAAGTCGGGGCTTGTGGGGAAGCGAGAACATAGAACGGATCAGGAAGGAACGGCAGAAAGAGAGAGGGGGAGCACACCAACAGCAGGGATGAGGGAGAAAATAAAGGGACACTTAGAGAAATAAGGGATGTGGGGAAGAGTGAGGGGTAGGGCAGGATACACGGGGGAGACAGATGGATATCGAAGCAAACTCTCGGGAAGGAAAAAACTAGAAATTTGGAAAGAGTTGGGCTTGGGGTAGGGTTCATAGAGGGAGTAAAGGTCATGGCTTTGGATGGGGGATGATCTGAGATGGTGGTGAACAGCTGTCTTGAAGACATGGAAGTTGGTTCCACAGGCAGGAAAGAAGAGGAACGAATGCGTGATGAGCAATGATTCTGAATTTTGGGAGTTTCACCAGAATGGGGTTACTGGTGGACTGCGTGCGGCCTACAGAAACCTGGTGGGGGGTGGGGGGGAGGAGGGTACAAAGCACGGAATGAACAGACAGCACAAGACCAGAAAGAAGGCGATAGAATACAGAGACCACCAACCTGTTTGCGATGTGAAAGTGATAGGCCTGTCGACTCGGCTTCATTGTGGGAGAGTCCAATAATCTTGAAGGTCTTTGTTTCCACAATGTCAAGCTGAGCAAGGTGTGAGGTAAGGGTGCCAGCCCAGAGAGGAGAGTAGTACGACATCAAGCTGCGGACGAAGGCCTTGGTTTCCACGTTGTTGTGCTGAGCAAGGTGTAAGGCAGGAGCACAACCCAGAGGGGAGAGCAGTATGACATCAGGCTGAGGATGAAGGCTTTGTAGGTGGATAAGAGTTCAGGTGTGCCACGGAAGGACTTTGCATGATGTCAGAGGCCCAGTCGCCAACTGGCTTTGGAGGCCAACTGAGAAATGTGGTTTGCTCAAAGATCATAGCTGAAAGTGATGCCCGAAAGTTTTAGTGACTGAGCTTTTTCAAGAGGATTGTGAAGAAAGTCGATAGGAGGATTTGTCAAATAGTTCTTTCAGAGATAGAGATATTGAGAGTGTGAGATTTGTCAGGATTGAAAGATTGAAAGTTTGTTTCACTTGTTACCACTACCACAGAATGTGGACGGAGGTTGTTTTCACCCCTGTCTGGCCGTTTGTCTGTCTCTCTGTCAGCAGGATATATCAAAAAGTTATGGACGGATTCGGACGAAATTTGGGGGACAGGTTCGAAGTGTGACATGGACGAATTGTTTAGATTTTAGTGAAGATCTGGATCCGGATACTAGAGTTTAAGTGATTCTTTACCATTGAAAGATGGGGCCAAAAACGAGATGCAGCATGATATCTCAAAACGTTGTGGACGGATTGTTTAGACACGCAGCACGCTAAGCCAATGAAAGAATGGACACTAACGAGCTGAAACATTGAACAAATGGGGTTTACTTATACAATGATGGGGGGGGGGGGGAACTAGGGAAGCACGTAAAGGCAGAGCTAAACCGAATATAAGAAATGCAAGTATATTCAGCAAAGGCACTTAACAGTTTACTACTTAAAGACGGGGCCCCAGACACACACGCGCACACACAAATACCCCAAAATGACCGGACCAAATGGTCTTGATTGAGACCTATCTTGGACCTGTCCGCCTCGTGCGGTCTTCAAGCTGGTCGGTCCGGCGAGAGGCGAGCCGAACCCGGACACCGGCGGGCGACCCTTGCGGTTCCTGCGGGGACTGGCGTCGCTCGAGCTCTCCATCGTGGTCAGGAGGGCAAGGACGACATCGACCACGACCGGCCAGACAGGCTCCCGGAGACGAGCGCTCCAGCAAGACGAGATGTCCAGGTTGGGAGATGCCTCTTTCCTCCCGAGCTCTGAGCTCTTCCGTCCCTCCACTCTTTCTCCTTCGACCAGCTTCTGCCTCCCCTTTTATGTGCCTCCGCCGGCTCGACCCCACACTCGGCCCGCGGAGAATCCCGGAGCAGAGGGTTGTTCTTCTCTGCAGAACTGTTCTAACGGTCATGTCTGTTGTTGTGCTGATTTATTTTCCAATAAGAATCCTAACTATAAAAATAAATCACAGCGCATGGACATTTATTTATCCATTAGACAAGGGAAAGGAAGCCATCTATAAAACACATACTTACCGATGTAACTAATCTATAGGACCTGAATGTTGTGTGCGATAGGTTTCCAAATCCGTAACAATATAATAGGATATCTCAAAAAGTTACGGATGGATTCAGATGAAAGCTGGTAGACAGGTTGGGTGTGTGACAGAATAATTTTTTTTTTTTTTGGTGAAGATCTGGAGAAAAAAAATGCATTTTTTTTTTTAATATTAAAGTGATTGTTCACCATTGAGAGATAGGGCCAAAATGATACAGTAAAACTTCCTGCAATGCAGGGGATACGTTCTGGGATAAGCTCGCGTTGGAGGAATCATTAAACGAATGGGGAAATTGGGGATATGTTCCAGGCTCCCTAAAAAGTGACCCTAAAACAGTCTTTCTTGCTTTATTTTACGTTTCTTTGTAGGGCATGGTGCAGCATTATGAAATGTACATTAAACTAAGTGTTTGTATAATAATAGTGTAGTACTGTATTATTGTAAAAATAACTCACCTCATTGGGAAGTGGTTGTTGGAGGTTTGGGTGATTTGCTGGTAGCTGCTGAAGTGGGCCTAAAGAATTGTGT
This sequence comes from Eptatretus burgeri, assembly GCF_056783735.1. Classification (NCBI taxonomy): domain Eukaryota; kingdom Metazoa; phylum Chordata; class Myxini; order Myxiniformes; family Myxinidae; genus Eptatretus; species Eptatretus burgeri. The sequence goes on along the minus strand of NC_140962.1, from coordinate 74,224,571 downwards.
TATAGGCACTTGCTTTGCCTTCTGTTTTAACCCCCTGTGAAGTTCTGTGTTGGGATTTATCTGCGGCCTTCGCATACAGTCCGAATGGTCGATTCATTCACGCCATATCGCCTGGCCAAAGATGAAGCAGAAACTGATGATCATTTAGTCAGGATATCAAGTTTGACCTCCATGGTCATTGTTTTCCTCCTCTTCTTATCTGGTTGGTTCAAATTGTATCTTTTGGGAACGATAATTATTAATGATCGACGTAAGTTCACTTGAGGGCCGCAGGTTCGGATATGGCGACATGTGGCAGCTCGTGTATATAAATTAAATAGTAATCAAGTAAAATAATAAGGACTAAGGAAAAAAGAATAGAATCTTTGGGAAAACACCAGCCACGATCACGTAAATGCGAAACACACCCTCGCGTTGGGGAGGTTATGACTCATTTAATTCAGCGTGAAAATTGGAAACCGCGATCGAGGAAACCGCGATCGAGTAAACCGCGTTGGAGGAAGTTTTACTGTATTTCAAAAGGTTGTGGATGGATAATGACAAAACTTAGTGGATGAGTTGGGTAGGTGACAATAACAAGACGATTAGATTTTGGTGTGTGACAAAATGAATGGTCCAGATGAAGATGCAGCCTTCGGTGGATCGGTGGAATACAAAACGTAAACTGTTCAGCCTGGTGGAGGTATGCGCTGTACTGAGTGCCATTCTAGTTTGTGATGTTCGATGATTTCCAAGGAGATGGAAGATGACAGCACAAATGATAGGATGCACGCAGCAGAAAGACGGTGTGCAAGAGCAGAGGAGCAGGTTTTTAGGGCACATTAACTGATTACATCTGGTCCATTTGCAGAATTGGAATCTCGCTTTGCGAGAAACTTCACCTCCTCAGGTGCAAAACAGAGTCCAGGAGCAGTTGGGTGCGACTGGGTAGGGTGGGTACAGAGAGCAAAGGGTTGGGGACACAGAATTGAGGCATTATGACTTCTCACGAGCGGAGTCAGCTTTGGTGCCATTTGAAGTAAAGGAAGGGATGGAGGTGGAGCATACTCTTGATACAGATTTTAAAAGGTGCCACCACATTTTAGAGGAGGGAGACGAGTTTGAAAGTTCAATCTTTGAAAGTTTGAAATTTCCATATTGTCCCATAGATTCAAGATTGCTTGAGAAATGTAGGAGATAGATTTTGAAAATCGTCATTTTCGCATTTTTGCCCAACTTTGAAGTCACGTGACACGAAAACGAAAGCGAATATCGAAAATCCGGCCCGACCAAATTTAGATATTGTCCCATAGATTCACATGCTACAATCAAATTCAAGATCGCTTGAGAAATGGCGGAAGAGATAGAATTTGAAAATCGTCATTTTCGCAACTTCAAAGGCCTCGTGACCTTGACCTTGACCTTCGGTGACCTTGAAAGTCATACCATCGTGAACATCTCATCGACCTCTATCAGGATCACTAATGACCAGATCTCCCGCTTCAACTTCATTGTGAACGGAGGGACGGATCGTCACCTCTCCTCTCAACACCAATACTATTAGGTCATGCTCGAAGAGATGACCTAAAAATGCAAATTAAAAAAAGAAAAGTTTTGATTATTTTTTTTCCTTAAAATTGAGATAGCAATTTAAAAACGACCTGATTGAGCGAAATTAGATACATTTCTGAATTCAGCATGGAAAAAACATATAGGAACCGTTGAGAAAACCTAGACCTCTAAAAATAATATTTCAAATGCAGCCCAGTGTAATCGGATACAGATATCCACAATACTTTTATTTTATAAAGCCAAATTGTGATGTAAAACTGTGGGTATACGATTTGTTTGTAATTAAGAAAGATAACCATATACAGACAATAAGAAAATAGGACCGTGTGTCCTGAAGCTCACCTGCATCAGAAGCAAGTCACTCTTTTTTTTTTTTTTTAGACCCTTAGACCCTATGCCTGGTGTTGACTTAATGGTTAAGGTGGTGGGCTTTGGATCCTCGGGTCCTGAGTTCAAATCCCGCTCAGCTGTTAAATTAATACCAGGTGGGGTTAACTCGGCCTGTTATCCTTCCGAGGTCAGCAAAATGAGTGCAAGCTTGCTGGTATACTGTGTCGGAGTGGTGACCCATCCAGGATTGTGCCTGGTAGCCAAGGAGACCGCTTAAGCAGCACCAACACTCTGCACAGAGTATGATCCCAATCTCCTTGGACCATGATTTTTTTTCTTCTTCTTCAATGCAATGAACAAACTTTGGTGCATCACTGGTGATTAAGGTTGTGGTCAAGTTTCATGGAAATTGTGTGTGTAGTTTTGGAGAAGAGAGCAAATACCTCTATTTTGGGGTCAACCCACCCCCTCCTCTCCCTTACACCCCTTTAATGAGTACAGATTTTGATGCAGTCGATACACTTTGGTATACCACAGGTTATGAAAGTTGTTTCCAAGTTTCGTCAAAATTGTGTGTTTGGTGCAAGCAATAATGATGAAGTGTTTACTGAGTGAGTGTGTCAGTCAGTCGCCACTCCCTCACTCACTCACCTACAGACACTGCTCCCGATCGCATAAGCTCATCTGACTAAAGTCCAGGTGAGCTAAAAATGGGAATAATGAAAGATGTGGAAGGGACAATTTGATGGGCAAGTATCATTTAAATTAGGTTAGTGTGCAATTGAAACAGGACGTGAAGGATTATTGTACATGGGGGGAAATCTATCATGTATGCACAGTAGGTGAAGCAGCAGGAAGTGTTCTGTCGAATATGGTATGTATGGGTTGGAGAATATGGTATGTATGGGTCAACATTTTTGTACCTAATAAATAGATGCTCCAAATGACACCAGGTGAAGCAATTTTATTGATAAAGACAAGAAATTGAATTTGATGTGAATGTGTCAATGGATATGCATCCACCCACGTTCGACACCAACCCACTTACGTTTGATCTCAATTAAAGGTCACATGAAAAATTAAAGTAGAAGAGAGAAAACATCAGATGCTTTTAACTCGTTATCTGCAAAATATTCTCAAAGGGCACATGACCTTTTCAACCTAAAAATGAGTCGGTTCATCTTTGTATTGCAGTCCATAAGTTTGTCAAGTGTAGTTGATATATCTTGAGTGGTTCATAAGTTATTGCAGTGATACAGATTTTCAATTAAAGGGCACTTGACTTTAGGCCTTCGACCTTTTGAACCCAAAATGTAATAGGTTAATCTTTGCATTACATTCCATAGTTGTGCTCAGTTTGGTAAAAAAAAAAAAAATCCCTTCAGCGGTTCACAAGTGATCACGGTAATGAAAATCTTTTACTTTCAGCCAAAGGTCACATGACCTTTGAACCACAAATCTAATCTGTTCATATTTGCATCATAAACCACCTATGCACCAAGTTCGGTAAAAATTGGTAACAAAAATCTTCAACCTTTTGACCCCAAAATCATATCAGTTCATCTTTTCATTATACATAGTACATACCTGCACCAGGTTTGGTCAAAATCCCTTTACCTGTTCACAAGTTATCATGGTAACTAAAATCTGTGACTTTCAAATAAAGGTCACATGACCTTTGACTCCAAAATCGAATTGGTTCATCTTTGCATCATAATGCACCTTTGTACAAAGTTTAACTTGTGGACCACTTAAGGGATTTTTTTTTTTATCATGGACACAGACGGACGGAAGAACAACCCAAAAACAGAATGCCGCTAGTGCCAGAGCCATAAAATGGATGAAATACAGTGGGTTTGATAGAATGGTTCCAGGACAATGGATTTGTAAAAAAAAGTGTAACCTTTCTTCTCCTCTCCCTATAAAAGCTGGAGTACTCCAAGACAGTGTTTTAGGCTCCATCCGATTCCTAATATTCATGAAGTATCTCACTGACTGAAAAAAAACAACTTCTTCTCTCTTTGCTGATGACCATTCTCTGCTGTGAAATCTCTCATCTTTGACAGACAGGCAGCAGCCTCTTCCCTCTCTTCAGACCTTGACAATATCAGAAACTGGTCAAACACTTGGAACATGTCTTTCAAGCCCGAGAGAAAATCTTTCTCTTTCTCTTTCTATTTCCACAAACCCTCCCATCTACTTTCTCAATAACCGTCACAAAGGTTCAGTCACTCAAACTCTTGGGTCTCACTCTAAGCCACGATCTCTCTTGAGAGGCCAACTTTGAAATTGGCTTGCCCCAAAGCCAGAGGCCGATTGGCAATCCTCCATCGTGCAAAGTTCTTCCTTGGCACACCTGAACTCCTATCCACCTACAAGGCTTTCATCCGCAGCTTGATGGGGTGCTGCTCTCCCCTCTAGGCTGGCTCCCCTGCCTCACTTGCTCAGCTGGACGCCAGAGAAACCAAGGTCTTCAAGATCATTGGAATCTATTGGATGAAGAGGAGGATATGGGTCTATCACTTCGCCATCGCCGACATGTGGGTTGTCTTTGTCGTCTTCCACCTCATTTCTAGTCTTGCACCCTCTTCCCTCTCTGTGCTGTCCCCTCCCACCCCCCACTAATTAACTGCAGGACACATGCAGTCCACCTGCAATCCGATCCTTCGTGAAACTGCCTGAATCCAGAACCACTGCTCACCTCCACTCATTTATTCCTCTTTTCCTGCCTGTGGAACCACTTTCCAATCTCATTCCACCCTCCCATTCTTCAAGACAGCTGTTCACCACCATCTTGTCCCCCATCCAAAGGCATGATTTTTTTTTTCTATACCCATTAAACCACACACACCTCTCAAAATTTTGCTTGTGTATACATCTTATCCACCCCTTCCATTCTCCCCGAACGCCCATCCATCGTTTGTCCTTCTCCTTCAACCCTGCTATCGGCATTTTCCCCCTTTCTTCTGCTGTTCCTTCTCTGTTATGTTGTGCCCTGATCTGTTCCATGTCCTTGTTCTTCCATGTATAATTTTTTTTTGAACTTAATTAAAATAAGACGTTTAAAGTTCATGGAGAGCATTTTAATAAAATGTGTGAAGAATGTTAGAGAATGACCACTCTCAATTTGCTGCAGACTGGGTGATCGCTGCGGTAGTCCTCGCAGCACTGGCATTACTTCTTGGAATAGCTGGTGTTGTCTGCTCTATTTACGGAATCGTAAAGCAGCAAGCTCTTGCTACACTACCATACGCCAGTGTAGGATATACTTTTACAGGTAACTTCACACTTAGATCATTTAACATGGTTATTTTTATATGTTACGTTACTTTACTCGTTCACAATTCCTATTCATAAAGCTAATTCAATGTTGTATTTCTCTTGTTTAGGTGTGTTTTCTGGAGTGGCAATTTTTCTCTTCACCCATGCAATGCTGAATGCTGCTCTGCCTTACGGGTGGAGGTCTCGCCTCGCATGGTCACACCATGTTGCCATGGCTGCACCACCTTTCTTCTTCATTGCTGCCATATATGCAGCAACTGTTGCCTGTTGTCAGCGCCGCCAAAGTCACCATGATAATCTTGCAGTTGCGTCAAGAACCCCAGGTCAAGCAGAGGCTGGAGTTACCAGGCATGGCCATGACCATGGCCATGTGAGACCTGTGAGTCGTGGTGGCAGGCCTGGGACTGGAGCAGGTAGGGGCATTGAGATGCTTATGTGGCAGAAAGGCAATGTTAGGGGGAGGAGAGGCAACGTTGGACAAAGAAACTTACATCGGCCACGGCGGTGAGGTTTGTAGTGTTGTCCTTGTAATATCTCACCCTTGATACCCACTGTCCACATTAACCAAAATAATGTGCAACTATTGTTTATGTGATGAAAGAAAAATAAAAAAAGGAAGAGTGGGGATAGGGAAGATAATAGAGGAAAGAGGTTGGGAATCAAGTGGGAAAAATTTCCCTATATATTGAAATATAAAAAGGCCCCTGCTTGCTTAGCATCCCAAACTACATTTTTTTTGTCCAAAATTGAAGGTCCAGAGCACTCAAACTCAACTCACCCTCTGCCCCCCACCCCACGCCACCAAAATAAAGGTGGAGGGGGTGAGCAATCAGCACATTGTGCAAGAGCAAGTCTCATGAAATTGCTTGATACAGGCTACATACATTATTAGACTGCAACTGTGCCTTCAGAAAGTATTCACACCCCTCGACTTTCATCATTTTGTTCTTACAGCCTGAATTTAAAATGGATCGAATTAAAAAATTGTCACCGATCGACACAAAATACCCCATAATACCAAAGCGAAAACATGTTTTCAGAAATTTTCACAAATTAAAAATCTGAAATGTCATCTTTCAGTGTTGCTTTGGCTCCATGCTTTTGATAATTGTCCTGTTTCAACATAAACCTTCACTACCGTCTGAGATCTTTTGCGCTCTGAAGCAGGTTCTCCTCAAAGATTTGCCTGTATTTGCCTCCATTCATTGTTCCGTCTATCATTTCAAGTCTCCCAGTCCCTGCTGCTGAAAAGCATTCCCGTAATATGATGCTGCCACCACCATGCTTCACGGTGGGGATGGTGTAAATTGAGTGATGAGCTGTGCTCGGTTTCTGCCAGACGTAGCGCTTTGCATTCAGGCCAAAGAGTGAAATTTTCACCTCATCAGACCACGGAATCTTTTGCCTGGGACTCCGAGTCTTTCGTGTGCCTTTTTCTCAAGAGTGGCTTCCGTCTGGCTACTCTCCCATAAAGCCTAGATTGGTGAAGTGCTGCAGCGATTGTTGTCCTTCCGGCAGGTTCTCCAATCTCGGGCAAGGAGCACTAGTTCTGTCAGAGTTCTTGGTCACCTCCATGACCAGGTCCTTCTTGCCCAATTGTTCAGTTTGGTCAGACAGCCAGCTCTAGGAAGAGTCGGGGTCATTCCATAACCTTTCCATTTCTTAATGATGAAGCTGACTGTGCTCTTGGGAACTTTCAACACTAGAAAATGTTTTATACCCTGCCCCAGATCTACGCCTCCTCACAATTCTATATCGGAGTTCCACGGACAGTTCCTTGGATTTCATTGTGGAGTTTCTGCTCTGACGTGTACTGTCACCTATGGGACCTTCTATGGAAAGGTGTGCTTCTTTCTAAATCCAAGTCCAATCAATTGAACAGGCCACAGGTGGACTCCCAGTTGTAGACATCAAGGATGATCAGAGGAAATGGATGCACCCGAGCTCAATACAGAGCATCATAGCAAAGGTGTATGAATACTTATTGATGCAAGATATTTCAGGTTTTCATTTGTAAACATTTCTAAAACCATTTTCACTTTGTCATTATGGGGTATTTTGTGTAGATCGGTGACAACAAAATTAAATATAATCCATTTTAAATTCAAGCTTTAAAACAACATGTGAAAAATGAAGGGGTGTGAATACTATCTGAAGGCACTGTACAGTCTGAAGCATTTTTTCAGCTGACCTCCACTCCCTGTTCATGTAACCATTAACGTTGAAGGCATTTAGACATGTCACAGTTACATATGAGATTTTTCCATGACCTACAAAATTCAATTTTGTTTGACATGATAAATGTTTATCACTTTTCCAATTCCCATAAATCTGATCTTCCAAAACCATTATGTACCCAAGATTCTTCAGGTACCAACACTTTTGTCTTAATTTTTCCTTGGGCTGATAACCCGATTATATTTTTAATCCGAGTGTTTTGCTGTGAATTTAACATGCTGTTCGTCCTTTATTGCACTGTTAATGTCTGAACGTAAAACTCAATTACCACAAAGACAAACCTTCCTTCAAAATATTGAGATTGTAAGTACAGTAGAAACATTGCCATGAAAGTTGTCCTTCATTGTAGCTACAGTATCTATCTGTATCTTCCAAGTTATGCTGTTGTCATCATTTTTATAAATGCCAATTAAAATTTTAATCACTTTTTCGTTTTCTTGCTCGTAATGAAATGCTCCATGGAGGAAGCAGTGAAAGCAGGTACTATACCTCAAAGAGCACATCAAAGCAAACAAAATAAATTCTAACTCCTGCTTCAAAGTTTTTCATTTATTTTGGAATTTCCAGGGATGGAAATGTGCATAAATTCAACTGCCAATTTCAAAATTTTAGCGAATTTTTTTTTTGCCAAACACCTTTCTTATATCTCCACCACCAAAGGTGGATAGAGGTTATGTTTTCACCCATCTACTTGTCTGAGCAGAATATCTCAATTGTGCACTGATTCAGACAAAATTTAGTAGACAGAATTGGTGTGTGACAAGGACTGATTAGATTTTGGTGAAGATCCGAATCCAGATCCAAGCACGTAAAGCGAGTCGTCACTGTTGAGTGAGTACAGCTAAAAACGACACATAGCATAATCTCAAAAAAGTTGTGGCCGGATTCAGATGAAACTTGGCAGACAGGTTTGGTGTGTGAAAACGAAGAATTGATTACTTTCTTCTGAAGATCTGAATGAGAATTTAAGCAATTCTTTACCATTGAGATATGGGGCCAAAACACGAAATTCCGTGTAAAATCTCAAAACATCATGGACGAGTTATGGAGTTGGGAAAAAAAAAAAAAAAAAAAAAAAAAAAAAAAAAAAAACTTTGTGGATGAGATGGGTAGGTCACAAGAACAAGCCAATTAGCTCTTGGTTCAGGTCTGGATGCACATCTGGACTATCAGTGGCATACAAAATGTAAACTCTTCAACCTGGTGGATATACAGTGCCTTCAAAAAGTATTGACACCCCTTGACTTCACATTCTGTCGTTACCTCCTGAATTTATAGATGGATTAAATTTAAATCTTTTAGTCACCGATCTGCACATAATACCCCATGTCAAAATGGAATTTTTATTTGAGAATTTTTGACAAACTAATGAAAAGCTGAAATGTCTCAAATCAATAAATATTCAACCCCTTTGCAATGTCACTCCAAATTGAGCTCAGGTGCATCTAATTTCCTTTGATCATCCTTGAGATGTTTCTACAACTTGGAGTCCACCACCTGATTGGAGTCCAAGTGTGGACCACCTATTGGATACAATTTAGAAAGAAACACCTTTCTATACAAGGCCCCATAGTTGACAGTGCACGTCAGAGCAAAAACTCTTCCATGAAGTCCAAGGAATTGTCCGTAGAACTCCGAGATAGAATTTTGAAGAGGCTGAGATCTGGAGAAGGGTATAAAACAATTTCTATAGAATTGAAAGTTGCCAAGAGAACAGTGAGCTCCATCATTAGGAAATGGGAAAAAAAAATATGGAACTACCCAGACGATTCCGAGAGCTGGCCATCTGACCAAATTGAGAAACCGGGCAAGAAGGACCTTTCTGAGGGAGGTGACCAAGAAGGTCAGGAAGGTGACCAAGAACCCAATGACCACTCTGACAGAACTACAGCAGTCCTTGGCTGAGAAGGGAGAACCTGTCGTGACAGCCTAGATTCGTTAAGTGCTGCAGAGACTTTCTGGGACAGTGAAAATGGAAAACACTCCTCAGAAAAAGGCACATGCCAGCACACCTGGAGTTTGCAAAGAGGCGTGTGAAAGACTCAGAGCACGAAGCAAAAGATTGTTTGGTCTGACACGAAAATTGAACTCTTTACCTGAATGCAAAGCGCTACGTTTGGTGGAAATGGAGCACAGCTCATCACCCATCTAAACACCATCCCTTAACCTGCTTCAGAGTGCAAAATATAATAGACTATGGTGAATATTTATGTTCCAACAGGACAACGACCCCAAGCATACAGCCAAAGCAGATGTGAATTCCATTGAGAATCTGTGGAAAGACTTGAAGATTGCTGTTCACCGACGTTCCCCATCCAACTCGACAGAATTTGGGCAAATCTGCAAGGAAGAATGGGAGAAAAATCTCCAAATCCAGATGTGCAAAGTTGATACAGACATACCCAAGAAGACTCGAAGATAGAATTGCTACTAAAGGTGCTTCGACAAAGTATTGACTCAGGGGGCTGAATACTTATGCAAGTTAAACGTTTCATTTTCAAAAATATGCAAATTTTTCTTAAAACGTGTTCACTTCGTCATGATGAGGTATTTTGTGTAGAAGTGACAAAAAAAAAAATTAAAATTTAATCCATTTTAAATTCATGCTGCAACAAAAAAAATGCGAAAAAGTCAAGGGGTGTGAATACTCTGTGAAGGCACTGTATATGCGTTCTACCAAGTGCCATTCTAGTTTACCAATGATACATCCCAGCAACCACCACTTGCTATCATATTTATAACCTGCAAAGAAAACAATTGGATAATGAAAGCATGTCTGCAAAAATGAAGCACCCAACATCAAAGTGTATAATGCTTGTTTTCTAAAACTAATGATCTGTTCATCTGACTTACATCATGCCACAAGGCAATGAGACCAGACAATTAGATACTGAAGGCAGGAAAGCCACATTAAGAACTGAATTTTGAACAAGTCCCCTCTTCTTCGGAACTGCTGTGTGATTATTTCGATGAGAAATGCATCCAAAGAATCCCACAACAGATCACCCTGAAACTACACCACATATTTCACTGGCTTGGGAACATGAAACTAAGAGACCACTTGACAGTTGAAGTTTCACCATCTTGGGAAATGCAGGGTTTTGTGACTTTCAAAGTTTCAAATGAAAATTTCTAAAATTCGAGAGAAGTGCAACTTTATTCCACAATTTTGACAAATTAACCAATAGTAATTACCCCAGTGTAAAAACATACAAATAACTCCATAGCAATAACATTAGGGTTGAGAAGAAAGTCAATAAAAGTACCTCAGAGACCAAAATTACACATTAAGGCTTTTGGGTTCAGGCAGAAAGAAAGACATCAAAAACTAAATGCATACTAGTTCAACACAAGTTCCCAGGTAACGGCCTCCCATCCGCTTCCTCCTCTCAAACCTGAGGTTCAAGCACTTCCGCAGGTTTGAACCCTTCATGGAAGTGCCATCATATGTTGGTTTGAGGAAGGGAATCAGAAAAGGGAATTGTTAGCAGACAACTGAATGCAAAACGTTAAGCATGAGCTACAAGATAGATACATTGCGATATCGCGATTTGCAAAGCAGGCAGTTAAATAATGCGGCAGTTTGGGGCAGGCAAGACCTTTTGCGCATGTGGGGCAGGCTCTCCAGAGACCATTTTCTTCAAACACTCCATTATCTTAAAAAAAAAACAAAGCAAGAAAACAAACAAAAAAAAAAATCACACCAATAAAACAATGTAATAATCATTTTGAAGATATGTGCTGATTTATGGCATAGATCCAAAACCTATACTTACTTCATCTTCATCTGGAAAACCATTTTTCTCAAGCTTTGAAAAGATGACCATTTCATTCACTGTGATTTCATAGCTCACTGACGACAAAGAGAAATAAAGTGGTAAGTACCAAAGAGGATCTGCCCAGTTGCAATGAAATTGTATTTGAGGAAATTCACCATTAGGAAAGGTTAAAAAATAATAATATATCACAAGCACAATAGGCAAAGTGACAATCAACTGTTTTTGGCCAAACATTGAGTTTTACGTTTCTTTAAATTTTTGAGAGTATGGAATACTCATGCAACGAGTTAACGAAAATCAGGGTTAAGGAAATGGTTAATGTCTGCCCATCTGATCAGTTTGTGATTAAGGAACAACTTATTTAAATTGAATGTTATATTTTGAACACAAATCGGAACATTAAATGGGAAGACAAGTTTGCCGTACTTTGCCTCTGAACTCGTCCCAACCACGCATGCGCAGAGGGGAGTGAATATTATTTTATTTTTTAACTGTCTGCCTGCCGGACAGTCAAACACAATTGAAAATCATTCCAATAAGGAAACTTATTTTTAAGGATGTTATAAAGGACACAAACAACAGACATGAATAACTAATGTAATGTGTTAGATAGGGTGATGTTACAGACACAGGGTACAACCTTGAATAAATAAACTTGTATGCCTTGAAACATTTATCAAAATTTAATTATATACTTGAACACTGCAGAACACAAATCACCTTCATACTACTTCCAAGAATATAATTCATAATATCTACATTAATAAATGTTGGTGTGTGTCAGTCCATCCGTCAGTCTCCTCTATATCTCCAAAACCATGACACCGAGCGGCCCCAAACTTTACATACATACTATGGGTAACTCCAAAGTAGTGCATGAGTGAAAATTGGGTGTTTGGGTTAATTAAAACACCCCTTTTGAAGATATAATTTATGGTCTTATTTAATTATCTTTTATCAAGGCTCATCCTTGGTCAACTTGCTGTCCCTCGCTGAGGTTTTCATTCGCAATTTTTTTTTTCGCCTACTCAACAATGCCTTGACTTGGAACAGGCCACAATGATTTATTTCTTAATGACAAGGTTTTTATTGGGTTTTTTTTCCCCCACTTTCCTCACTCATGCTGTATCATCAAATGCCTGTTCATCATAGCTACGAATCGCTGGATACATTGCAATGCTTATAAACGCCAGGAGACGCCGGCGTTCATGGTTTCATTTCATTTCCACACATTTCATTTTGTGGACAGGTTGGGTCTGTGACAAGGCTGAACTGATTAGACTTTGGTGAAGATCCAGATCTGGCTACGAGAATTTTTTAAAGTGATTCTTCAACATTGAGAGATCGTGCTTAACCAATATATAGCATGATATCTCAAAAAGCTGTGGACGGATCCAGATGAAATTTTGTGGACAGGTTGGGTGTGGCAAGGACGAATTGATTTAATTTTGGTGAAGATCCGAATCCGGATACGGATACGAGAATTATTTAATTTTCTAAAGCGATTCTTCACCATTGAGAGATGGGGCCAAAAATGATATAGTACTGTTTCGCAATTTCAAAAATGTATTGTGCCCGACATGTTCTCATGGATCAATCATTGCATGGTGGAAGTTCGCACTCCGAGTGCCCTTCTAGTTTGTACTTCTCTCTTGTCAAGCAGGCATATGGGACAAGATGAGTTGCGAGGGCTTCGAGTTTGGCCTTCAATTCTATTCCCTATTCCTTTATCTATTTACTTCGCACACATGACCTCTCTTCATGCAAGCATGCATGCTACAGACTGCACGTTAACAGAGAGCTTCATTAACATATGCCACCAAAACTCTGTTCAAACCATACACCATTCCTCAACGGACACTTTATTTCAACCTTCTCCGTACTCGAACCACAATGCTACAACCTTCATGCAACCACAATGCCTTCCTAAAAATCCCCACAACAACCTCCTCACCACAACCATGACAAACGCTTCACCCACCTCACAACAGCACTTCACCACTTCACCCACCTCACCACAGCGCTTCACCCACCTCACCACAAACACCTCACCACACCACCACAACTGCTCAACTAACCCAGCTCATTGAGGAAAAGGAGTAACTGCCAGAGCAGGTGTTCAATGCTGATGAGACCAGCTTGTTTTGGAAAAAGATGCCAATGCGAACTTTTATCTCGAAGCACGAGAGGACAGAATCGGGATTCAAGACCGCAAAGGACTGGGTATCTCTTCTCCTCCACACAAACGCAAATAGTGACTGGATGATGAAGCCCATGATGCTGTACCATTCCCTGAACCTACGTGCTCTCAAGGGCAAAAACAAGTACACACTGGCAGTGTTTCACAGGGCCAACAGGAAGGCATGGGTGATGGCAGCAATTTTCATGGACTGGTTCCATAACCGTTTCATCCCTCAAGTCGAAAGATAGCTGACAAAGAATAAATAAATAAATAAAAACCTTGCATTCAATGTTCTCCTTCTCGTTAACGCTCCTGGCCAGCCCAGGGACCTGAATCGAACGTTGAAGTGATCTTCCTGCCATTAAACACCACCTCCCTGATCCAGACACTCGACCAAGAGGTAATTTCGACTTTCAAAAGCTATTATACCTGCCGCATTTTGGATGTGATAGACTCCGACCGAGAGCTCACCATCAGGCAGTCAGGAGTTCAGCATAGTTCATTGCATCGGCGCAATCAGAGTCGCTTGAGGAGGTGAGAGCCTCCACCATCAACACCTGCTGGCACAACCTGTGGTCACAGGCAGTGAACTTCAGAGGCTTTCCGTCAACACAGAGGAGAGGCATGAAATTGTTGGGTTGGCAAGGCAAGTGGGAGGGGAAGGCTTTGACGGCATTGAGCCTGAGGAGTTGGATGATCTTATTGCCTCACATGCAGAGGAGCCCATTACTAAGGTTTCCGAGGAGAGGGAGGAAGAGGAGGAGGAGGAAGCAGGCAGTGATTAGGAGGAAGAGATGTCGAGGTTCAACCTCACATTCAAGTTCCTTGGTGAGATGTACAACATGCGGTCAATGATCGAGAGGCTGCAAGACGCCGAGCTGTTCATGGTGAAGCATTAACGAAAGTTCAAGAAGGGGTTGGATGACGTGATGCTCCCATGTATGGAGCTACATCGAAACCTGCGGCAATCTGCCAGACAGCTCACAATCACCCACTTCTTCCGCCTTGTTCCCTCCACCTCAGGAGCATCAGCACCCTCAACTGCCTCTCCTGCCTATCCTTTGGTGAGCAACTAATCAGGACCCTCACCTACATTGTTTTTAGTGCATGACTCAGATGACTCCACTGGGTTCACTGGCTTTTAAAATAATCATTTGAAAAGTTTCGTTTTTGCAAATAAAAATTTGAAACGGTACCTGGTTTTTTTTTTGGGCGGTTTTTTACTTTTACGGTAGGTTGGTGAATTTTAATAAACCGTAATTACATTCCTTCAATAAACATGAGAAGTGGTACCTGGTGTTGGCGGGTTCTTTCTTTTTTTCTAAGCATTTTTTATGAAACTAATCACGTGCATTCAGTGGAAAAGATTTTGAACTTTTAAAAGTTCCCCTATGAATCAGAAACCGCCAGGAACCTATCCCCCTTTTACACTTGAAGCAATGTGCGACACTCGCGGTGTCGACACTCAATGGGTCATGAACCGCTGGGAACCTATCCCCCTTTTTTCCATTGAAACAATGCCCCAACATTCGCAGCATTTTTCAGGAACATATCCTCTCACAAATAGCGGGATATGACAGTCGTTCCTTCTGAAGCTTTTGAACGGCAAGTCAAAACTTTGTCAATGTATTGCCTACCAATGAATCAGTCAGCATGCTTTACTGGCCAACTCTATATGCCTTGATATTAATTTGAAAGGAACACGCCCTTGTGGTGTGTTTTGTTTGCAAGCGACTTGCTTTTGCCGCTATATTGCAAATGGGACACCCCAAGGGCGTGTTCCTTTTCAATTAATAAATTACCAGGCTATATGTAACCAGAACATGCCCAACATGAACGGAAAAAAAAGCTCATTTCTATGAAGTAGGAATTACTCAAAATAAACATAGATTCCGGTTTACTACTCAATTCCTTTTGATTCCATGGTTAGAATTGAGTACTTTGGAATCAATTCCACCCACCACTATTAAGCACTCAAGCAAGCACTCCAATGAAACGGTTGATAAGGAACGGTTGGCTTGGCAGCGATTAGTGAACTGCTCCTAAGGTGAAGTCCACAGTTTTAATTTGGCTCAGGTTGAGACATTCTAGAGCAGGGGTCGGGAACGTGTGGCTCGCGAGCCAGGTATGGCTCTTTTGATTGCATCTGGCTCGCAGATAAAATTGGAGTTTGAAACTTGGAAAGCCCAATATTTCTCGCGGAAGCTTTACCTATAGTTTGAATGGTGTCGTGCTTCATTCACGTGCAGGGCTGAACTTGGCAGAAGGAGAGAAGAAAAACACCTCCGAATTGTCTGAAGTGGTTTTTGTTTCGTCCAGTCATGCGGCCGACGCGAGTAGTGATTTCGGTTCCTCCAATGACGTGCCGCCGCCGAGACGCGTCACGGAATTCATCTCGACCAATCACGCGCCACCGCTGAGGCGACAGCATCCCAGAGTCGGCCGGCCGCGCCGCACCTCTCGAGTATGTCAGCCTGTGCGCAGGCCAGCCAGACTCACTTGGGTCAACATCTCCCTCTCTTTCATTTGCTCAAAGCTAACCCTTCGACGAAGAAGATGGCGAAAAGAAAAAAAAGATGAGGAGTATCGTACATTTCAAGACGAATGGGCCGAAGAATTCGCCTTTGTGGAGAGAGCAGGTTCTGTAGTGTGTCTAATTTGCAATGACAAAATTGCATCGATGAAACGGCCGAATATAAAGCGGCACTTCGACATACGCCATGCTACCTTTGCATCAAAATACCCTGTGGGAGACAGCAGAAAGAAAGCGTGCCAAGAGCTACTGAGCAGGGTGCAAGCCAGCCAGCAGCAACTCCGCGTATGGACCCGGCAAGGTGACTATAATTCCGCCAGCTTTGCTGGATCTTTAGCAATAGTGAGGAACGGAAAACCATTCACAGATGGCGAGTATGCAAAAACGTTCATGCTGGATGTCGCCAATGAACTTTTTGATGATCTTCCGAACAAAGACAAGATAATCAAACGGATACAAGACATGCCTCTGTCGGCAAGAACTGTTCATGATCGTACCATCATGATGGCAAACCAAGTGGAGGAAACGCAAGCGAAGGACATAAATACAGCGCCGTTCTTTTCCCTGGCTTTGGATGAGTCAACAGACGTAAGCCATTTGTCGCAGTTCAGTGTGATTGCAAGATATGCTGCTGGTGATACACTGCGCGAAGAAAGTCTTACTGTTCTGCCAATAAAAGGGTCCACAAGAGGTGAGTATTTATTCAAGTCTTTCATGGAGTTCGCTCAAGAAAAAAATCTACGAATGGATAAACTTATCTCGGTGTGTACTGATGGTGCTCCGTGTATGGTGGGGAAAAACAAAGGATTTGTGGCGCTTCTCCGTGAACATGAAAATAGACCCATCCTAAGTTTCCATTGCATTCTACACCAGGAGGCACTTTGTGCTCAGATGTGTGATGGGCAGCTTGGCGAAGTGATGTCGCTGGTCATTCGTGTGATCAACATTGTTGCCTGAGCCTTAAATGGTCGCCAGTTTAAAACACTGCTGGATGAAGTTGGAAATAACTATCACGGTCTGCTTTTGCACAGCAATGTGCGTTGGTTGTCAAGAGGGAAGGTGCTTAGCCGTTTTGCGGCTTGCCTGAACGAAATCCGGACTTTCCTTGAAATGAAAGGGATTGAGCATCCTGAGCGAGCCAAACTGAGTGGCTCCTCAAGTTTTACTATCTCGTGGATATGACTGAACATCTGAACGAGCTCAACGTGAAAATGCAAGGCATTGGAAATACAGTGTTATCCCTTCAACAAGCCGTGTTTGCTTTTGAAAACAAGCTGGAGCTCTTTATCATGGATCTTGAAACAGGTCGTTTACTACATTTTGAAAAACTGAGACAATTTAAAGATGCATGCACAGCAAGTGAGCCCACTCAAAACTTTGATCTCCACCAGTTAGCTGGCTTCACATCCAGTCTCCTACAGTCATTCAAAGCACGCTTTGGAGAATTTCGTGAGCACACTCGTCTTTTTAAGTTCATCACCCATCCAAACGAGTGTTCACTGAACACAGCCGACCTGAGTTACATTCCTGGTGTCTCCGTCAGAGATTTTGAAGCAGAAGTGGCTGACCTGAAGGCCTCAGACATGTGGGTGAATAAGTTCAAGTCACTGAATGAAGATTTGGAAAGAATCGCACGACAGAAAGCAGAGTTGGCGAGCAAGCACATGTGGACAGAAATGAAAAAAAACTTCAACCCGAAGACCAGCTGATTATCAAAACTTGGAACGCGCTTCCTGTCACATACCTCACACTGCAGCGTGTGAGTATTGGTGTATTGACCTTGTTTGGATCTACGTATGCATGTGAGCAGTCATTCTCACATCTTAAAAACATCAAGTCCAACCTACGATCACGTCTAACGGATGAAAGCCTCAACGCTTGCATGAAGCTTAACCTCACCAAGTACCAACCAGACTACAAAGCCATCAGCAAATCCATGCAGCACCAGAAGTCCCATTAATGGTGAGTATTATTACAACATTATTTAAAAGAATAAATTCAGAGGCTTATTATACTCACATTTAGTTGAATTCAGTCTTAAAATATATTATATGGCTCTCACTGAAATAGATTTCCAAATATTTTGCTTTAATGGCTCTCCGAGTCAAAAACGTTCCCGACCCCTGTTCTAGAGCTTATTGCATATTTGGAAATTAAATAAAGGCATGAACACTGGTGTCTCCAGGCATTTATAAGCATCATGTTGTATCCAGCGATTTGTAGGTATGAAGATCACGCAATGATACGAGTGATCAAAGCGAAAAAAAAAAATTTGAGTGCTTTATTGTTGAACTGTCGCGCGCGGCTTGTTCCAAGGCAAGGTATTTTTGAGCGGGCAAAAAAAAAAAAAAAAAAATAACAAGAAGCGAATACTTCGATATTGCGCGGCTGGGGGCAGTAAAAGTCCAGGTTAAGAATGATGAAACAATTTTGCAGTTATAAAATTTAAATGTAGACACGGTGAATCAGCATGCGTGATGGGAAGAGTTGTGACGTTGGACAAATTTCTCTTTATAGCCCTCAGATCAAAGGGATGTATGCGGCTACAAGTGTGACAGAAGACGTGACAGAAGACACAGGACAGAATAGCCAATTTTTTTTTAACAGCGCGAGGTCACCACGCTATAAAAATGTGAATTAAGACCTCAGCAAGGGAGGGTGGGCTGACCAATGATGAAGCGTTGATAAAGGATAATTAAATAAGGCCGTTAACTGGAAGGGCACTCGGTCGAGCGCATCCCTCCGCCATGCAATGCCTGATCCAACAAAACATATCAGGCCCAAGAAATATATCGTTTTTAGCCCCATCTCTCAATGGTGAAGAATCACTTAAAAATAAAATAAATATCATATCCGGATCCAGATTTGGATCTTCACCAAGATCGAATCAGTTCGTCCTTGTCACACACCCAACCTGTCCAAGTTTCGTATGAATCCGACCACAACTTTTTGAGATATCCTGCACACACACAGACAGACAGGGGTGAAAACATAACTTCCTTCCACCTTAGGTGGCAGAGGTAAGGTGTGCTTAAATTAAAAATCTTCCAAAGGTGTGCTTAAATTAACCCAAGCACCCACTTTTCATTCATGCACCACCTTGGAGTTCCCTTCGTATGGATGCAAAGTTTCACGCCACTAGGTTTCATGTTTTGGAATTATGGAGACACACTGACATTTATTTATCTTGATTTGCTGGGGGGGGGGGTTGGCAGGCAGGGGGTGATGTGAAATATGCAAGAAGGGAAAGAAAACTTCGAGGCCGACTTACTGGAATGACATTTCCATTCCATAATCTAAATTTCCTTTTGCCAAAGGTTTGATAATAACAGATACTGCTCTGGCAGTGTGGCATTAAATTGTGGAAACAAGCCGATTTTGGAGTAAAAATGGGAGGATGGGGGAAACATTGTGTACAATCTGTGTATGGTGAATACATTGCAGGCAGATCAGATTACATTTGTCAGGTTTACAGAAGTAATATTGGGCATAATATGACTGACTGTACTTTATAGGATTTTGCATGTATGGCAAGTTGCAATGACAATGTAAACTATCCTGTTACTGTACTCAAGCATTTTGCTTGTATACAATATAGCATGGGCAGCATTTTATCGCATTTACAGTTTAAAAAAAAAAAAAATCCTCTCCGCTTCCACTATGACCTCTGCATACAAGAATAATTTAAGATGATCCAATAAAACATATGGGGCAAGAAAGCTGCCAAAACGGTTTGCAATGGGTAAACAGGACAAACATGGTAAATGTTGCCCAAGACCTTCAACGGAAGATCAATAATCGGTAATACTTGTGTTATTATGTTGATGTACCAAGCTCTTTACGGCACGTTGGTGCTGCCAAAGTAGTTTATTGGCATGGCAAGAGCTATACTGGGTGGTATGCCACTGCCTTCCCAGCGTTGATTGTCCGTGCTCTATCTCTTTAAATGATGAGCAAGGAAGCAGCATGTACCTTTTTTAAAAGACTTTGGTACAACTCGGTCGGGGTTCAAACCACCGGCCACCCAGACTCAGAGTGGACGCTCCAAGCCTCAAACCATTACACAACCAAGTCTGGTAGTTGTATTGTACATATTCCACATGGACACCATTTTTTGGAAAAACGTGTTATTTTCATAATTACCCTGCGCTCGCTAAGGAAAGAGCAGGATTAAGCGATAGGTAGTGTACTACGTATGTCGTGCATCGAAAACTGTTCAGCGGAGGAAATTCAAACTTTATCACATGAAACATAACCATGTGACAAGTCTGAAGACGACGATGGTTCATGAGCGGTATTTGACGATGTAGGTTGTTTTAGAAGTCAAGGATGAGACAATGTGATAATGTTTGACCAAGTTATAAAAATAATCAACATGATGTGGTACGAGTGACAGGTTATTCGCTGCAAAATGTTGAAAACGCGGTTTCGTTCAGCAACTTTAAAAATTTGACCTTTGCATAACCTATAAAGGTCACAAAACAATGTTGTGGACATTAAAATAAGGAAACAGGATACGTGCTATAGCTTCTTGGAGTTAGTTCGTCGAAGAAGATCGAAAACCCGGTTCAATTCCCACAACTTTGAAAATTTGACCTTTGTGAACTTTAAAGGTCAAGGATTATGACCTTTGGTGCAAAACTTCCTCTGGAACATTCCAGGAACAATATAACGTCATATAGGCTAGATGGCATTTCGCACTCCTCGGATTATCCATACTTTGATGAAATCAGCGTAAAAACAAACTTGAAGGGGGCGCCACGGGCAAGGTGTTCGAGATAGAGCAAAATGGTTTCAAGACTTTAGGTGGGGAATGACCTCAAGATTATGCATAAAAAATATTGTCATCCCAGCTCTCAAAGTTTGGGCGGTCGTATAATTTTTATGTTAAAATTCGAAATTTTCTAAGTTCGTGACCTTGTGACAAAAATGGAAAAAAATAAAAAAAATAAAAAAACGAGCTCCGTGTGGCTATGCAGTTGTCATTGGGCTAACCAAATACCGAAACCCCTGCCAGATTTGACAAACCCCTCGGAGAAGATAATTTTTATGTCAAAATTCACAATTTAAGTTTGTGACCTTGTGACGAAGAGAAAAAAAAAAAAAAAAAAATAAAAAATCGAGCTCCGTGGGGCGATGCAGGTGCCATTGGGCTAACCAAATACTAAAACTCCTGTCAGATCCGACAAACCCCTAGGAGAAGATACAAATTGAAATCGGCTACCCACTAAAAACACGTTTTTTGGGCGTGGCTCCACCCATAATGGGCACACCACGCCCATTCTGAAGAAAACAAAATTAGATCATGATATCAACCTCTCACCAAAATTTTATCAGGATCGGATCAAAACCCACGGAGCTATGCTCAGGAGACAGACAGACACACAACAATAACGAATATAGTGGTCACTTATTTTTTTCATGAACCAATTACAGACAGACAGTCACTCTTTTAAGGCCGATATAAGCCAAAGGGCAACATAGGCCAAATTTCATCAGATCGACTTAAAATTTGAACAGAATTTTCATAAAAATGACCATCATGTGTCACGTGGTCTGGCAGCCATATTGGATCGAAGGGAGAAAAAAAAAAATCTTTGCAGGAGAAACTGCTGAACCGATCAATGCAAGCTTTAACTAAACAATCAACTACCCATGGGAAATATTGTTTGATAAAAGACAATGTCAGTCATTTGGATCAAAGGGGGAAAAAAAAATATATATATATATATTTATTTTAAAAACCTCAAAAAAACAAGAGTTGGTTTGCATGTATTTTTTTTGCCATCTATTTTTTCTTAATCATCCCTGCTGTGGTGCATCACATTTAGAAATATAAAAGCATGTCTTAATAAAACAATTTTCCAATACCCCCAAACACTTCCTCTGCCATTGAGGTACAAATGATGCAATGAATGGAATGTAGAAGTGCGTTTCGTACTTTTCCGGCCTTTAAAGCCAGAAACGTCAGCGCTCGGGAACTCGCTCTTGATGCGCTGAGCGAGGTCCTTGTAGCGCTTCTCGTAACCTCATCCACCACTGCAAACAGACGTATCACATGACCACCTCCACAAATAACAACAAAGGTTGTACAATGGAGCAAGAAAACAAACAAACAAAAAAAAAACACACCACAATCACCTTTGTTTTTAATGTGTACACAGGTGACGAAAAGGGGGAAGGAGGGGTGGGAGGAAAAAATAATAATACAGTAATAAAAAAACATTCACCTGCCTCCGATAATAATCCACCGTTACAAGGTGAGGCAAGTCATTACCTGCAACCAGCTCAACACAAATAAAAACTTACATGAGAGGCATCACCCCAGGCTTAGACAATAATCTTTTCTGGAATGGAAATAAGGACGTCGCGCAGGTCTTCTTTAACGCAAGACAGAAGACTTGGCAGAGGAAATTGTACGAGTGAGGTAGATCTAGACCGGTACATTAGCGTTTGTAAGCTAAGTGGCTAACCAGTAAGAACTAATGATATAAAAGAGCAGGCATACCTGATTGAAACGAATATCAATGCGAGACTCACAATTGACTCGCCTTACATTTTTAAACTTCAGACAGAAGCACAACACGATAGCACGATTGCCATTTGTGTGGGGTCTGGTTTCAGCTGCCACAAGTGTGCCACAATCTGTTTGTGACGGCACGTCATCCTTCGCATTTAAGCTGTTCACATTCATGACCCCAAGAGATCAGGGGCTAAAGAGTTTGCCATTGGGAACCGGTGCTGCAATCCACAGGAAAGGGAAATGCTGTCACATGGGTCTGGGTCTGTCTCTCTCTCTGTCTCTCGTGCAGCCTGTGGCTGCTGGTTGCATCATTGGTTGGGACGTGGCTGTGCCGCTGATGCAGTGTCCCCCTTACCAGTACACCGGTGCTCATTTTGCCGACCTCAGAAGGATGACAGGCCGAGTCAACCTCCTGGTGCATATTAATTCAGCGGCCAACGGAGCTTGAACTCAGGACCCCAGGATCCCTCTAGGATCCCAAGCTGCCACCCTAAACCACTAAACCAACACCAGGCTTGTCACGTGGGTGTGGCAGAGGCACCATTCAAAGGTTATATCGAGTATCCAAAAAAAAAATAAACGAATAATACGTTTGAAAAGGTCAGGCTCTGGGTGTGGCACGGTTTGGGATTTCAATGATATCGAGGAAAGGGTGAGGCAGAAGAAGAGGAAGAGGAAGAGTCGTCGTCGTCGTCGTGCACACCCCACAATGACTCAGCAAATTTTAACAATCTCGGCCCTGTGATCCAGCTCGTCCCCCGGGGGTTTAAACCCAATCGTTTATTTATTTATTTATTTATTCGTATCAAGCCGACGGCTGCTTGGTCTTGGTTGCACCATTTTCTGAGGGCGCGGCTGGTACTCATTTCGTCGACCACAGGACGGACGGCAGGCCGAGTCGACCCTCCCTGGTGTGGTGTTAATTAAACGGCGTGACAGGGTCTTGAACTCAAGGCCCGACGATCTAAAGACGGCCAGCTTAACCGTAAAGCCAGTACCAGCAGGCTCACACCTGTTCACACACAACGAAGGCATCACCGACTCGTACAGGTAACAGTTTCCCAGACCAAGTAAGGCGCACAAATCCACAGACGACGGATGAATGGAGTACGCGGTGAGAAAGCGTCCTCACGCCTTCCATGAAACATTGACTTCCTTCAATGGTTGGTTAACACTCAACTCAATTACTCAAAATCCCACTCGGATCATCTTACCAATACTCCACTTTCACGTCCAGCCCCATGATGTCGGTGCGGATACCACGAGCCCGGTGCTCGGACGCCTCAACGTCCAAAATGAGCCGCGGAAGCCGGGATCCGGTAAAATACCGTGGACGCACAAAAAAAAAAAAAAAACAACAGCGGTGACGTATGCTTGGCACGCCCACTTTTAATCGAAGCGTTTTTAACATAACATCTGATTTTCAAGATTCTATCGTCGAGTTCGAGTACTTATTTCAAAACAATAATATATCCGTAAGAATTATTATTTTTATTTTATAACTGGCAATAGTTCTGAAAAATAATCTGTGAAGGTAGACCACCAGCCGAGCTGCACAAACGAGGGAAATACGGAGAAAGCGCCGATGCCCAGGGCTTTTCAATAATAATGCTTTACAATTCCGTGTCTTTCAACAGCTTCACCTTCTTTCTTCCTTTGTTTAATTATCGATTTCCATTTTTAAGCATCTATCTGCCGTAGGTATCTGTAAACCTATCTGTAAACAAGCTCAAATGAGCTAAGATCCTCGTCCTCTTAATGATGACGTCATAAAAACGAATATGACGTCATTGTGATGTATCAGGTTTGCGATCAATTATCTGTGCTAATGCCCGGCTTGATTCCCGCAAACAAAATTCAAACAGCTTGCCTAGTTTCGGAGATACCGGTCGAGGCGATTTCCATTAGCGGCGATATTATGACGTCAACTTTTTTTTTTCTCGGAAGAATTTCCAAAATCGGAGATGGTTCCTGCCTGCGCGTGGGCTTTCTGCATATACGTGGCAAGTTTCACGAAGATCCGATGAAAACTCTGGGTTGTGAAACAAAAAAAAGGCAAAAAATAGGAATGACGTCATAAAAATTGATATGACATCATAGTGATGTATCATATGTGCGGTAATTCATCTCTGCTAATGCCCTGTTCGATTCCTGCAAACAGAATTCAAAAAGCTTGCCGAGTTTCGGAGATTATTTTTTAGGCGATTTCCATTAGCGGAGATATTTTGATGTCAAGTTTTTTTTTTCTCGGAAGAATTTCCAAAACCGGAGATGGTTACTGTCTGCGCAGGGTATTTTTACATATATACGCCAAGTTTCAAGAAGTTTCGATGAAAACTGTAGGCTGTGAAACAAATGAAACAAAAAACAAAAAAATGTCAAAAAAAAATAGGAATGACGTCATAAAAATTGATATGACATCATAGTGATGTATCATATGTGCGGTAATTCATCTCTGCTAATGCCCTGTTCGATTCCCGCAAACAGAATTCAAAAAGCTTGCCCAGTTTCGGAGATAATTTTTTTCGGCGATTTCCATTAGCGGAGATATTTTGACGTCATAACTTTTTTTTCTCGGAGGAATTTTCAAAACCGGAGATGGTTACTGTCTGCGCAGGGTATTTTTACATATATACGCCAAGTTTCAGGAAGTTTCGATGAAAACTGTAGGCTGTGAAACAAAAACATCCACAAGAACAACAACGTGAGTAAGACAGAGATCCTCCACGAGGATCCAAAAACACCACTAATCATCTGCATTAATGGCTCGGATTATATTATTCGCTCACCTGGACTTTAGTCTGATGAGCTGAAGGAACTGAGCAGTGTCCGTAGGTGAGTCAGTCTGTAAACACTTCAGTCATTATATCTCTTGAACCAAACACACCATTTTGATGAAACTTGGCCACAAGTTTCATCACCCATGATGTACCAAAATTTGTTCATGGCATTAAATTTTTTTATAGGATCGAAGGGGGTCTGAGTGTCTGTTACTCCTGATCCAGGTGAGCTCCAGGACGTGCTGTCCTATTTTTTATCATGGTGTCAGGAATTTCATGGCATGATCTATAACTGAATATACCTTCCAGTATCGATGTGATCCAGTGATCCACGGGATATCAACAGATCTCTGTGCAGACCACATCAAATACTCTACATTCATCACTGAACCAGAAGACCAACTGCAACACCTCAACAAGAATAATTGTACCGTCAGCAGAAATGGTCTGATACATATGGCTTGTGCATTTTAACTGAGAAAATTCGAAGCTCATACACATACCGGGTGACTATTGGATGAGACCTGATGGCAATGTAACCACTCTTTATACAGTAGACCATGAAGAAGACCTTGGTGCAGTAACTCTTTATCTGTATTGGTGAGTGTGCCGAGAAAGCGAGGACATGCAGGACCTTGTTTGGAATCTTTAGGGTAACTGTACAAGGTTTTTGTACATCCACACCCAGAATATGAAAGTTCTGTATGAAACCCATATATTATTAAGCAGGTTAGTCTATCGGAATGTGTTCAGTGCCGAGTGACCAAGATGTGTATCTACAGTTCTGGTAGTTAGAACAAGTGGCTCACTGTTCTCAGACAACAAGCGCAACTATCTCCTACCTATTTCCCAAAACCTCCACCCACACAATCCCTCCCTCCCCCCTCACAAAGGGTGGTTTTCAACATTAGCCTTTGGCTGTTTCCCCTTTCTGTTTTAATCACTTCGGTTTCTCCTTTCCAAAATATGACACTGATAGATTAGGTGTCCTCTTCTCATCTTGCAAAATGCACAAGTAAGTCTTGATGAAAATTCAGTGGTCTGTTTCTGAACACCAGAAAAATTAAACTTCTGGTCGGCAGGCTTAAAACAATCAAACTTGGCATTAGGGTTTTCTGGAGGACCTTTAAATAAGGGTCAACTTCCCTGACTTAGTTTACTGTAGCTCCCTAGATTGCTTTTGGTTGTAAAAATGGTTTGTGGAGATATATATTTTTTAAGTCAGAGCATGACCGTCCACTACAGTTTCTGCGTCGTGCAATTTGTCGACCTTTCGTTCGTCCAAATGCATCCAAATGTGAGCATGCACACACTGCTTCAACACCTACACGAACATCAACAGCCTTAATCTGTCAAAGTCTTTCACAATTTCCTTGGAAGTGTACCACATATCAAACAAAGTTTATTTTTCTTGAGCAAATTCCACATGAGTTTCACCATCTTTCTTCTTGCACTGCCTAAACTTCTGCATGTAAGCCTCCGGGACCAGTTCATAGGCTTTAAAATTGCCCTTTTTACCTCGTCATACTGTGAACACTGGTCAACAGGTAAAGCAAAGCAAATATCTTGAGCTTTGCCTGCTAAAAAACATTTCAATAACATAGTCAAAGTTTCCTTAGTGCAACCCAAGGTTTGTGCCACTTTTTCAAAGTGAAGGAAGTATTTATCTACTTCTCTGTCATGAAAAGGGGGAACATACCTCACACTTCTGGTAATGCCCCAAGACTTTTGACTCGTCGACCGAGAGAATTGGGAAGATGTAGTCCTATTTCCACTTTGTAATTCTAATTCCCTTCGTTTAAACTTTCCCTGAATCCCCAGCTCTTTAATCTCCAGTTCTTTTAACCTTTCTCTTTCGTGAATCTCCAGTTCTTTCCACTTTTTGGCTATTCCCTTTCTCTTTCATTTTCTTTTCCTCTGCTCCGCATTTACAGTTATTTGAAGTGCGGCTCCAATTTTTGCAATTAAAAATGTTCAGACTTCTCATCTGTTAACAACTGGAATATTGATTCCTCCTAATGATTCTCCGCAACCAAATGGTTTACTACCAATAACAAAATTTCAGCTTTCTTTAGATTTGGTCTAACCTCTGTTACAAGATTTTGCCACTTCAAGAAACTCCGATATATTTAACGTACCGAGTTGTTCCTCATCTGGTGACTCAATAAACTTCTTTACATCAAACACCATTATGAATGATTGTTGTTTTCACTCCGTTTCTTTGAATCAATTTATTATAATTATCATTGGCAATTTGGTTTCAGATCCCTGATGAGCCCCCAATTTCTGGTATGTGCCAACCTGAAGACACCACTGGTAACCCGGAGAGTGTCATGGCAGAAAATAAATGAAATCACTGATGTGCCTTTCATGTTGTTCTAAGGGTGAAACCAATGTATGACAGGAGACAGAAAGTTAATGTTAAAATAAATATTTAATAATCCCTAATGTCGAGCAAAAGCACAATAATATTAATTAAATGTAACAATTAATGACTTTACTCAGAATCCCCAAATTAAATAATAACTTAGTGTTGTTAGTGGGGGTCTCATCAACAGGTGGTGTGGTTTATGTGTGTGCGTTTTTTTTTACCCAAGAATCATCTTCACCCATGTCCCCTCCCCTGGAAAGAAAAAAAACTGCAAAAAATTGGTCTGGTGTTGATGTGGAACGGCCTACATCTACATCAAATTACCTCCACCACCGAAGGTGAAAGAGGTTATGTCCCCCCCTCTCTCTGTTTGTTTGTCTGTTTGTTTATCTCTCTGTGTGCAGGATATCTCAAAACGTTGGATTAGGATGTCGCAAAACAGTGATTTTGGTGAAGATCCGAATCCGGATCTGGGTAAGAGAATTATTTCATCTTTACAGTGATTCTTCACCATTGAGAGATCAGGCCAAAAACAATATATAGCATGATATTTCAAAAATTCATTGGGCCCGATATGTTCTCGTGGATCAGGCTTTACGTGACGGAGGTATGCGTTCTACCGAGTGCCCATCTCGTTTCCTTGTGGTTTCTTGTGTAAGGTTATAGAAAAAAAAACTTTTTCCAGAAGTTTACCACCGGTGATGCAGCGTCTTTTACACCACCTTATTTAACATGTTACATGAGTCATTTGTGCCTGTTGTTTGTGTTATTTATGACATCCTTAAAAACAGTAAGTTTCCTGTTTGGAATGATTTTCAATTTTGTCTGACTCCCAGACAGGCAGACAGAGTAAATTTTTTAAAAATGGTACTCTTGTCCGAAGTTAGTGGTGCAGCTTAAAATAAAACAAAAAGAAAGGTCTGTTTGTGTGCACATGTGGCGAAACTACAAACCCCATCTTGCGACTCTGCTTATCCCCATTTGGAGGACTAGTACGTGCCTGTACGTGCGGAGCCGTACGTGCAAAAAAAAAAAAAAAAAAAACTTTCAAACTGCGTGCCAGAAACAACAACCACACAGGCCGTTCCTTCGCTCTCGCATGCCCATACGTGCGTGCCCGTACGTGCGTGGCCCGACATGCAAAAAAAAACAAAAACTTTCAAACCGCGTGCCAGAAACAACAACCACACAGGCCGCTCCTTCGCTCTCGCGTGCCCGTACGTGCAAAAAAAACTTTCAAAATGCGTGCCAGAAACAACAACCACACAGGCCGCTCCTTCGCTCTCGCGTGCCCGTACGTGCAAAAAAAACAAAAAAAACTTTCAAACTGCGTGCCAGAAACAACAACCACACAGGCCGCTCCTTCGCTCTCGCGTGCCCGTACGTGCAAAAAAAACTTTCAAACTGCGTGCCAGAAACAACAACCACACAGGCTGTTCCTTCGCTCTCGCGTGCCCGTACGTGCAAAAAAAACAAAAAAAAACTTTCAAACTGCGTGCCAGAAACAACAACCACACAGGCCGTTCCTTCGCTCTCGCGTGCCCGTACGTGCGTGCCCGTACGTGCATGGCCGTACGTGCAAAAAAAGAAACTTTCGAACCGCGTGCCAGAAACAACAACCACACAGTCCGTTCCTTCGCTCTCGTAAACGACGACTGGATTGGGGCATTGTGTTTATCTATAAATGCGCATAAGAAATCGAGAAATTATTACAATACAGTGTCATCACTATCCGGAAGTAGTGCGTGCCTGTACGGAATGTTCACATGCATTCCACGAATTATCGCTTTCATTGAAGTAACAACTGCTGTGATACTTACACACACAGAGTTAATTAAAATCAAAATTAAAATCAAGTTTACCTCCCTGTCTTTGCTTGCCATGACATTCGCTGCCAATGACCATTGCCACTCCTATGCCACGGTAACTAAGGCGCCCTTTCCCCATCGGCCACGCCTACGCAGCAACGTCTCCTGTCATTGGTTTGGTAAATAAATGTCCATAACTTGGGAACCACTTGTCCGATTAATATCAAATCTTAAAAAGGCACATACTCAGGTCCCTAGCAATATACCTGGCAAGTTTCAATTAGATCGGACCAGTGGTTGTCGAGAAACAGCGGTCACAGACACACACACAAACACACACACACACACACACACACACACACACACACACACACACACACACACACACAGATTGCTGGAATTATAGATAGATTAGAAAGGTTCTTCTTCTTCATTTTTGACGGATGGACAGAAGGAGGAAGGAAGGACATTCCAAATAGTCAAGCGACTACACCGCTTAAAAATTACATCACTCCTCTCTGCGCATGCGCAATCGGGACGAGATTCCAAATAATTTGCCAAATTCAGAGCCAAAGTATTGCTAAACTGTGGGTCCATGTTACAATTTGTATTCAACATATAACATTCCGTTGAAATGAATTAGTTCCTCGTTCCGAAACTGACGTCTGCAGACAGACAGACAGACAGACAGACAGACAGACAGACAGATAGAAGTGAACCAATTGCTTAACCCTGCTTTTTTCTTTGGCGCGTGGGGTGTGGGTCACATATTCCAATATCCCACAGCAACCGAGACTTCATCGGAAGTCTTCCACACAACAAGGTCTTGGTGAATGTGAATTGCGGTCATTTGTCAACCCTCGAGGAGGATGTATCTGCCTGGTGTTGGCTTTATGGTTAGGGTG
Source organism: Eptatretus burgeri (assembly GCF_056783735.1). NCBI lineage: Eukaryota > Metazoa > Chordata > Myxini > Myxiniformes > Myxinidae > Eptatretus > Eptatretus burgeri. Next base: position 74,194,289 of record NC_140962.1, on the reverse strand, counting down.
GTGAGCTTGGGATCCTAGGATCCTGAGTTCATATCCTGCTTGGCTGTTGAATTAATACCAGGTGGGGTTGACTCTGCCTGTCGTCCTTCTGAGGTCGGCAAAAAAATGAGTGCCACCTTGCTGGTATCCTGTGTCGGAGTGGAGACCCGTCCAGGATTGTGTCCAATAGCCAATACAAGGAGACTGCTGACCTAGCACGAATGTTCTGCCGAGAGTATGGTCCCAATGGAATGGAATTGAGGAGGATGTTGATTTGGACTGTTCTTAGAATGTTGATTGACATCCAAATCTTTAATATGAACTCACTGAATATTCCAAAGATTGCGAGTTTGGGGTAATGATTCACTGTGAGGCATTAACCAAGGTGTAACCTGAACCTGTATAAAGAGCACGTTTCTCATCACCTGACAGATAGGCCCCAAAAACGACATATAACAGGATATCTCAAAAATTAAGGACGGATTTGGATGAAACTTGGTGGATGAGTTGGTTTGGTGACAAGAACAAGCCAATTCGATTTTAGTTCAGGTCTGAATCCAGATCCGGCCTTTCAGTGGGATACAAAAGGTAAACAAATCAGTCTGGTGGAGGTATGCGCTCTACCAAGTGCCATTGTAGTTTCATGTTGTTTTCTTTGTAATTGAGACTTTCTTGAATTCCCAGATCGTCCTCACATGTGGTGCTATACACGGTTTATATTAACGCCCCCTGGTGGTCGTACACACTTCGAGTTGGACTTGCATGCAAGATGAACTCGAGGGGGAGCACTCGGTAGAGTGCAAAACCTCCGCCGCCAATACTGCTGGGTCACTTCAGTGAACCTGATATCCTATTCATTGTAGGTCAAAACGGATCAGACTCCACTGAACCACGATTGAATAAACTAAACTAGATCGACGCGCATGTAGAAATGCCCAAAAAAAAATCCAAATTTTTTTGAAAAAAAAAGGTGCAAAATTTCTGGGCTTTTTTCTCTAAGAAATTTTTTTGTGGTTGGAAATCACTTCAAACATGTAGAAATGCAAAAAAAAAAATCAAATATTTTTCAAATAAAATCGAAATTTTTTTGAAAAAAGTTGCAATTTTTTTTTTCTCTCTAACAAATGTATTTTTTTTTTGGTTGGAAATCACTTAAAACATGTAGAAATGCAAAAACAAAAATTCAAATATTTTTTTAAAATGGCCACCATAGCGGCCATATTGGACTTTGGACCAAGTCCAAAATCTAATGGCATGATCCTTGGACCATACCTAATCCCCCCACCAAGTTTCCTCGAAATCTGTCCAGGAGTTTTTCCGTAATACTGTTCACAAAGAAACAAACAAACAAATAGGGGTGAAAACAGTAACCTCCGTCCATCTTCGATGGCGGAGGTTAATCAATGCGTGCTTTCATTTACTGTCGTTTGTAGGGGACACACTGTATTTACATACAAGGTACGATATCACATGTGCACCCTATATTCATTGCTAGCACTGCACACTTCAATCACGGACGTCACACACACACACACACACACACACACACACACACACACACACACACACACACACACACACACACACACACTGAACAATGGCTTCTGATGACGCCAGCACTGATCTCTGTACTAACTGGGCGGGAGAAGCAAATTTTTTGAAGCCATTTGTCCACAATCTTTGCTCTCCCCAAACGAACGAATGGGACTGTTTGGGCCAAATTCACGAAAGGCATTCAAGAGTTAAACGCGTGTGGAATGGCTAATCGTTTGATGATCACCCGTTTAAAGTTAATCGTGTATCACCGAAGAGGGTTTCTCTAACGCGCGATCAAAACCGAGTGACACGCGTTTAAATAACAAAGGAACCTTCAAACATCGGCGAGGCCATGTTTATGAGTGCGTTTAAGACCATAAAGCAAGCATTGCACAGCTTACAATTTGTAGTTTCAATTGGAGGTTGAATATGGATGCGTTAGGAGTTATTGAATGAGCTCAAGAGGAAGCAGAGGAGGAGGGCAGTTCGTCGACGTGCATTGAGAATCTTCGAGGACAGATGCAATCCTCTGTTGAAGTATGGCAATATCAAATTTGTCCGGAGTTACAGACTCTCGAAGGAATCGTTTCGTTGGCTGCTCAATTTAGTACAAGATGACATGGATCATCCTCCACTGAAGAGCAATGCGTTTAATCCCCACCGATTGTCTGTGGCGCTGCGATTCTATGTAAGTGCATCATTTCAATTGAATGTTGAATTGAATGTGTGTGTGTGTGTGTGTGTGTGTGTGTGTGTGTGTGTGTGTGTGTGTGTGTGTGTGTGTGTGTGTGTGTGTGTGTGTGTGTGTGTGTGTGTGTGTGTGTGTGTGTGTGTGTGTGTTGTTTCACAGGTCTCATGTTGCAAGGTGAATCTTTGTGTGTCACTGCAGCCATTTGTGAGGAGAAAGTGCACCATACATTTTCAGGATACTCCAGAAGAAAGGAGAGCTGCAACGGAAGGATTCTATGCGATACCACAATTTCCTGGGGTTATTGGAGCTATTGATGCATCTCATGGAGTCATGTGGCAATTGTAAATCCTGGCGGTCCAACCACACTCAGGTATATGAACAGAAAAGGCCACTACAGCCTAAATTGCCAATTTGTGTGCGACCATCTACTTCTGTTCACTAACGTAGTTGCCAGATGGTATGGGTCAGCAGATAAATTGAGAATCGAGTCGCAGCTATTTGAGAAATCCCAGAGAGGACAATACCAGGGCATCGGCAGTCTGAAACAAACAAACTGCTTCAGACATACCTCGATTAAACCCATTCGTTGCTGAATGAATAAGTGAATTATAACTTCGAAGTGCATAATTAAACGGCTGTTTACACTGGGATATTAATCTCCCTTCATAAATTGCTGTTTAACGGTATGGAAGGAGTGGCAAAACTTCACCAAATATGCATACGTAATAAATAGATAGCTACTGATTAATTAATTTTATCTTGTGTATATAACCCAAACATAAAACATGACAGATGTTTCAATAACCATCATCCATCACTTCAACCCAGATTACCCGAGTGGCACACATGTGAGAACCACAGCTGGTATACACAGATTGTACACATTCACAGATTGTCTAATCCATGATCAATGGTTGGAGGAATGGATGGGTGAGTCGAAGGATGGATGGATGATTGGAAGGATGGATGATTGGAAGGATGGATGGATGAGTAGAAGGATGGATGGATAAGCAGAAAGATGGATGGATGAGTCAAAGGATGGATGGATGGATGAGTCAAAGGAAGGATGGATGAGTGGAAGGATGGATGGATAAGTGGAAAGATGGATGGATAAGTCGAAGGAGGGGTGGATGGGTTGAAGGAGGGATGGATTTGGGGAAGGAGGGATGGATGAGTGGAAGGAAGGATGGATGAGTGGAAGGAGGGATGGATGAGTGGAAGGAGGGATGGATGAGTGGAAGGAGGGATGGATGAGTGGAAGGAGGGATGGATGAGTGGAAGGAGGGATGGATGAGTGGAAGGAGGGAAGGATGAGTGGAATGGATGGATGGATGAGTGGAAAGATGGATGGATGAGTGGAAAGATGGATGGATAAGTCGAAGGAGGGGTGTATGGGTTGAAGGAGAGATGGATGGGTTGAAGGAGAGATGGATGGGTGGAAGGAGGGATGGATGAGTGGAAGGAGGGATGCATGAGTGGAAGAAGGGATGGATGATGGAATGGATGGATCTCTCAAAGGAATCATTTCATCAGTTGCTGAATCTAGTGTAAGATTACCTGGATCAACCTACGATGAGGTGCAATGCTCTGAATCCCATCCAGCAATTGTCCGTGGGGATTTAATTCTTTGCAAGTGCATCATTTCAATTGGATGTTGGAGATATGGGTGGAGTTTCATTGGCCAATCGGCTGTTCATACGCGCACAACGATTACAGATGTTAATCTCCCTTCGTGAATTACTGTTTAAACGGGTAAATAGCTGTGCACGTACAACTATGTTTTTGTCAGAGTTTAAGGGTTAGACGTGTGTGAGCAAAACCCTCACTAACTGCCTTTCGTTAACTCGGTCCTTTGTAACACTTACCGATGAAATGTGGTTCCTCTCTCCTTGAATCACGACCGTCGCGGGTTTACAACCGTAACTCGTAAGCAGCACACGATGGCATTTCATAAATATACTGTAAGAATGCTTTTTTTTTTGTTTCAACACAGGAATGGAATAAAATCAAGTCAGTTGGAAGGTGTAGTTTTCTGAGGAAGCAAGAATATAGGATCCGTCGCTTCGCTGACTGTGATGGATACCAATGCTTGCTGTGATTGCTCATCAGTAGGGAAACAAGAACAAGGACAAATGTGTCCAAGAGCCGCGTCCTAAAGGTTTTTGTCTTCACCAGAAGAAGAAGAAGAAGAAGAAGAAGAAGAAGAACAAGAAGAAGAATACGAAGAAAAACACCAACAACTTCCGATATTTCGTCACGTGCCTTGACGGAGCCAATAGCGAGACCCGTCCTGGACGATCGTCGTTCATGACGAGAAAATAGTGTATTTACGAAATTACAATACATTAAATGGTATAATCTTTAAATAGTAACGTGAACTTTTCGAAACTTTAAAACAAATGTCCGAATATATTTAAAAGTTGATGATAGACGCTCTCAAAAGGCACCCTCAATGCAAGGATGAGTACAGGTGTTTAGTATTTAAGGAGATCCGGATCCTGTATAGAAAAGAGCCGAGTCCTAAAGGTTTTGTCTTCACAAGAAAAAAGAAAAACAACGCCGAGCTCTCCTCGAGCCAAACTAAAAAGGATTCCCGGCAGTGCAGGGATAAAGGCCCGGTCACACCTTGACGTTTTAGCCAGCAATGGCAACGTATTAAAATGTATGTAAAACACTGGCTTACGTTGAACTTTTGATGTTTTTTTTAAAGATTCGGACGTATTCATAACGAGTTGGTCATATGCATAACATATTAGTAACGGACACAGAACGTTTCGTTGTCTTATTGATAACTTATACCAACGAATGCTTAGCCTGTTGTCGGCGTTCACAACCTATACCCAACGATAGTCTAACTTATGCATAGCGCGCTACACGTATCGCCGACGATCACGTGGCGTAGCCTATTAAAAGGCTGCCGCACAACGATTCAAATCATAACTGCCAGAGAAATGGAAGTGACAACATCGCAGTCACACCTTGGCGATTTTGCCAGCGTATGCCGACCTCTGAAAAATGTGTCTAAAACGCTGGCGCACGTCGAATACGGTATGGGTAAGTTTGGTATGCGTGAATAAGACGCTAAAGTACGCTATCATACATCGTAATAAGTGGAGTACGTCTTGTAATTTTAAACGTGTTAAACATTTTACGACGTACTTGCCGTATGCCTCACACGTTCCGCATGCGATGGGAATAAGTTGTATGCACAATATGCGATCGTTGGCACACGTCGACAAAAGTTACTTGTAAGCTACTCATAGGTCGAAACACGAAGAGCTAATGTCTAGCGTACCCGAAAGTGATTTCTAACTTATGAGTAACGTGGTTTGAACCAATTCCTTACGTATTTCCAACGCACATTGACGTATGTAGACGTATTTGATTGACGTCTTCCGGACGACCAAATAACTAAATGAACGTGTTTCTAACTTACAACTACCGTATAATGGCGTATTGGCAGAGTTTAGGGGAATTGGTATATAAAAATGGGTTTCACAGGAGGAACCTGTCAGTGTTCCAGACTCCATGTTTTTTTTTTGTTTGTTTTTTTCTTCGGTATGACGGTGATGTTGACACTTCGATTTCTCGTGCGGTTATGATTTAAATTGTTGAGCGGCAGCCTATTAATTATATTATATTATAACCGCACTAGAAATCGAAGTGTCAACATCACCGTCATACCGAAGAAAAAAACAAACAAAAAAAAAAAAACCATGGAGTCTGGAACACTGACGCTAAACATTACCTCGACGTGTTTCGACTTATGAGTAACTTACAAGTAACGTGTGTCGACGTGTGTTAACGATCGCATAACGTACCTACAACTTATGGCCAGCGTTATGCGGAACGGGTGAGTCATACGCTGGCATAAGTCGTAAAATTTCAAGCATGCTAAAATTTGAGGACAACCGCAAAGTACAACGATGAAAGCCAGCGTACTACGACGTATGGCAGTGTTTTTCAGCGTGCTCTTAACGTATACAAAACTTACCCATAACGTATTCGACGTGTGCCAGCGTTTTAGACAAATTTTTTTCAAAAATTGGCATAAGCTGGCTAAAACGTCAAGGTGTGACTGGGCTTGAACCAGCGTCCCAAGTTGGCGTTTAGCAGTTTCGCCACGTGTGCCCATATTTCCATTAAAAAAAATAATAATAATAAAAATATATTTTTGGTCACAAACCTTCCCGGGAGTTCCCTGACTCCACCGTATTTGGATTTATTGCAATCCGTTAATCCGTTCTCAGGTTATAACACGACAGACAGACAGACAGACACACACACGGCTCCTTTCCCCATAGTGAAGATGGATGTGCACCTCAGAGCAAGTGTTTGGATTTTTCTGTGTTGTGGGAGAAGCAATATGGCGGATGGGGCACTTCCGGTGGCTTCAGGACCGGCCGACCAATTAACGTTCGGCACCTCATCCAATCAGTTCGTCAGTACAGAGATCAGTGAATGCCAACTATGAACTTGGTGATATTTTTACCTTTCCAAGTTTAATCAAATTTACTCTTCCTCTTAATTAAATGCTTTTAAATCATGAGGCAATTAACGTACTACCAATTGATTTATCTGAAGACCGACGTGTTGAATCTGTCGTGATCTCACTGCCAATATCGGCGACTCACCGCTCCAAGTCCTAAAGCCCCAACACCCCGATTCGGACACTATGACTGACTATATATGATTTGAACAATCTGAGAGGTCTTGGTTACATCCGGAATTAATTTTATAAAAATTATTATTATTATTTTTATCCCGTAATTTAATATATCTCATTTTATCTTCTGTCAATCTGTTGTCTTATTTTATTCCTGTACGTGGTTCTATGCGTCCTTTCATTTAAAAAAAAAAAAAAGTTCCATAAACAACAACAACAACCAAGCGTCGGGTGAAGCTTGTGACGTCATATCAATGCCTCGGGCCTGCTGCACCGACCGACGTCCTCGAATAAAGAACAATCACTTCCTCATTTTGAGACCTTTAATTTAAAAACCTGTGACGGTGAGAAAGACGTTGAGTTTTCATTGCTATGTTCTCTCCGTCTCTATTGTCGTTATGATTTCGCGTGTTTACGAGTGTTGAATATTTTAAAATGTTTATTTACCTGATCGATAATATAATCGTTGTCACGTGATAATATTTACTGGATCGAGAAAGAACCAAATTGTTATTATTTCCCAATGTTTGGTTTTCTTGACCGACCGACCCTTGGGTGGCAATTCTTGCTCCATTTCTATTTGTTATTGATCACCGGGTCCCAATACTAATGCTCAGCAACTTGTTCCGTCCTGTGATCATGAAGAATCAAAGGGTAATAATGGCCATTGGGTTAAGGGGGGCGAAAAACAAAAATCATTTCCTTTGTCTTGTTTACATTAATGACGTCACACCAGTCCACAAACTCCAGTACTTGGTTCACATATATCCATGCTTGTCGTTCAGTTCAAACCCACTAATTGTTGTATCATCAGCATATTGGATAACACCACAATTTGGACTTTAACTGTCGCAGCCCTTAAATGTAAACAAACAAATCAAAATGGGGGAGAGAGAGAGCACGCAACCAACCTCGACTCAAAAACCAAACACGTGATGCCATATTATAAAACACGTCACCCGTTGTGATGTATGTCAGAAAACTGGGAATTGATGTTGGAAATTCAGGTGTGACGTCAAATTTCACTGATATGAAGTCACTGCGGAAGTCTGAATACTAATCTTACAAGGCTTGGGAGGATCCAACATAACTTTATGGCTTTACAGTATTTCCAGAAAATTACACAAAACAATTGGCCGTGTTTATTCATTCCCCTTTTGTTCCAGATGGCATTATTTGTGAACATCGTATTGCTATCTCCTCTCTCTCTCTCTCTCTCTGATGTTCCATACACTTGACGGAGCATCGGTGCCACCGAAGTAGCTTCCTGATCAAGGGTGATGATACTGGGTGGTTTGCCATTGCCTTTCCAGCAGTAGTTAGGCAGGAATTTGTTCATGGTGTGGGCGAGAGCTCGCAGACTCCTCATGAAGGACACCGTGGGATCTTTAACGTCCACCAATGAATGCTGGCAGACAGGACGCCTGTATAACGTCCATCTGAGGGACGGCACACACATTGATGAATCGCCCTGCCTGTGAAACACCGAGATGACAGTTTATAGCTGGGTCGGGATTCAAACCCAGGCTAGATAACTCGGAGGCGAGTGTGATTATATCGCCAAGGGCTTACTTAATGTTAAAACGTGTGTAAAAGTTACCAAAGCAGTGACCACATTGCATATTCCGTACATGCAGTAATTGTTCGTCATATCCAGGCAAATTGAAGGAAAATTAAAAAGGCACATGTTGTATGCCGCACATATGATAGTCGTAACACTTACATTCTCGCCTTTGAGCTGCCGAGCCTGGGGTTCGAATCTTGACCCTGCTATAAACGTGTCCTTGTGTTTCGCGTTCAGGGCGAGGCATTGACGTGTGTCGTCCATAGGATAGTGGACGTTAAGCCGGAGCACTCTGTTGCCAGTGTCAGTTGGTGGACGTTAAAAAAAAAAAAGTTGTATTTCACGAAGAATAGACAAGTTATTGCTGGCCGTCACCTTGAACAAATTACAATTTCCCGTCATACATGACGGATGGGACAGCATCTGCAACCATACCCCTTGCGAAGAGACTCCTTTTGCAGTCACATCGCTCTGTCAAGAGCGTGGTACATTGATGATGATGTCGTATACAGTAAATTTTGTGGTATGATTGCTGGTAATATTTCAATAGTACATGTGTTTTACATGAGAAAAGAGAAGAGATCTTTGTTTTGCAGTGAAGTGACAGCTGTACCCATGATATGAAGCCACACCCATATTTTGGTGGATTTATTTATATATTTATTTAGGTATCAATTTATCTGACCTGAGAGGTTTATTTAATCTGTTAGTATAAAATGCTTGCTTTTTTTTTTTTTTTTCTTATTTATTCTTTCCCTCTGCTTTGTCTTTATCCCTTTCCCCATTTAGGCCTGGCATTGGTTCTGCAGATTATGAAAAAAAATTGCCATTTGGCTGTCATGAACAATCAACAAACATATGTGTCAGTAAAAACTTCTGAAGACTCGGCTGAGGAAGCAACCCAAAACCAAGAAGGGGAAAGTGACTCGTTTGTTGGATGTGATGTGACCGAGTCAGCTCTTCACACAAAGAAGGAGGAAATGCAAAATGTCATATTGAGGCAGCCAAAGGATGAAGAGACGTTTTGTCATCTCAAAAGTCCCGTGTCACAAGCAATGGACGAGTCCTTTCTCGGAAAATTACTGGGACACTCGTATGTAAAGCGGTTGCAAGATGAGGAGACTGATGGAGTCAAAATACAGGCCCAAATGACAAGTGGTAGCCAAGACATCTTTCCTGTCAGTCCGAATCCCAGCCTCTCAGAAATTTGTTCTGGTGAGTCTCAAGGCCTGGGTTGTGACTCTGAGCCGAACCTCACACCACGCTCCGGGATGATCCAGTCTTTCGTAAAGTGTTCAGTGTGCTCGTTTGTTGCTACCGGCGGATACTCGGCGCTTTCTCAGCACTTGGCTGCCACACATGCAGAAGCTTTCCCCCTGAAGTGCGAATTTTGCTTGCGCATCTTCCGCACAATTCCAGAACTGGTAACACATCGCACCAGTGCACATTCCCTGCCTGATCATTTGCTTCCCTGCCCGAAATGCCCAGCCACCTTCGCCTTCAAGGAAAATTTAAAGGCACACATTAACCACATTCATCAAAACTTCAATCTTGGCCAAGTGGGAAATGCTACTCTGACAGATATTTCAAACAAAGGGTCTAATGAAGTTAAAAGTTGGATTAAATCGCTGAAACAAGCAACAACTGATGAAGAATGCAGCGCCGATTCACAAAACCTGATCTCGCACAAGGACAAAACGGATGGTGATGGTTTGCACAACAATTCGACATCCATGAAAGACATTTCCTCAGATTTGATGCTTGATATGCCAACAAGCAAATCACCAGAAAAGTTGGATAACTTTTCAACTTATACTGCTGGTTGTGATTCAATGATGCAACCTTTAGAAATGCCTTTCCTTGAAAAAGAAGTTGATTCTTCCCAAAATTCTGGTGATTTCAAAAAAGTAAACACTGACCCACACTGGAAATTTCTTGAATCTCAGCAAGAATATGGTTTAAGCACATTGACAATGACAAAGAACTTTGAAGTGGAATTCCAAAAAATAGAATCGAATAGCATTGGTACAGTAGAACCTTGCAAGCCTTCTTTGTCTTGTAATGATTCTTCTTCTTTGAAAGAGATAGGAGAGGCTAATCAAACCTCAAATGATACTGTTTTAGCCTCCCAATCAATATTGCCCAGTGCCTCTCGTCTTGTACTCCGTCCACAGAACTTTACAGATCCATCACAAACTCACTTGTATTGCTCACTTGTTGAGGGGCCAGATGAAGATGAGAAGAAGACAACAGTGACTCGCCTCCGTGCACTCCTTTCTGGAACATATCCCATCCCATCCGGTGTTCATATCCTCGGTGATGTTAATGCTGCCCGTTACCCAACGTATCGCCCAGCCCCGTTCCGTTATCGAAAACCAGGCCGTGGTGCCAGTACTGCCACAATGGTTACTGGACAGTTGATCCCTACTGGACGAATCCCAGAACGATTTGAGGTTCCGTGCCGATGCCCACGCTGTGGAGAGTTACACACACAGCTGACGTCATTACGAGAACATGCCATTGCTTGTGGAAGGGAACGCCGTCGGATGACGGGTGTTCGCACAACTTTGAGCTGCTCCACAGGACAGCCGGCTTCTAAGGAGCAGCAGTATGCATCAGCAGCAGATGGACTTAGCAAAACTGCAGCAAACAAATGGCGAGGTCTGTCCATTAGACAGCGGCGTGCCCCAGATGCTAAATTAACTTCACAACAGCATTGGGAGACATTGCCAAGCATAGTAGATGCAGCAACTACTAAAACTCCTCCGCTCATGCCCAAAAAGCGTTCAAGTTTGGGGTCCCAAAGTGCGAGACTGGCCAAGGAGGCAAAATTTCAGGACAGACGCCTATCTTCTGGTTCCCCATTGTCGTCGGCCTCTAAACTTGAACGAAAGTGGGCAAAGATAGCAGCAAATGACCGGGCAGTTGGTGGAAAACTCAGTGAAGTCTACTGTCCAACTGCACGCCACAGCAAGCCTGCCACGGCACTAAACCTGAAGGTGGCTAGACCTTATGAACAGCTAGGTATAGAGCGCAAGAAAGCAGTATCTCCTGCTTTTGTGGAGAAGCGTTCTCAAGGCCTTGCATCGTTGAAGCAAAGTGGTGCACAGAACACACCTCCACCTAAACCATCACCCGTTCCCCGTTCTTCCCCAACTCACGCTTGCCCTCGATGTGGTCGTGGTTTTACTTACCTGGGAAGCCTCAGCAAGCATGTGGCTTTATGCTTATCAGGGCAAAGTGGCCGAAAACGCGGACCCAAGAAAGACAGACCAGGACAAGGTGTGAGCAAGAAGATCAAAAGCCGTAGCATGTAGTGGGATCATTTTCTTAAGTCTTAGTCACGGAATCCTTATCCTGCTCTTTGCCTGTTTCTCTTCTGTAGCGTTCAACATTCTGCCTTTCTTTAGCCGCAAGACTTAGTTCAAGTAACTGTTCATGAAGACAAGCTTAACGATTATTTTACCAATCAAACCACTCTTAACCTCAAGCTTATATTTCATTTGTCACTACGAATTTTGACTCATAAGACTTAAGATGTTCCCATTGAATTTAAAACCATTTATCCACAATCTGTCAATGATTCATCACCTGCAAAATGTGGTGAAATGAGCAAATGAACCTTCTTCCTTTATTTCCACATCCCAGTGATTTAAAAACAAGAAAAAAAGAACCATCTACCTGCAGACATCATCGAAGGAATTTTTTGTATTAATTTCTAAATTCTCACTTCTGTGACACCAAATTTGTGGATATTACAGAAATGGTTTGGGGCTCAGTAAGACCATCTCTATTTTTTATTTTCTTTTGAAATAGCTTCATTAAAATAACTGGAATAAATGCCTTGATAGTAAGTGACGGTACTAACAATAAATAAATCTTTGCTTATTATTGATGTCCTCTTCTCTTTGGATTCCCACTGCACATACCAAGCACGACTGTGATTGCTTTAGGATTTGAAGAAAAACAATTTTTTTTGCATAATGATTTGATTTTTTTTAGTTTCTTGTATCCTCTCCAAAACCTGCAGTTTTCTTTTGTGATAAAAGGCCTTCAAGTTTTGTCTCCTGGGACTTTCAACGGCAGATTGACGAAAATGTTTGCTGACATCACTTTTGTGTGGCGTGTATTCGGGTTTTGAATGTCACGATGCCTTCAAATTATTAATTCCGAGCAGGGTTACCCGGTACTGTTCTAATTCTGCTTGCATTTTGAAGAAATCAAATTGTTTTTTTCTATTTTATGTGGGGGCCTAAATCACTTCCCCACACCCATTAAAGGATGGGGTCAGGGATCATTTAATTTTACCATTCACAGAGCTACAAAAGCTTAGGCACGAAAGAGCAATTTTTTTTTAATCCCCAAAAATAGAACTTAAAAAAAAAATTTTTGGCCTAAAACACTCCACGACATTCACTGATGAACCTCTGAAAGTTTGAGGAAGATCCGTTCAGCCATCTCTGACAAAATGGCAACACACAGACAGAAAAACATCTCTCATAGTATAGTTTGTCCAACCAATGATGCAATATTGAATTGCTCTTTCCACTGATATTGCGGAAAGATGCTTTGGTTTGATTAAATATTTCGGCTAACTTGAGTCCACAATTCTGTTGAAGTAATGTTCTCAAAGTTCAAGGTTAACTTTTTGATTTGCAAAACATTTTTATTGGTTGAAATTCCCCCCTTTTGCTAACAGGATGCAATATTTCATGTTCAGTAAGCATTCTAGCAGCAGCATTATATATGACATTGGTGTGACCTCAGATGGAACTTCAATCAACATTTTTCCACATTGCTTCTCTGCTGCTGATGGTAGCAGAA
>NC_140962.1:74146029-74171029 GCF_056783735.1 Eptatretus burgeri | reverse complement strand
GTGTCTGTCTGCGACCGCCGTTTCTCGACGACCACTGGTCCGATCTCATTGAAACTTGCCACGTGTATTGCTGGGGACCTGAGGATGTGCCTTTTCAAGGTTTGATATTAATCGGACAAGCGGTTCCCAAGTTACGGCCATTTATCTGTCAACCAATGGCAAGACACGGTGCTATGACATCACAATTAATGTTTTTTTTTTGTTTGATTTTTGCATGATTGACGTCACAATTCTTCTTCTTCGTTTGGTATGACGTCACAATTCTTCTTCTTCGTTTGGTATGACGTCACAATCGACGCTGGGGAACTGAGTATGTGCCTTTTCAAGGCTTGATATCATTCTTAATCCGTTTCAGCTGTTTCCCAAGTGTTTCCCAAGGTTTGAAAGCTGTTTTTTTCCAAGGTTTGAATTAATTGTTGTGCTTGGTCGACATTTGTGAATGCATTTACAGAGAGAGGGGCGAGAGAGGTGGGGGGGAGGGGCGAGAGGAGGGGGGGGAGAGAGGGGGAGAGAGGAGTGAGAGAGGGAGGGATAGAGGGGGTGAGAGAGAGGGGCATCAAAATTCAAGAGAGGAAGAGAGGAGGGACGGGAGAGGGGGTGAGTGGGGGCGGGAGGGGGGACGGGAGAGGGGGGTGAGAGTGGGGGCGAGAAAGAGAACGAGAGAGTTGGAGGGAGAGAGAGAATGAGAGAGTTGGAGGGAGAGAGGAGGGGTGAGAGAGAGGGGCGTCACAATTCAAGAGAGGGGAGAGAGGAGGGGCGAGAGAGAGGGATGGGAGAGGGGGTGAGAGTGGGTGCGAGCAAGAGAGGGGGGAGAGAGAGGGGGCGTCACAATTCTTCTTCTTCATTTGATATGACATCACAATTGACGCTGGGGACCTGAGTATGTTTCCCAGGTGGTTCCCAAGTTATGGCGATTTATGATACGGTTGGTCCGATCTAATTGACACAATGCTCCAATCCAGTCGTCGTTTACGAGAGCGAAGGAACGAAGCTGCACATACTGGCACGCACCTACGGGCCCGCACGAGTACCTATAAATAGTAAAACCAGAAAAACTGATAATTTTGCAGTGGTCTCTTAATTTTTTCCAGGGCTGTATATATATATATATATATATATATATATATATATATATATATATATATATATATATATATATATATGTATATATATATGTATATATGTATATATATATATATGTATATATATATATATATGTATATATATATATATGTATATATATATATATTTATATATATATATATATATATATATATATATATATATATATATATATATGTATATATATATATATATATATATATATATATATATACATATATATATATGTATATATATATATATATATATATATATATATATATATATATATATATATATATATATATATATATATATATATATATATATATTTATATATATATATATATATATATTTATATATATATATATATATATATATATATATATATATATATATATATATATATATATATATATATATATATATATATATATATATATATATATATATATATATATTGTTGCTGTTCTCGGAACTGCATGCATGCAACAGATGGTTGTCCCAAGTCAGTTATGCCATTAATATACATGCAGATGGACCCCTTCCTTTTGTGTAGTGGGAAGACAAGGGAGTGCATTGCCATGGGCTATTTGTTAAGATTATTAAATCATTTTTCCCCTTTATTTTATTCCCACCTTTTCTTTTCTTAGGTAAATCTGCCCCGCTTGCCCCTCGTCACGCTTACCATAGTATGACAATCCACGGTACCCTCCCCAACGATCACTTCTGAGGCAAAATCGCAATGTGCACGATGGAGTCGACTGGCGCTTTGAGCTTCCACCATCTACCCGAGGCCAGACATGTGCAGCGTGTCATGTATGCTTTTGCACCCATGTGGGCGGGCCATACCGGCGTCTGGCCGAAGCCCGGCCCGGGCTGGCGGGCAATGTGGGTGGGGTGCGAGCCAGTCAGAATGCCCGACTTGGGTGATGACGTTGGATTCGGCATGGCCCTCCCCCGAGCTCTATAAAACACGGAGAAATCCTCCGTGTAAGTTGGAGGAATTGAGAAGTGTGTGTTCGGTGTGGGTGTTCTTCACACGGAGTGTTCCTGCTTCTTGACTCCGCCCACATCTTTCCTCGACCGCCCGCCTTCTGTTCCTCGTCTCCGCCCACACGACCTCGCTTCCTGCTTGTCGACCAAGCCTCCTGCCTGGTCCCACGTACTGCTCTACCCTCGGCCTCTGGACTCCTCCCTTTTCCATTTAAGCTCCTCTTGTTCGGAACACGATCTCCACATGAGCGGCTGTGACCTGAACGCGGCTATTGTTGGGTACCGCACCATGGAGCATCCCTTCCCAAAACACCCAGGTACCGAAAACTATAACCTGAACCCCCTCCCTCCCTGGCTGCAAAAGGCCTTTTTCGTTGGGGTTTCTTCGTGTGTGTGTGTGTGTGTGTGTGTGTGTGTGTGTGTGTGTGTGTGTGTGTGTGTGTGTGTGTGTGCGCGCGCGCGCGCGCTGGCGCCTGTCTGTTAAGTAAGCCTGTAAAAGATCTTTTATTGTTGTTACTGTGAATAATCTCGCATCAAGTCTGCACTGTGTCTGCTTTGGTAAGTTGCTTGTATAATTGTCGCACCCCCCCCCCACACCCCTCTCCTCTTTCCCTGCGTTACATACCCAATAAACCTTTGTTGTGCCACATGCTTTTCCTCGCTGCAAATAAATAATTGTTGTAGAAATGTTCCCAGCTCGCATTTGTCTTTTCCCTCATTGGTCCAGCATGGTTTGAATCCAGGTTTAGCCGGGTCATTATTCCCAACGGTCCGTTCCTTTTAGCTGGTACGTCCTTGGCAGTGTCGCTCGGCTGCATCCGATCCGAAAAGGTGATCTGATCCAGAAGAGTGATCCGGTTCGGACAAGGCGTACTGAGGGCGTGGTTCCCAGGTGGTTAAACTGCGTGGTTAATTAGGTAACCCGATTCCATAGGCGGGAGGACCCTATGTCACGTGGTTGAGTTATTGGCGTCCACGGTCGGTTAAGTGACCCGCCGCGTCACGGAATTATCCGTGAGCGACGGCCTTCAATTCCAGGGAGTCTGGTGGGAATCGATGTAGCTTCCCCCAGCGAGTGGTCTTCTCACCCGACCCCGCCAGCCCACAACAATATATACTCGACGACCTGTGAACCCATTGGGTTCCCGTTGTGACAGCGGTTGATGAAAAAAATCATTTCAAGAAAAAAAGAAAAGATAGCTCCAGCGAACTACACCGCTGAGGTTGTTTGCATTGATCAAATTCTCCCGAAGAGTGCTTGACTGAATCGGGAATTGATTTTTTAATCATCTTTTTCGTTGCACAATTTGAACGAACCTTGATACTGCACACCGCAGGCGAATGGTGAGTAAGGTGGCCCTAAAATTTTTGTGCTATTGTGTACCGTTTTGACTATTTTGGGAATATATATATATACACACACAAGATGAGAGTTTTAGTAATATATGTATATATATATATATATATATATATATATATATATATATATATATATATATATATATATATATATATACATATATATACATATATATACATATATATATATATATATATACATATATATATATACATATATATATATATATATATATATATATATATTGTTGCGGACCCGGGGTCGGGGTAAGAAGACCACAAGGAGGGGAATCTATCTCGGGTTCTCACCAGACTCTCCGTAATCGCAGGCAGTCACACACGGAAAACTCCGTGACGCGGCGGGTCGCTGATCGACCGTGAACGCCAATAACTCAACCACGTGACCTAGGGTCCTCCCGTCTATGGGTTAATTGGGTAACCTAATTAATCACGTGAATTAATTACCAGGGGACACACCCTCGGTACGTCTTGTCCGAACCGGGTCACCTTACCGGGTCAGATGCAGCCAAGTGACTGCCAAGGATGCACCAGCTCGAAGAATGGATCGTTGGGAACAAAGTCCCAGCTTGGCTAGGATATGGACCATGCTGGATCAATGAAAGAAAAGACAAAAACAAGATGGGAACATTTCTACAAAATTATTTATTAACAGACAGGCGAGGAAAAGCATGTGGCACAATGAATAGATTTATTGTTGTGTGCAAGCAGGGACAGAAAGAAATGTGTGGTACGACAGCAAGGCAAGCAACTTACAAAAGCAGACACAAAGCAGACTTATACCGATATATCTTCTACAATCTTAACTTAAAGCTCGGACTGGCGCCACACACACACACACACACACACACACACACACACACACACACATACACCCTGATAAAGGAGTTATTTAGAAGAAAGGAGAGGAGATGAGGCTAACGGTCTCATTATACCTTGCACGGTTGACCGACTGCGCTACCCATTATGTTTTGGGGGGACGCTCCACTGAGCAATCCCTCCTTGAGAGTTGGCACGTCGTCTCCTGCCTGGCTATGGTGCCGGTGCAGCGCATGCACCGATCCAGAGAAATGGTGAGGCCGTCTGGCGTGAGAAAGGACTTTAGGTGGAGTCAGGTGAGTGGGTTGTGCCAGCGGCGAGAGGCAGTCGGATCAGGTGGGTGGGTGGAGAAGGCGGAGTCAGCACGCGAGGTCAAAGGTCGAGAGACAGGCAGATGGATCCAGACGGTGAATGTAGGGATTCCAGAGATCGGAAGACGGAGATCGAGAGCGAGTGGGTGGAGTGGCAGATGGAACTGGTGGAGCAGCAGGCGCATGCAAAGATCGATCCAAGGACGAACAAAGAGGAAGAGGATGACGATGGATGGCTTTGCGATCCGTCCTTTATAGGCCCGGCGGTGCAGGGCCGGGCGCCGCCCCGAAGCGATGCATCGTCACCCGAATCATGCGTTCCGATTGGGCCCTGCGCTGCCCGGCTCCCATGGCCGGAGGCGGCCTCATTGGTGCATCCGGCAAGACATCGCCAAGCTGTGGAATTGTTTTGCTCCAAACACGGCGACATGAACCGCCCCACACCGAACTCCCGGGCCGTGTTCTTGGCGAGACCGTGGGCCACGCCAGTCAAAGTGCCCGCTTGGTGCATGCCACGCGGCTCAAGCGATCTGGACCATGCATCTGCGCCTCTGCTTGGTGGCGGCTGCATCGAGGCGGAAGTGCAGGAAGATATTGGTGGCCGAAGTGGCGAGCTAAGCTCGATGGTAAGATGCCATTGTAATCAGCGCGCAGACCCATATGAAGAGTTGCGCCATGCGTGCCCCATACAGTGTGATGGTAATAATCACGGCACTGTGCGCGGGTCCACGACCGTGCATGCGGTTATTTATCACAGTGGTGATCCTCACAGGCGCCTGCCTGAGCATGGTGCCAGCCCAAATCTGTGTCATGAATTGAAGGAAAGGATTGGATATAAATCAGGGTTGAAAAGAGGGCGCCGCACACATCCTGTACAGCGTTGGGATTTAATGTATGGTTCTAATATTCCCTTAGACACAGTATTCTAAAAGCGGAGGATTTTTCCATCGTGTGGTTGATGCTTCTTTTGGTCTCCGCGGGGACATTCATACATACCATGGTGGCGGAACGGAAGAAAGAGGTATAATTAGACCTCGCTATAAGACCCACACAATGCACTTCATCCCGTTTACCCATTCAGCATGAGGGAAAGGTCTAACTGCACGTATATTAATGAAATAACTGTCTGGGGATCACTGTATGTTGGATGCCATTGCTGTTGAGGCATGCGGTTTCCAAAAGCGCAAAAATATAGATATATAGTCATCCATCGGGACCATACTCTGCAGAGCGTTGGTGCTGCCTAAGAAGTCTCCTTGGCTATTGGACACAATCCTGGGCAGGTCGCCACTCTGACAGTATGCCGGCATGGTGGCACTCTTTTTTGCCGACCTCGGAAGGATGACAGGCCAGAGGTATTAATACCCCACCTGGTATTAATTCAACAGCCGAGTGGGATTTGAACTCAGGATCCTTGGATCCCAAGGCCACCACCCGAATCATTAAGCTAACACCAGGCATATATATATATATATATATATATATATATATATATATATATATATATATATATATATATATATATATATATATATATATATATATATATATATATATATATATATATATATATATACATACATATATATATATATACATACATATACATATGTATATATATATATGTATATACACATATACATATATATGTATATACACATATACATACACATACATATATATATATATATATATACACATACATATATAAATATATAAATATATAGATACACACATATATATATATATATATATATATATATATATATATATATATATATATATATATATATATATATATATATATATATATATATATATATATTGTTAAGGCTGTGAAAATTCACAGAACACCATATCGGTCCTAAGTCAGTCATGCCGATAAGTCCGTGTTCAGTTAGATTTTCCCACCGTTGTTTAATGGGATTTATCCGTGTGGACTGGGCTGTGATATTTGAGTTAGCCGTTATTCATTACTATCGTTATTTTGGACCAACAACCTCCACCACCAACATCTCTCTCAACAACCGCTTCACAACAACCACCTCCACCACCATCGCTCTCATCAACCGCTTCACAACAACCACCACCAACATCGCTCTCATCAACCGCTTCACAACAACCACCACCACCACCATCGCTCTCAACAAAGCGCTTCAGACCAACCGCCTTTCCACCACCACAACCACACCTGACTCTCAACAAACCACGCCATCCTCACCACTTCGCCAGCAACCGTCAACATCTCCACACCACAAACATCGCCTCACCATCGTCTCCGAAACGACGCCATCTTTGCACCAGCAGCGGTGAGATCTGATCAAACGGCATCGCTGCAGGCAGAGGCAAGGGTTCTCTCGCCATGCAGCGTCGGTGATTCCTGCAACATCCGCTCTCCGCGCAGGTCAGAGGTCAGAGGTGCAGGGTCGGTGATTTCCACAACGTCCTCTCCGTGCAAGCTTCGCCCGAAATTCAGATCAAGAGCGTCGGTGATTTCTGCAATGTCTGCTCTCCGAGAAGGGTCAGAGGTCGGAGGTCAGAGGGCGGAGGTCGGATCTCGTCTCACCAGCCCTATAAAAGGCTGCGAAGAGCACCAGTTCAACTCGTCTGGAGGGAGTCTGGAGGGGGTCTGGAGGAAGTCTGAGTCATCGGAGAAGTCTGGAGCCGGAAGAACATAGGCGGGGCGAAGTCCAGGGGAGTGGAGGATGCGCGAGGCAGAGAGCATGGCTGAGCCTGCAATGCCGGGCAGATCTGCACGTTTGTGTGGGAATAGCCGCAGAGAGCTCGCCAGCCAGCACCAAATGGTCTGAGGTGATCAGGCTTCGGGACAGTCCGAGTGTCGCGGAGGAATGGACGGGTTCTTACAAAGAGCATCAACTTTGAAAGAGCATCCAAACCCGTTCGTTCCTCTCAGCGAGTCGCTGGCTGAGGGCCGACGCCCGGCCACCTGGCAAGGCCTGGGCGCAACCGCGGCTACGCTAGCTGCCGTGGGGAAAGAGCATCGCGGTCGCCCCATCGAGGCACCACGAGGGTGGAGGTTGTGATGTCCGAGGCGCAGCGGAACACGAGAAGCAAGCGTGTTAGCATCAACTCCGCTTTATTGCGTGTCTGGATGTTCATCACTGCCACCCCTAGCGGGCAAGTCATGATATACGAAAACCCAATCACGTGATACAGCACACTCCTCCCCTCGTAAAATGACAATTCAAATGATGAAATGGCAATTATAACATGACCAAACGAAACCAATCAACATTCAAAATCATCCAAGTACCGCGGTCGTTTCCTGCCCGCCTCGGGTGGGCAGCGCCGCCAGACGGCCCAGGCTCAGATGCCTCCCCGCTAGGTCGAGGTGACACCGTCGCCAGACTTGCCCCATCCGCAACAACAACCGCCCCCGGCCGACAAGCTTACTCGTCGTCCTCGGGCAGGACTGAATCGGGTGAAGACCCCGCAAGCGTCGGCACGTCCGGCCTTGGCGATACAACGCCTGGCCACGGCGACAACACAGGAGGGGGTCCCACATCGCTCGGCACGGGGGGGGGGGGTGACGCTGAACAGCGATCATGCATTTGCTAAAAGTGCCGCTACCATACCTCCCCACTATCAGTCCGCACCATGCAATTCGCCGGCCCCAGTACCACAGCCGGCACCCATTTGGAACCGTGGAAATAATCACGCACCATTACCCGCTGTCCCACATCAAAACTGCGCAGCAGCGTCGGGCGCGACACCGCCCCACTCACCGACCCTCCAGGTCACAGCAAATCCAGTCTGGACTGCAATGCCCGTCCATAGAGACGAATGGCAGGAGAATCGCCCATGACAGGATGAATAGCGTCTCCTGTATTGGAGCAAAAAGACATCGACCACCGTCTGCACAGGAGCAAACCCCCCCCTGCGCAAAGCCCGTTTCAACATTTTAACAAACGACTCGGCCTGCCTGTTCGTCGCAGGATGATACGGTGCGGACCTTCGATGTCAAATACCATTTTGACGCATAAACTCATCAAATACACTTGCGATGAACTGCGGACCATTATCAGAGACCAGGATCTCCAGTAACCCTTT
Organism: Eptatretus burgeri; assembly: GCF_056783735.1. NCBI lineage: Eukaryota > Metazoa > Chordata > Myxini > Myxiniformes > Myxinidae > Eptatretus > Eptatretus burgeri. The sequence continues at coordinate 74,162,353 of NC_140962.1, read as the reverse complement.
ATTAGCAAAGATCGTCCGCAATTTTTCTATTGTAATGTTTGCTGATGTATGCTGCATTACAACAACCTCCGGCCATTTAGAGAATGCATCGATCACAATCAAAAACATTTTGCAATTAACCGGCCCCGCAAAATCCACATGGACCCTCTGCCAGGCCCTGGCTGGGGTAGGCCACAGTCCTGAAGCTCGACGCGGGTTATCAGCATCTGTTTGACACATGGTGCAATGCTTAACCATCTGCTCAATGTCTTTGTCCAACCCCGGCCACGACAACAGGCTACAAGCAAGACTCTTGGTCTTCACGACGCCAAGGTGACTGACATGTCGTTCTTCCAAACACTGCTGCCTGAACTTCGGTGGAGTCACCACCCTCATTCCCCACATAACGCACCTTTGGACCAACGACAGCTCCGATGCGCGCGACGTGAAAGGCTGAAATGCCGGTGTTGAAGGTAGATTGCTCCAATTCCCCGCAGAAATCGCCTGAACGACACGGGCGAGCACTGGATCATGAGCCGATTCCACCGCGACCTGTTTGGCCGTGATCGGCCCTCTTTGGACCTGGCCCAGAACGAAAACACATCAACCCGGTCGGCCGATTCAGACGAAGCTGGACCCTCCGCGCAAGGCAAGCGCGAGAGCCCGTCGCAGTTAGCATGCTTTTCGGTGCTTCGGAAGTGAATATCGTAGCTGTAAGCAGCAAGAAATAGACACCACCGCTGTATTCGTGCGGCCGCCACCACCGGTTCCCCGCGTTCGGGTCTCAGGATGAATTGAAGTGGTTTGTGATCCGTCTGCAAAGTGAAATGCCGCCCCAGCAGGTATTGATGAAACCTCCGCACACCCCAGACGAGGTTGAGAGCCTCGCGCTCGATCTGGGCATATTCCCGCTCTGCTGTGGACAGGGTCCGGGATGCAAAACAAACAGGCCGCTCGGAACCATCATCCATCCTGTGGGAGAGTACTGCCCCGATGCCGTATGCAGAGCTGTCGCATGCCAATAAGAGCGGACGTGCAGGCTTGTAGTGCACGAGGACCATATCCTCTGTGAGCAGCCGCTTGACGCGGTCGATCGACGCCTGGTGTGCAGGCCCCCAAGCCCAGCGCTCGTCCTTCCTGAGCAACCGCGTTAATGGCGCAAGCTGTGAGCTGAGCCCGCGCAGAATCTTTGGTAATACTGTGCCATACCAATGAACGAGCGCAGCTGCGTCTTGTCGTGAGGCGGTGGCATGTGCTGAATTGCCTCCACCTTCCGAGGGCCTTTCATCAGCCCCTCCGGCGTGATGATGTACCCGAGGTATTCCAAGCGCTGCTTGAAGAACGCGCACTTGTCCCTGTTCAAGCGCAGGCCGCACGCTTCCAGCTTCGTCAGCACCTGGGCAATGTTCGCAAGGTGCTCGTCTGCTGTTTTCCCCGCAATGAGCACATCGTCCAGGTAGGTTTGAGCAGGCAGGCCAATGCAAACCTGATCCATGGCTTTCTGCCACAAGGCCGGGGCCGAAGCAATCCCAAAACAGAGTCGGGTATATCGATAGAGCCCTTGACACGTGTTGATTGTCAAAAGATCGCTACTACCAGGATCCATCGCCAGGTGAAAATATGCATCACGTAGATCAGGCTTCGTGAAGTATTGACTCCCCGCCAATCATGCATATATTTCATCGATTGACGGCAGTGGATATTGCTCCACACTGAGCCCCGGGTTAACCGTGGACTTGAAGTCCCCGCACAATTGGACGTCTCCATTCCGTTTCAGCACCGTGATGACCGGGGTGGCCCAATCTGAGTACGACACCCCTTCAATCACTCCACAGGCCTCCAGCCTATCCAGTTCACCCTTGACCTTGTCCCGCAGGGCATGCGGCACCGGTCGTGGTTTACAAAAACGAGGAACCACCCCCTCCTTCAGGAAGAGCTTTGCCTGCAAGCCCTTGAGTTTCCCAAGGTCGTCGCAAAACAAACCTTCATGTCTTTGAAGAATCTTCTCCAACTGATCCTCCCATCGGCTCGGCACGGGTTGCACAAGGTGAATGGTGGCCCAATCTAGCCTGATGCGGGTCAGCCAGTCCCGGCCTCGGAGAGACGGACCCTCCCCTGCACGACGTACAACGGAAGCGTGGCGACCTGGCATTGGTACCCCACAGACACGTCTGCCATCCCGACTGGCGTTATCTTCTCGCGGGTGTACGTGAACAGTGTGAGGTCTGACTTGATAAGCCTCAGGCCGTTGAGTCTATGCGCGGTTTGTTCGCCGATGATCGACACCGCCGCTCCCGCATCGACCTGAAACGTGATCGGCGTTCTGTCCACTGCAATTTCCACCATCATCGGGCGCGCTGCCGCAGGGCCAATTGAAAACAGGCTCATGAACAGCTGCCGGTTCCGCCCCGGGTCGCTCTGCACATCGCCGTCCATGACCTTAATGGTGGCCAACGCCCATTGGCACACACACTTCAGATGACCCACCTTGTGACAATGTAAACACACGGTATTCTTAAATGGGCACACACGGCACAGGTGTCGACCTCCGCATCCCAAACACGTCCGCGGGGTCACCTCGCCGCTCGTGCGGCCGCACGGCGGTGTCTGGCCCCGGCCCGCACCGAAGGTCGTGCGTGCGTCCCGGGGCGCTCACGACACCGCGTGGACCCCCAGGCCATCTGGCATGCCGCGGCCGGCGATGGCCCGAACATCTCCGAGTGTCCGCTCGACAGCTGTAGCAGTGTCGACCGCTGAGGTGAATGTAATGGCTTCACCCTTCAGCCGCAGAATCGCCGAAACCATTTTCGCATCTCATAAACCAGAAATAAAGCGATCTCTGAGCCGAGCTGGACGCTTCCCCGCCGTGAACTTGCAGGCCATGGAAGAATGCTTCACCCACGCCAGGAAATCAGCGACGCGCTCCTCCATACCCCTCGCGAGGCGATCGAACTGGTATCGAGCTAGCTGTAATGACTTCTCCGGCACCATGTGTGCTTTCATCTTCTGCACAATGTCCTCGTCAGCCAACTGTGATGTCCGAGGTGCAGCGGAACATGGAGAGCGAGAGCGTTAGCAGTAACTCCGCTTTATTGCGCGTCCGGATGTACATCACTGCCACCCCTAGCGGGCGAGTCATGATATACGAAAACCCAATCACGTGATAGAGCACAGAGGTAACCTGCCACGGTCTCGTGGGGCCCTTTCGGTCACCAAAGCCCCACGTTATAAAGGCCCACAGGCCCAGTCTGACTCCCTTGTCTATGAGGGGGTTTTTCTTGCTTTTCTTTTGAGTGAATGTTGTGGCGCCGAGTCCTGCAAGTAAAACCTGCTTCAGTAATTGTAAATAATAACCATAGATACATGTAGTGTTTTTACCTTGCTCGTGTCTTCTCCCTTTTCTTCCTTCCCCCATTCTCCCCATCAATTGTATATGTGTACGTTTGTAAATAATAAATGTTCTTGTGTGAATTTTAACCCGTTCGTCATGTCCTTTTCCCCCGATTGAACTGCAATCTTGCTCTCAGAATAGTAGTTGGTTTTTGAATGCCGATAAAAGAATCGGGTCCGGAGAGGTCTGGCGATAATACCCCGTTCGGTTATCCCAGAACGGAACGAACCGCTTAAGCCGTTCGTTTCCAAGCAGGCCTTCGCCGAGGTACGGTCCCTCGGTAGGTTAACCGCGTGAATACTTAGGTATATCGATATTCAGCAATTGACCCTGTCACGCGCGGGTAGAATACGGACTAGGCTGTGGTGGGGTTCAGAACCCAACCCTGACTGGTTTCTGACATTGTTCCAGGAAGTCGCGATTGAATTGCTCGTCCGGTGGGCGTGCGGCTGCTATTGGTTAGACGCGGTCGTTCGCACACTGGGCGGGCGGTAAATTTGTAGATATATATATATATATATATATATATATATATATATATATATATATATATATATATATATATATATGCAGGGTGTCCATAAAGTCTCTTTATAATTTATACCGTCGTGATGTGCTTCGTGCAACTAATGGTGCACATATAGAAGTGTATTAAATGAGGAAAAAAAAGTTCAATATCTACTCCTCATTTTTTGGAATAATTTCCACAGGTTTATCTATTCATTTGCTTTTGTAATAAATGTTTTTAATTGTAAACAGACTTTATGGATATTGGACACTGTGTGTGTGTGTGTGTGTGTGTGTGTGTGTGTGTGTGTGTGTATACACATGTTGTTGTTCGTCTTTCGGCTGCTCCCGTTAGGGGTTACCACAGCGGATCATCCGTGATGATCCGCATACTGATTTGGCACAGGTTTTACGCCGGATGCCCTTCCTGACGCAACCCTGGTCACCTCTTACGGCACAGGGATAAGGATTGGGTTTCGCCATGAAATTCCGGGCTGCCCTACACCCTCTCATTGCGCGGCCCAGGGTAGAGCTCCTGTCTTCAAGCGATCCTCCAACCCAAGCCTCCGAGTCGCCGGATTACAGGCGCACGCCACTACGCCCGGTTATATATATATATATATATATATATATATATATATATATATATATATATATATATATATATATATATATATATATATATATATTTACGAATCTACGCCCGCCCGGCGTGCGAACGACCGCTTTAGCCAATGGCAGCCGCACGCCCACCGGACGAGCAATTCAGTCGTGACTTCCCAGAACAACGCCGATAACCAGTCATGGGTGTGCCTTCAACGCACACCACGGCCCAGTCCGCATTCTACCCGCGCGTGACAGGGTCAATTGCCGAATATCGATATACCTAAGTATTCGCGCGGGTAACCTACCGAGGGACCGTACCTCGGCGAAGGCCTGTTTGGACATGAACCGCTTAAGTGGTTCGTTCCATTCTGGGATAACCGAGCGGGTATTATCGCCAGACCTCGCCGGACCCGATTCTATTATCGGTATTCAAAAACCAACTAGTATTCCGAAAAACAGTATGGCACTTCAATGGGGAGAAAAAGGACACGACGAACGGGTTAACATTCACACAAGTACATTTATTTTACACGTAAACAGGGATTCATGTATATACAGGCAAGGAATTAAAAAACACGCATGCAGTTGCTTTACGAAGACTGCGGGACGGGACAAAGAAATGAGCAAGGCAAAAACACTACAACCGACTGTGGTTATTATTTACAATCACTTAAACAGGTTTTACTTACGGGACTCAGCGCCACAACATTCACTCAAAAGAAAAGCAAAGAAAAGACCCCCTCACAGACAAGGAGTCAGACTGGGCCCGTGGGGCTTTACAACGTGGGGCTTTGGTGACCGAAAGGGCCCCACGAGACTGTTGCAGGTTACCTGCACCCTCGTGGTGCCTTGATGGAGCGAGTCGCGACGTCCCGTCCTCACGGCAGCTGGCGTAGCCGCGGTTGAGCTCGGGCCTTGCCAAGCGGCAGGCGAGCTCTCTCCAGCTCTCCCCACATGCACACGCAGGTTCGCGCGACACAGCAGGGCTGCGCCTCCAGCCCGCGTCTCCTTCGCGACGCCCGGACCTCCACCGACTGACCGCTCCAAGCTCCCGACTTGGACACGAGCCCAGATCTCCACGCAGCTCCGGCAGCAGCAGCACAGCTCCTTGCGCTGCGTCCAGCGGCAGCAACAACACCAGCAACGACAGCAACCCCAGCAGCAACTCCAGAGAAAGAGTGTGAACGCTCCGTGCGCCCTTTTTATTACCCACGCTCCGCCCCTCCGCGCTCGCCCCGCCCTCCTTCCAGAACATGCGGGAAACTTCTCGAAGGAAGCGTTTTCCCACCAAATTAGGGACGCGCGCCGCCGCGGTAGTTCTCTTTGCCCCTTGCAGGGTGGTTGTTTGAAGCGGTTGGTCCAAAATAACGATAGCAAGAATAACGGCTAACTCAAAGATCACAGCCCTATCCACACGAATAAATTCCCATTAAACAACAGTGGGGAAATCAAACTGAACACGGACTTATCAGCATTACTGAAATGGGGACCTACATAGTGTTCTGCGAATTTCCACAGCCACAACACTAACCCCTCTCCTTTTTACAGACTCGTCCCGAGTCGTCGAATTTTCGTGTGCTATCATGTGTAAGTTTCCCCTAGTACGTTTTATCTTCGGATTCCTGAGTGCGACATTTCGTGTATTCGTGTCCCAAAAAAAATAACCTACGGGCTGAGTAACGAACTAAACAAACCCACTCATACAGACGACTTAAATAAATTGCCGGCGCTATGACAAACATGCAGGGGGCGCAAACTCATTTATAATTTTACCTTTACTTTACTTATAATTTTACACTACTCCGTGGCCCAGGACCGATGGACTCTGCGGGAATAAAGCACGTAGCAATGTCATCCCACAGGCCATTTTGTGAAACAGGGAGCCAGGTTACCCAAATGCAGTCTCTGGCTCATGAAACAAATGCAGGTGACAAGGAATGTGACCGGCTGCTCAAACGCAGTCCTAGGCCTCCCCCGTGAAATGAGCGCAGTGAACAGAAAATGGTGCACGGGCTGCACCAATGCAGTCTCCGTGTGTGGCTGCCTGCAAGGCAGTCCCTGCAGAACACTGAATGGGCACTGACGCAAGCAAACACAAGCAATGAATGGTGCACGGGCTGCCAATGCAGTCCTGTGATGTGGCTGCCTACTGGGCAGTCCCTGCAGCACGCGTGATGATCCTGGCGCACATGGTAATGAATGGATGGGCAAATGCAACAAGGGCGAGCAGGCATGGGGTCAAGGCAAGGGCAGGCAGACAAGGCATGGCAAGGCAAGACAAGGCCGTTGTAGCAAAACGGGCCGATGGTGAAGCTGACCGGCACAGGCCTTGCAGAAAAACAGCCGGCAGATGAACTGACCAGCACAGGCCTTGTAGCAAAACAGCCGGCAGATGAAGCTGGCCGGCCTCTTGTCTTGTACTGGAGGTTTGTGGAGGGAGTGCGGTGGTGCTGGCCACTCGGAAGGTGGGCTCGGACCTAACCTACTATCTCCATCCCAACCTATCGCCTTCACCTGTCTCTGTCCATACCCACTCCCTGAGTTTGCAAAAAAAAATCCAAATTTAGCCTCAACTTATTTTTTTGTTTTATTTTGTTTTTATTTCTCCTTCTATAAATCGTCTCCCTAACCCCCTTTATTGTCTTTGTCCGGCTAACCTATCATCATCCTAGCCTACTCCCAACCCATACGTTCCCTTCCTGGAGGGGAATAAGGGAGAGCTCGTGTCCTGTGTCGAGGCCCAATGAAGCCTCAGAATGGCCTCCTCAGATTTCAGCGATCTCAACCCAAGGTGAGTCCAGCGGCCCACAACAATAGCGAAGGGATGGGTGGTGCGGAGGGGTACACTTCCTAATCTACCCTAACATTATTAACCTTAAACTACCCCGGGGCTTTCCAAAAGCACCTCTCGCTTAAACTGCTGGTTCTACAAACCAAGATTTCCGTCGCCTGTGTTGGTGTCCTCACACATTTGGGCAATGCCCTCAAATTTTCCCTCGTGCCCTTGCACGGTTTCGTGGCTGGGACACGTGGCTCCCTTGGCAGGAACTACCCCCTCTGTGGATTCTCAAACTATGGCACCCCCAGACCCTGCAACTGCCTCCGAGCCTACCAGCTCCCTAAACACTGGGGAGTGCCCTCCATGGCTACTCCCCTGAAACGCTCATGTGGCAGGCTGGCGCCCCGGGCCCCTTCCCTGGGTGCCTGTGCCCAATGCACTGCCCACGTGGCCAATGGTGCCCCGGCCCCGCATCATGCGAGCCCACCTGTGCCCACTACACTATCCCGGCCCCCAATGGACCCTTGGCCAACCGCGGCCGACTAGCCCGGTGCCCGGGGTACCGACTAAGCGATACTCACCATTCGCAGCCACGCTCCCAGCCCAACAGGGCTCCTGCACCCCTCCAAACAGGTTTCGAGCCTACGTTCCCACCAACAGCAAAACGACCTCCATTTTGTCAATTTGACTCACCCACTAACTCACTTTACACTGACCCCAGGGTCCCTTGGGTGGGAGTCACTCCTCCCCCCAATCACTCATCGCACCATGCATTCCACATTCACTCCATACACACAGGCTCACTGGCCTCACTCACTCATCATGTTTCCATTCATTTCATTCCATCGCTGAACACTGCCATTCCGCTGACTAAATCCCTCAACTAACTCGTGCTTCCTCGTCATCCCTTACACTAGAGCACGTTCCATTTAACACTACGTAGCTAAGCTACGTCCCCACTACACACTCAAAGTCCGTCCTTGTCCTCAAAATCCCTTTTCCCTCTCCCATCCTAAATCTGAACTACAATCCCTCTAACTCATCCATTCCACGGGCTCCATGAGGACTTATTCCTGCCCCATGAAGCTGGTCAAACTAACACTAACCCTTCCCCCTAACTCGTGGTATCCTGTGCCCGGGACAGGGGGGTCTTCCACCCCTTGCCCAGGAATCCTGTTCACCCGAAATGAGGCTTGCTTTTTTTTTTTAAATGCGCCACCAGCGCGGAAACTCGCAACCTGCGCTCTTTTACTCCCGTGACGTCATGGCAGCTGGCCGCAATCCGCGCACCTCGTCCCTCCTCGGACGGAACCATCCGGCAGGGATTTCCCCTCCTGCCGGATTCCAACCATACACGCAGCCATGACGTCACCCTGCGCATTCAAACCAAGCCTCGCGTTTCGAGGGATTCCCCACGCGAACACATGTGCTCTGCTCGTCGGAGCTTCACAAACACGCCCGCGTGGAAAACCCATCTGATCCAAATCCATATCCAACCTACCTTCTGTCCGTCCGTGGGATCGGCTAATCCACCATGTGCATTTACGGGCCGGGCTTCACTCCCGCAGGCGCGCACGTGTCGGCCTCGTGCGTAGCACAGCACGGACCCCGCACGCGCTGCTGTGCAAACCCGGCACGGTCCCCAAAACAGCTACGGCCGCTACTCGGCCTTTGTCCACCGTCAGGCACCGTCGTTGCCGCACTCTCGCGCACAAACTTCTCCGTGCCACGATGCTCACACACCTCGACATGACACTCGGACATGCGATTGCGTGTTCCCGCATGCCGACCGTCATCTCCCTCACATACAGCGACCTCACACACACGGTTCCTCTTACACACAGCCTTTCACTCACTCGCGCCGTTTCACTCACACATTTCGAAACCACACACGCTGTTTCCCTCACACACGCTGTTCTTCCACACTCGGTGTTTCCTTTACACACCTTTTCATCCACAAACGGTGTGCTGGGAGGCACGCACTTCGGCTCACTCGCTACCTCGCACACCATTTTACTCACACATGCGGTCCCTTTCACACACAACCTTTCACCCACGCCATGTGCGCGTTTCAGCACACATTTCGCCACACTCATGTACACACATACCGGGACAATCACGCTGGGGATTTGCGCTACCTCAAGCACTCCCGGGGTCTCCAAACCCCCCAAGCTCCGCGTGCACCCGTCAACAGCACTCACCCCCTCTACCTCGTTCGGCATGACCGGACCCACCAGGTCGAGATCTGCTTCAAGTGGGAATATTCCCTCGCCTCGTTCCTGGAGGAGGCCATCCGGCTGCTTGCACCGGGTCAAGACAGATTCCCCGAGCTCCCCCTCATTGTACTCCACTACCTCCATGTGTGTGTGCTCGTCTTTCACCCGGTCTTTATCGTGTAGTCTCTCCTCTACTTTTTCTATCTCCCGCGTCTCTATACATTTTATTTCCTTGTTCATTATTTCCGTTTCTTCCTGGCTCCATTTTCCTTCCCATTTGAGTCGTTCTTCCTCTCTGAGCCCCATTAACTGTTCGTTATCTTACCGGAGTTTTTCCATCTCTGTGGACTCAAATTTTGCTCTCTCCTTGAGTTGGTGAATTTCAAACTCATATTGTTTTTGTTTTCTACCCCACCGTCTCTCATGTTTTTCATTCTCCAATCTCCTCATTTCCTTCAATTGGTTGATCTCCTTTTCCTGTTTCGTTCGTTGTTCTTTCATTAACTCTGCGTACTTCAACCTTGCTTTCTTTTTCAGTTGTTCTTGTCTTTCTTTTTTAACTTCTTTCACCCCCTGTCCCTCATTCTCCAATCTCATAGTTTCCTTCAATTGGTTAAGCTCTTTTTCCTGTTTCATTCATTGTTCTTTCACTATCTTTGCGTACTTCAACCTTGCTTTCTTTTTCAGTTGTTCTTGTCTTTCTTTTTTATTTCTACTCCACCGTCTCTCTTGTTTTTCATTCTCCAATCTCATCGTTTCCTTCAATTGGCTGATTTCCTCTTCCTGTCTCATTCCTTGTTCTTTCAGTACTCTTTCTTGCATCTCATTCTTTAGTCTTGCTTTGGCTTCGAATTGTTCGATCTGCACAGTCTGGTTCCTTAACGTTTCATTCTCCGTTCTCGTTCTTTCCTCTCTTAACATCCTCAGCTCGTTTTGGTGTTTCAGTAACTCAAAAGCTTTTTTTTCTAATTCCGTCCTCATCTTTACACCTCTTTCACATTCTTCCTTCCTCATTTCATCCATTCTCTTGCCATATTCCCTGCTAATTTCTAGCCATTCCTTTCCTCTTTTTATCGTCTGTTCCAGTCCTTTTCTTTTCCGATTGCCTTCTTCTACCTCCTCCTTCAGTTGTTCCGATTCCACATCGTGTTCCCGTTTTTCCCTTTCCAGCTTTGTTTTCCATTCCTCTTCCAAGTTCTCTCTATCCTGGGAATTACTAATTTGCTCTTCCTCTATTCTTTCGTTCAGTTTGCTCTTCTCCTGTTCCAACTTATGGGTACTCCCCTCTACTTTCCTCCTTTAATCCATTAGTTGGTCAATTTTCGATTCGTGTTCCTTTTGTTTCCTATCCGCTTCTTCCAAGTTCTCCCTCATTTCTTCCTGTAGTTTTTTGAACCGTCTTAACTTTCCCAACAATTCTTCCTTCCTTTCCTCCATATGTTCCTCTCCTCTTTTATCTTCCGTTCTTGGCTTTCTCTGTCTTGATTGCCTGATCTTACCTCTTCCTTCAGATGTTTCAATTCCAAATAGTGTTCACAGTTCCCTTTTTCCAGCTTTTTAAAAAATTCTTCCTCCAAGTTCTTCCTATCCCAGGAGATACTAATTTGCTCCTCCTCTTTTCTTTTATTCAGTTCACTCGCCTTTTGTAACAAAAGCCCACGCAACCATCTACTTGCGTCGTTTCCTTATGTAGTTCCTCGACTGTGCTGTCTAATTCCTCATTAAGCTCCCAAATTCGTTCCTGTGCATCGGCCAATTCAGTTTGCAATGTACTGCCGTCGCCCTGCCTCGCCTGCCATGCCCCCGTGGTTTGACCCGGTGGGCAGGAGCGCTTCCCCCGCCGTGCAGTGCGGCTCATTGCGCTATTAATAGCAGCCCGCTCACGCCTCGTGCCGCGCTGAGGTGCGGCCGCGCCGCCATCTTGCGACTCCGAGTTTGTTTGCCAGAAAAATTCCTGCACCGGCCGCTCCCACTGACTACAATTAGTGGTGGGGTTGTAATAAAAAGGAGAACCACATACATTGCATTGCCGTATTTCCCAACCTTCTGGTACGGGTTCAAACCGTATGGCGAAGGCGTCCTCGACCATGGATTCTATCAATACATCTACATTTAATCCACCCTGCATCCGTTCGCCTTGAACCGCCATCTTGCTTCTCGGAATAAATTTAAAGCCCGCAATTTAATGGGAACCGAGGGTCGCTCCACACACCCTTGGTCCGATTCCCGTTAATTTAGTTGGAGGCGGGATGGATTTGAATCCCACACTCCTGAACACCAGTGTTACGAATCTACACCCGCCCGGCGTGCGAACGACCGCTTTTGCCAATGGCAGTCGCACGCCCACCGGACGAGCAATTCAGTCGTGACTTCCCGGAACAACGCCAAGAACCAGTCACGGGTGTGCCTTCAACACACACCACGGCCCAGTCCGTATTCTACCCGCGCGCGACAGGGTCAATCGCCGAATATCGATATACCTAAGTAATCGCGCGGGTAACCTACCGAGAGACCGTACCTCGGCAAAGGCCTGTTTGGACACGAACCGCTGTTCGTTCGGTTCTGGGATAACCGAGCGGGTATTATCGCCAGACCTCGCCGGACCCGATTCTATTATCGGTATTCAAAAACTAACTAGTATTCCGAAAAACAATATGGCACTTCAATGGGGAGAAAAAGGACACGACGAACGGGTTAACATTCACACAAGCACATTTATTTTACACGTAAACAGGGATGCATGTATATACAGGCAAGGAATTAAAAAACACGCATGCAGTTGCTTTTCGAAGACAGCGGGACAGGAAAAGACACGAGCAAGGCAAAAACACTACAACCATGGTTATTATTTACAATCACTTAAACAGGTTTTACTTACGGGACTTGGCGCCAGAACATTCACTCAAAAGAAAAGCAAAGAAAATACCCCCGCACAGACAAGGGAGTCAGACTGGGCCCGTGGGCCTTTATAACGTGGGGCTTTGGTGACCGAAAGGGCCCCACGAGACCGTTGCAGGTAAGCTGCACCCTCTTGGTGCCTTGATGGGGCTAGTCGCGACGTCCCGTCCCCACGGCAGCTGGCGTAGCCGCGGTTAAGCTCGGGCCTTGCCAAGCGGCAGGCCAGCTCTCTCCGGCTCTCCCCACATGCACACGCAACTTTATGCAACACAGCAGGGCTGCGCCTCCAGCCCGAGTCTCCTTCGCGACGCCCGGACCTCCACCGACTGACCGCTCCAAGCTCCCGACTCGGACACGAGCCCAGATCTCCACGCAGCTCCGGCAGCAGCAGCACAGCTCCTTGCGCTGTGTCCAGCGGCAGCAACAACAACAGCAATGACAGCAACTCCAGGGAGAGAGAGTGCGAATGCTCCGTGCACCCTTTTTATTACCCACGCTCTGCCCCTCCGCTCTCGCTCTCCTTCCAGAACATGCGGGAAACTTCCAGAACATGCGGGAAACTTCTCGAAGGAAGCGTTTTCACGCCAAATTAGGGACACGCACCACCGCGGTAGTTCTCTTTGTCCCTTGCAGGGTGGTTGTGTGAAGTGGTTGGTACAAAATAAGCATAGCAAAGAATAACGGCTAACTCAAAGATCACAGCCCTGTCCACACGAATAAATTCCCATTCAACAACGGTGGGGAAATCTAACTGAACACGGACTTATCGGCATAACTGAACTTGGGACCTATATGGTGTTCTGCGAACTTCCACAGCCATAACAATATATATATATATATATATATATATATATATATATATATATATATATATATATATATATATATTGTTGCAGCCACGGGTACCGAGACACCAGCTTGTCACTCAGGGGGATTAATCCCCGGTTGTCCTCGGAAGAGCCGGACCTGAGGCTACCGCTCACAATTAATGTTGTGGTACGGTGGGTTGTTTTAAAACCACAAACGCCACCCAGTTAACCACGAGTTCCAGTGTCCACCATCTAATTATGCCATTTAACTTAAGGTCACGTGGTTAACTGAGTGGGGAGCGCGCCCTCGGCAAAGCACCAATCTTATCTGATTCGATATGAATTAGGGCGGCCGAGCGTTTTAACCGCTGGTGCGCGTCGACTATTTTTGGTCAAATCTGTGGTAATTACCACCCAGTCTATCGAGGTTTGGACAATGCTCGACCAATGGAAGTAAAGGACAAACACGGACAGGTTGGAAGACGATAAATGATTAATAAAAAAATAAATGAAGAGAACTTTTTATTTTCTGAGGTAAATAAATGAATAAATTCCAAAGCAATCAAAATTAATAATTACTCATGTAAACTCAATCAAAATGACAGGAAACAGACAGAGAGCACATGCTTATTGGGGGTTGACTTACAGCTAAACGCAGACAAGGGTACCCAGCAGATTATTCGGGGGGGAGGGAGAAGAGTCTTCTCGCTCACCAGAGACTAGTCGTCCGTGAAGTGAAAACGTCCTGAAATGTGTGCATGCATGTCACATCCGTCGCCAGCACCCAGCCTTGCCGTGCACCCTCTCGCGAACAGCCTTGAATGCCAGTTGACGTCTGGGAGGGCACCGATATCGTCTGTCATGGGTTTAGACCCTGGTTCTGCGACACGGGCAGCTCCTCACACTTCACAAAACTGGTGACATCCAGTGACCCACACGTTCCGTCGGTGACTGACCCGCGCCTTACTCGGTGACCGACCCGTGCCTCACTCGTTGTCAGCACTGCTCACATCCACACGCGCACTTGCTCAAGCACTGGGAAGGACGAATTGTCTCGTTATTGGCGCTGGTCAGACACCCACATGCACACCACATGCTCGCTTGCTCAAGCACTGAGCTCGCACACTTCCTCACTTGCACGCTTCCTCTCTGGCTCGCTTCTTCCCTTGCGCTTCAACTTTCTCTCTCTTGCGCGCTTACACACTCGCTTCTTCCCTTGCGCTTACACCCACTTCTTGCTCGCTTCTCGCGCGCTTCCTCTCTCGCTTTCTTCTCCCTCTTCAGAATGGACCGCCAATTCTTTTTTGTATATGCGGCCCCTCTCGGCGGCGCAGAGTCCCCCCAAGCTCAGCCCACCCCACTTGCACACCGTTACCATGACATCCTGTGCGCTCCAAAAAAGGCAGGCGTCGGCGCTCGCGAAAGAAATATGTGTAAACGTGTCTGTCATAAAGAAAAAAAAAAGCTTCCCATAAGAGAGCAGATCTATTTTTTACCCTTCTCAACGCATCACATTAAAAATCCCATTAGACATGGGGATGGGGCGAATCTGAACATGCATTTAAGGAAATAACTGTCTGAGGACCTGGATGGGTGGATGCATTCATCAGACCGGATTCTGAAATCCGTAACAATATATATATATATATATATATATACATATATATATATATATATATACACATATATATATATACACATATATGCATATATATATATATATATATACATATATATATATATACATATATATATATATATACATATATACATATATACATATATATATATATATATATATATATATACATATATACATATATATATATATATATATATATATATATATATATATATATATATATATATATATATATATATATATATATATGCCTGGAGGCGACATGGGTGGTCCCGAGACTAAGGCAAATTTGAAATATGTAGATAAGAGAACACATCAGATGGCATTTTTGCCGTTCATTGTTCCATATCGGAACATGACGAGCAACTGTCCATTCATCATTTGTGTTTGACTCCCTCATCCTACGTTAGGGAATCCCAACGCGAACGTTGGGGTGAAAGCATATAGTAATATAATTGCATACTAGTCATACAGTTTTTGATGGAACGGGCTGAAATTTTTTGACAAAGAGGTTGATTATAGTGCACATAAAAGTGTGGAAGCCGATTTTAGATTTTCGAATTTTTTTTTGCAGATTTTTCCAAAAATTTCAAAAGTCCCGTTGGTAGGTAACGGTGGCGTCCATAACAACGGTGCTCAAAAGCATACAACTAGATCCTGGTATGAACCTACCAGTCAAGTTTCATCAAAATCGGTTGACTCCTCTGGCCTCCAGAGCTGTCCATCACATACAAACAAACATACAGATAGACGGAAAACCTGAGAATAAGGGTAGTCTAGTGGTCACCCACTATATATATATATATATATATATATATATATATATATATATATATATATATATATATATATATATAGTGTGCTACACTTACACAACTTGAATGAACGGGTTGCGTCACAGTCTTTTGCAACATTCCAGCAATATATATGATTGGTGATGGTTGACTGCGCTCATTGTGTGATTTTTTTACAGGTCGTGCTTTACACGTTGCCTAGTCCGAGTCGTCGCGCTATGAGTTGTGAGCAGAGAGCCAATCTGAAGTTTCTTGCCAAGCTTGGCAAAACTCCTTCCGAATCCTTCGCAGTGCTGCAGCAAGTTTACAGGGAAGAAACGATGTCACGTACACATGCGTTTGAATGGCACAAGAGGTTCATAGAGAGACGGGAAGAGGTCGATGACAATCCATGGTCTGGAAGACCTTCAACGAGCAGAACGGCGGACAACATCGAGTGTGTGAAGCAGATGGTGCGCGCGGATCATCGACTCACGGTGCTGATGATTGCTGAGGTACTTTCCATCAACAAGGACACTGTCAGAAGCATCATCACTAAAAATCTCGAAATGCGCAAGGGGTGCGCAAAGATGGTCCCCATGCTGTTGTCTGAGGACCAGAAACAGCAGAGTCACTGTCTGTCAAGACATTATCGAGCGCCTCGAGGATGATCCTGACCTGCTCGAGAGAGTCATTACTGGCAATGAATAGTGGATATTCGAAG
>NC_140962.1:74081029-74141029 GCF_056783735.1 Eptatretus burgeri | reverse complement strand
GGCTGGTTCTGGCAGGGACATGGTGAGTGGTCCAGAGACATCAGTTGGCAGAGAGGGGGGAGTTGTCGATTAAACTGCATGCTCACCCCTCGCTATCTAGCACTCAGCAAGCTTTTGGATGAGCTGTTCCTCAATCTCTCTCCCCCCCCTCATCTCCCCCTGCTGAAGCAGCTCTTCCTGCTGAAACAGCTCCACATTCTGCTTGTTTCTGTTCCTGGTCCACGACCAGCTCACAAAGCCACCAATCTGGGGTTCTTTACCTTGTGCTTTCCTTCCTTTCTTGCCTGGATTTTGTGTGTGCATGCCTGTGTTTATGATTTTTGCGTCTCGGGGAGAACATAGATTATCACGTTACTGTGCTTTCGTTAATTGTTCCGATGTCTTTCCGTCTCGTTTTGTGCCTCGTGTAATAAGTTATTCATTACCACTGCCATCGAAGGTGGACAGAGTTTATTTTTTCACCCCTGTCTGTCCATCATTTTTTTTTTCTGCCTGCATGCAGGATATCTCAAAAAGTTATGAGTGGATTCAGATGAGAGTTGGTGGACTGATTGTGTGCGAGATACCAATAAATTGTTGAGATTTTGGTGAAGATCCAGATCCCAGAATTTTAAAGCGATTCGACACCGTTAAGCGATAGGCCCAAAACGATGTACTGTGTTGCATGGTATCTCAAAACATTGTGGATGGATTCCAACAAAAGTTGATGGATGATTTGGGTAAGTGACAAAAACAAGCTGATTAGATTTTGGTTCAGGTCTAGATGCAGATCTAGCCTATCAGTGCGATACAAAACGTAAACTGTTCAGCCTGGCGGAGGTAAGCACTCTACCGAGTGCTGTTCTAGTTTCTTATTGATATGTTATGCATCTCATGATTGCTCCATTTTTCCTGTGCCACCATTTGGATACGATTCAATATCCCTGGAGGATTAAAAGTAAACTAATCCTGATTTATTACTGATAAGGTGCCAGACTACTCCAAAGCATGGATTGACGTTCATTGCTCGCCACCAGCTCGTGAGTAAAAGTGACAACTTGGTTCTATTGTTGGTGTTAGCCTCCAGTGTGGTTGGCAATCGCTGCAGTTTCGGTTATCGCATGGTTGCCGTCCACACAAGGTGAAGATCCACATGGTATTCAATGGTATTCCAATATTATCAGAAGATAATTATAATGTTCAATTTCAGATGTCACATCTCATATAAATTTTTTTAATTCATTTCTCAATTCCAGTAAATTTATAACTCAAATGTAGTACCATCACAATGATGGCACATGGATACAAGGGCACTATATGGTAACAAGTGATTGATTTGTACTTATATTGCCAGACTACAAACCCATTTTTGTGCTCAGCTCTTGCAGATAGAAACCATAGCCATCTGGCCCACGCTCCAAATGGACCAGTTTTGGCCTCAGAGGCAAGGCAGACAACTGGGAATGTACTGCAAATGGCCAATCAGCCAAAGGAGAGCAATGAGGAGGATGTGAACAGAGCAGCAGTGCTGGATTGACGGTGTTATAAAGCTGGTAGGGAGGAGAGGGTGGGGGAGGGGGGGTTGAAGTTACAAAAAGATACATGACCAGTGGAGAGGTTTTTCTTTTTAAGAAGAGGGAATGGAAATAATATAACAAGGTGAAGAGAATATATCATTTTCCATTATTATAGAACTATCAATGTGGTAAGCTCTTTAAGGTACTTCCATGGGGGTATTTTCAGAAGCAGGGATAAACCACAGATATTTTTGGAGGAAAAACTCCATCCAATTTTCTGAACATAATTATATCAAGAACAAGGACGATGTTCACAAAAAAAAGTCAGCTCAGGTATGGGAGCGAGCATGTGCCAGCACAGCGCATCACTGCATCCACTTTCCGCCGGTACTCCAGGGGCCTCCGTATAGTCATCCCCCAGGCAGATGCCTGGCCCATACCCATCTCCTTGGGAGGCCAATCAACCTGCTGCAACCACGAGGCATGTGGACGGCCCATTGGCCTCCTCCACTCACGAGACTCCCTCGCTGAGAGAATCTGGTGAGCAGGATTAGCGTCAGTAAAATGAACCACATGTCCAAACAGCCGCAGCTCACACTCACGGACTATACAGGTAACAAATCTCATTTGAGTCTATCTCAGCAACTGCTCGTTGGACAAAAACTCCGACCAGCGATAGCCAAGGATTCTCAGAAGAGACCTGGTGTTAAGTCTTCATCCCAGATCCCTGGTCAGAGTCCAAGTCTCACATCCATAGAGCAAGACTGGAAGCACCAAGGACCTGAAGACTCAGACCTTCGTCATCCTGCATAGGTACTGACAGCGTTCATAATAAATTGTGTACCACCACAATGGGACAGCATTGTCCAAGTTAGATGATAGCTTGGTATAACACATCTTGACCCTTTGTTCCTTTCTATGAACTGGGCAATGCCGGGTAAATATAGAGGTGGTATGCATGTCTCCCTCCCACCTACATTGTCAGCAACCCCAAGATCCAGTGAATCCATGACTTCCCAGGCCCGACACAGACGTTTATTGACCTCTGGCTCACATGAATATCACTGCCAAGGTAAGAGAATCTCTCCATGACCTCAACATCCTCACCACAAACAGGTAGAGATAAGAAAGCAGCATATCCAAGATGTCATTGAAAGCCTGGATCTTAGTTTTGACCCAGGAAACCCTTAATCCCAATGGCTCTGACTCCTCATTCAGCGTCTTGAGGGCCCCCAAAAGGATATCCGGAGGCTCCACAAGGATGACTGCATCGTCTGCGAAATCAACATTGGAGATCTTGACATTCCCAAACGATGCACCACAGCTTGATCTCTTTAACATCCTCCCCAGAATCCAGTCCGTGCAAGTGCTGAAAAGTGTGGGGGCCAGTACACACCCCAAACAAATTTCAGTAACAACTGAAAATAAGTCAGAGATCTCACAACACTCTCTGCACCAGAGTATAGTTCAGACATCAGATTGATTAGTTTTGGTGGTATCCCACTAAGATCGAGAATCCTCCAGAGGGCATCCAAATTCACTGTATCACACGCTTTGCAGAGATCAACATAGGCTGCAAGCAGCCCTTGCCGAAACTCTCGTCTGCATTCAGGGAGGTCCCGAAGAGCAAGGATACGGTCAATTTTTGACCTCTTTTGTGTAAAGCCTGAATGCTCTCGGCCTGGTGCTCAAGCAGATGGTGGCGAACCCTATCAAGAATTACCCGAGCAAAGACCTTGCCCAGCAGTGAGAGCAGCGTCACCCCTCGGTTGTTGTTGCAGTCCTGGCAATCACCCTTCCTTTTCCAGAGAAGGACAACAAGGCCCCTCTTCCAGTCAGTTTGGATGCGGCCTGTGTTCCAAATAGCACAGAACTGCATGCAACGACACGAGTACAGAATTTCCACCAGCCTTGAGAAGTTCAGCACGGATGCCCAGGAGTTTAGCATGGAAGCCCAGCATGGATGCTAAATTTCACCATGGAGACAGATCCCAGGAGCTTTACCCCATTACAACTGCTTCACCGCAGCTTGCTTCCACAAACGAAGGTGGACCACAGTTGATTAGAGAGTCAGCAATAGGAATAAGAACATCCCTGACATCCAACTCAGACTGGTGGGTCAGCCTGGTCCAGCCGCTCAAAGTAACCGGCCCAGTGGGCCTTCACTTCAGACACCTCTGTCAAGAGCACACCACCCTACGCTCTAACTGCAGTACACCGAGGGATGGGCTTGGAGGAATGCAATGCACAAATTCCCCTGTAAGCAGGATGAGAATCACTTGACCACAGGTGATGTTCTACCCACTCACACATAGGCCTCCTTGTCCACCCTCAGCGCATGTAGAGTTTTACGCCTCAACTCCCTGAACAGCTCAGCTCTGCCATTGAGCCTGGCCCTGTGATTCTGGTCAATGGTATCCAGTGTCCCTTCAGAGACAAAATTATTCTTTGCCCAATGGTGAGTTCCAAGACATCCACCAGCAACATCAAGGATGGTCCTCTTGAAGGCACTCCACAACTCTCCAGGATTCCCCAAAGCACCGAGACCCCCCAAATCCCTACTCAGTCTGTTTGCAAACTCCTCAGCTACCCTGTCATCCTTGAGCTTGCCAACATCCAGTCTTGGCTGGGATACATCATTCTCCCAGATTTAAGCTGCAACTTCAGAGTTGCTACAACAAGCCTGTGATCGGTATTGAGAAACTGATCCTCATCCTCCAGTTCTGGATCATCCTCCAGTGACCATTAATGAGCATATGGTCAACCTCCCTTGCCATTTCACCAGCATTAGAATACCAAGTCCAGTGATGAGCCTGTGGGTACTGAAACCATGAACCAGCCACCCTAAGTCCATGACTTCTTGCAAAGTCAAGGAACTTAGTGTTATTTGGGTTCACAGTTCCAGACCCATGGGGACCAACACACATCTCATAACCATCCTTCTGTGCCAGTTGATGCATTGAAAGCACCCAAGATGAGAAGAGTATCTCACCGGTGGCACTGATCAACCACAGACTCAAGCGCGGCATAGATCACTCGCCTCTGTCAGAGCATATCCAGAGACTAGGGAAATGACACCCAATGAGTGACGAATCCTTCATCTCATAATACGCTCATTGACAGGAGATACCTCAATTATCATTGGAGTCAGCTTATTGGACACAGCTATAGCAACTCCTTGGGCACAGTAACCATCAGAGCGACTAGCGCAATAGTAGGTGTAACCACCTGCCATGATCTCGCCACTATCCGGTCTCCGAACCTCCAAAGAGTGCAATACCGATGTTTAAACGCTGGAGCTCAGATGATAACAGAGACATGTGATCGTCCTCTGTTCGGGATAGGACATTCCAGGCACCCACCCAAAGGGACCGCCTCAGGATAACCCAAGGAGACCGCCGTCTGGTGGACGACACTTCAGCACCACTCCTCCACACACCACCGCAATCTGACCCAGGAAGTTTACCCCATGCTTTTCCTCCTATCATCAAAGAATTGGGGGTCCTGAAGGCTTTGCCACAATCCTGTCATCCGGTGAGCTGCCCTGCGAAGGGCAGCAGAATGGGAGGAACTCTCACAGAGTGGGTTTTCAGTTTTCTTTGTGTTTCTGGGTTTTGTGGAAAGAAGGGGTTTACGGTGGCCGGAGTGCAAATCCTGCCACCAACCTCCTAAAAAAAAAGTAACCCAACTGCAGGAGGACGTCCGCAGACACAGTTGGGTACTAGAAATTGATGGCTGTTGGCTCACAAGGGGCTCCTCTGTCCTTTGACAGGTTTTGTTTTTAATCAAGCTCGGTGTCCATATCCATACACCCTCCTCACCAGGAAACCTGGTGGGGGAGACGGTTTAGTCACCGACAACGAAATAGGTTAGTACAGGTTTACTTGGTACCTGCAGCAAGTCACAGATCTAATTTGGCCTGATCTGACAGAGACCGAATAGTCCCAGAGAGATCCTCACATTGAGCTCGATATTTCATAGTTCTGTACATTGTTTAGTTAAATGTTCAATATATATGTGGTTATATCTGCATTGCGTATGCATTTGATAGATGGTTTCCCCTCCCCAGACCCCCAGTCCCACCATCCATATTGTGTTTCTCACCACTACAGCCCATCATGTTGAATGTTTCTTTCCCTATCTGTTTTATCCCTCCAACCCCCGTGGGAACTGACCGTATTTCAGGCATCTTTTCTTGTCTAAAACCGGATCAAAAATGACACGCCCAGCACAGCTAAAACCAATAGGGTAGCAAGCATAAATCACGCCAAATACAATCCCCTCGGAACCATCATTCCAGATCAGGGAGGTCCGTCTAGTCTTCCCCAACTGTGTCTCTCCCTCTGTTCCTGTCGGAGCGAAAGTGGGCTGCATACGTGCCAACAAATAAATAATAATAACCATTCATTTCATGCCGTAAGGTGCATACATGGCTGCTGAGGCAGTTTCATTTGAATAAGGAGTACAGTCCTGGACGAGTCACCACTCCGACGCAAGATATTCAAATGGCTTACTACCCCAATCCAAATCCATTGTGACCATACTCTGTGCAGAGCATTGTTGCTGCCGAATCAGTCTCCTGGGACATTGGGCACAATCCTGGACGGGTCACCACTCCGACGCAGGATACTTGAATGGCTCAATCATCCCAGCAAGCTGGTACTCATTTTGCCAGCCTCATCAAGATGACAAGCTGAGTCAACCCACGTGGTGTTATTTCAACAGCGAGACAGGGGCTCAAACTCAAAACCCTAAGATCTCAAGTCAACCACCATAACCGTTAAGCCAACACCAGGGTACATTGTCAGTAAATCGATGGCATGTGGATATGATACAGGCACATGGTGGCGAAATGACTTGTGACTATAGTTCCTTTTTATGTGCCTTGTTTCTCTATCTCTTAAAAAAATACAAGGCCAGAAATATGTTCAGCAACACAGAAAACCATTCAAACAGATATTATGGAAAAATCTGTTGTTGAAACATTTTTCAAAAAACGAATTCTTAAGAATGAAGGGCAAATTAACAACAGAAAAAAAAAAAGATAGAGAGACCTTTTGAAGAACGCGTTCTCGTTTGGCTCCCACCATCCTCTCCCCATTCACTTCCACCACATAATCGCCATCTTTGATTCCAGCTCGCCATGCTGCACTCCCTTGTGAGACTTGGCACACCACACATCCTGAATAAACAGCAACCGTAAAGTGGCGAATTACAACTTTTGCAAAACTCAACCACTTCAATTTTAAATAAATACTGATGACTGAAACTAATACAACGCTGATAATTATTCTGTGGTATTATTCACGGATCAACACAAGTGTCTCCTGAATTAGGGGGCATCACTTTATTATGTACGTATGGAGGGATTGGGGAAGGCTGATTAAAGGTCCACAGAATCAGAAAATCATACTTGGTTTAATGAATATACAGGGCCTTCAATTGACACTTAATCACTGTTCTTTTCTTGAATAAATATCTTGAAACGAATATTTTAATGCTATTAGGTGCCCTTCGACCCCAGTTTCGTACATGTACGGTCTGACAGCAGCTTCTACACAATCATTTTTGACTATGGTCGTAATCTGGGGATTCTTGATCAGAAAATTAATCGTCAAATTCACTTTCTGACGAGTCTGAAGCAAGTTGTGTGACCGTTATCCATTGCGTGCTGACAATCTTTCCTTTGATTACGTCATGGCAGTTTATCTGGAACTTTTAGGGACAGTACCAGACGGGTTTGCATTTTTTAACTGTAACACCTCAAAAATGATTAGAATTAAAAACCAGGTTCAGTTCTTTGTTTTTTACTTAAAATCAATATAATCACATCTATACTAATGGCGAACGCAGTGAGCTTCATACTTAACGCGTGCACATGAGAGAATAGGAAACGACAACAATAACAACACAATACCCTGACAATTTGGAATCCGTGTCGTAAGCTATGACCTTTTGCTTCAGGTTGTTATTAAACGCTGTGCGGTGTATAAACACGATTGGGTTTTATTTATATCTTGTGAATATTACTTAATGCGTGCACATGAGAGAATAGGAAACGACAACAACATCAACACAATACCCCTGACTATTTGGAATCCATGTCGTTAGCTATGACCCTTTTGCTTCCGTTTTTTTTTTTGCTTCTGGTTTATTTTTTGTTTCCGGTTTCTGTCATGGGGAATGATGCATGCCGGGAGATAAAGGCATCGTCGGAGACATGAAAGACCCAAATAATATCAGACATGGTGTATATTTCCTCCACTGATTTTAATAAAGATATCTCCCACATCATCAAAAAATAATTTTTAATCGTGATTTACATTATTTGATCGCTGATCCCGAATCCAGGCCGAAGTCACCGGAAATTGCGTATACAGTTGTGAACAAGTTATAGGTAAAGTCAGAAGCGAATGTAAGAATAATTCTACGTTCGCTTCTACTGTAGTATTTATTTTTTAGATGAGATCCTGTTCTCGGCGGTGTAGTTGTCGTTGTGAAGGTAATGTTGAGGATTTTTTTTATTTTTCAGATGAGATCCTGTTCTTGGCAGTGTAGTCGTTGTTGTTGTGAAGGTAATGTAGAGGTATAATGTTGAGGTAATATTAATTTTTTTTAGATGAGATCCTGTTCTAGGCGGTGTAGTTGTCGTTGTGAAGGTAATGTTGAGTTATAATGTTGAGGTAATATTGATTTTTGCAGATGAGATCCTGTTCTCGGCGGTGTAGTTGTTGTTGTGAAGGTAATGTAGAGGTATATTGTTGAGGTAATATTAATTTTTTTAGATGAGATCCTGTTCTAGGCGGTGAAGTTGTCGTTGTGAAGGTAATGTTGTGGAATTTTTTTTTTCAGATGAGATCCTGTTCTCGGCGGTGAAGTTGTTGTTGTGAAGGTAATGTTGAGTTATAATGTTGAGGTAATATTGATTTTTGCAGATGATATCCTGTTCTAGGCGGTGTAGTTGTTGTTGTGAAGGTAATGTAGAGGTATAATGTTGAGGTAATATTTATTTTTTTAGATGAGATCCTGTTCTAGGCGGTGTAGTTGTCATTGTGAAGGTAATGTAGAGGTATATTGTTGAGGTAATATTAATTTTTTTAGATGAGATCCTGTTCTAGGCGGTGAAGTTGTCGTTGTGAAGGTAATGTTGTGGAATTTTTTTTTTCAGATGAGATGCTGTTCTCGGCGGTGTAGTTGTTGTTGTGAAGGTAATGTTAAGGTAATATTTATTTTTTCATAGCAAAAACACTGTTTAATTTGATATATGTAAGAAGAATTCTACGTTCGCTTCTCGGCTTTGCCTATTCCATATTATGTATATTTGTCAAATTGACTGGTAGATAATGAAAACACATAGCACAAAAAAGTTAAACAAAGCGATGTCATCTAAATATGGAATTGCACATTTTCAGCCGGCGAGGCACCACCAAGGGACCGCATGTCACCACAGGCCAAACACAGTCAGTTGATGTGAGATGTGTACTTTTTTATTTTTATTTCTATTTTTAATATGTATATGTTTAAGGCATTTGATAATGTGTAAAGAAAGTTTAAAAATACACCAAAAAAAAAAACTTTATCGTTAAGAAATCATTGTGGCCTGTTTTCAGTCAAGGCATGGCTGAGCAGGCCAAAAAACATGGAGGCTTCAGACCCCAGCAAGGAAACCCAGGAATCGCCTGAAGACCCCATATAGAGCGAGGTGGCCGAGGATGGTGCCTGATAAAGGATATACAGTCATTAAATAAGGCAGTTAATTATCTTCAAAAGGGGTGTTTTAATTAACCCAAACACCCAATTGTCACTCATGTACTTCCTTGGAGCTCCCTTGGTATGCATGCAAAGTTTCAGGCTGCTAGATTTCATGGTTTTGGAATTTATGGAGGAGACACACACACACTTAATATGAAATAGGCAAAGACGAGAAGCTCACATAGAATTCTTCTTTCATCCGCTTCTTAAAGATATCAAATTAAACCGTCTTGTTGCTATGAAAAAATAAATATTACCTTAGCATTACCTTCACAACAACAACGACACCGCCTAGAACAGGATCTCATCTGCAAAAATAAATATTACCTCAACATTATACCTCAACATTACCTTCACAACAACAACAACAACAACAACAACAACTACACCGCCAAGAACAGGATCTCATCTAAAAAAAATAAATACTAGAAGTGAACGTAGAATTCTTCTTACATTCGCTTCTGACTACCTATAACTTGTTCACAACTGTATATGCAGTTTCCGGTTACTTCGGTCTGGATTCGGGATCAGCGATCAAATAATGTAAATCACCATTAAAAATTATTTTTGATGATGCGGGAGATATCTTGATTAAAATCAGTTGAGGAAATATACACCATGTCTGATATTTGGATCTTTCATGTCTCCGACGATGCCTTTATCTCCCGGCATGCATCATTCCCCATGACAAAAACCGGAAACAAAAAAAAAACAGAAGCAAAAAAAAAAACCGGACGCAAAAGGGTCATAGCAACGACATGGATTCCAAATTGCCAGGGGTATTGTGTTGTTGTTGTTGTTGTTGTTTCCTATTCTCTCATGTGCACGCGTCAACTATGAAGCTCACTGCGTTCACTACAAAACAAGCCGGGAGGCGACGATGGTTCGCGGGCATTACTGAACAATGCCACGAAAGGTACAATTGAGTTAGTGGAAACTTTTGAGGAAGCCCTACTGTAAAAACCTATCTCTTCCATCAAAATTGACCAAATCAAATCGGATTTTTTATATGTTGTACTTATGGACATTACGCACAGCTTCGCGGAAATGAAATTGCGAGAATTTTTTTTGAAGTTCAAGTGGGCGTGGCTCCACTCATAAGGGGCGTGGGACGCCCCTCATACAAAAAGACACAACTAGACCACGATATCTAGCTTGTGCCCAAGTTTCATCAAGATCGCATCAAACGTCACGGAGCTATGCTCTGGAGAGAGTCACAAACAGACAGACAGACAGAGACACACAAACACAATGAAAATAGTGATCACTGCTGGCGCCCGCAAACCAAAAAACACCACCACCATCGCCTCGTGTTTGGAGTTCCTCCACTTTGGTTCAAGCACTGAAAAGCGTAGACCGACATTTTGTGTTCTCTCTGGATTGATAGATTTCTAAATTTAATTTTGTTAATTTTTCACTTGAATTTCATATTCGTATGAAATTCCATATTTAAGGAATTATATTTGAAGTTAAGCCTTTGTGGTTCTCCTTTTTGTGTACTTTATCCATGCGGAACTTTGAACAGGCTGTGTTTGCCACACAGGAGTGGAGGTTACTCACCTGGTGATTTAACAAGCTTAGTGGGAAACCAACCATTACCTTTAAATGTGAAAAAAAACAAATTTAACACATGCTTTGATGGAGTCTGGTACGCCTGGAATGTATGAAGTCAAGAATTAATACTCGAGCAACACATCTTGTTACCCGAGCATTCATTCTTGACGTCATATGTTCCAAGCTTGGGTGACACACTATGTTGGGATGGCAAGGATGGATGTACAGATGTACAGATACAGTAGATTTTAACTTTTTAACTTCAGCAGCGTATGAGCGATCACGTTTTCCTTTGTCCTCACGGCTGTTTCTAAAGCAGTTGCTTATTTTAATATGATCCGGGTTTGCTTTGCAAAGGTTATGTGGTTTCTCTTTGTGAGTTTCAAAGCAAACTACATTGAATAAGACCCGATTTCGGAGCCGTTTGCCATATTAACAGGTTATTATCAAAATTAGCGAGCCCAATTTTTAGATCCTCGTGGAGGATCTCGAAGTCTTACTCACGTTGTTGTTCTTCATCTTCTTGTGGACTTTTTTGTTTCACAGCCTACAGTTTTCATCGAAACTTCCTGAAACTTATGGTATATATGTAAAAATACCCTGCGCAGACAGTAACCATCTCCGATTTCGAAAATTCCTCCGAGAAAAAGAAGTTATGACGTCAAAATATCTAGGTTCATGGAAATCGCCTAAAAAAATTATCTCCGAAACTAGGCATGCTTTTTGAATTATGTTTGCGGGAATCGAACAGGGCATTAGCAGAGATGAATTACCGCACATATGATACATCACTATGACGTCATATCAATTTTTATGACGTCATTCCTATTTTTTCACATTTTTTGTTTCACAACCCAGAGTTTTCATCGGATCTTCGTGAAACTTGCCATGTATATGCAGAAAACCCACGCGCAGGCAGGAACCATCTCCGATTTTTGAAATTCTTCCTAGAAAAAAAGTTGACGTCATAATATCGCCGCTAATGGAAATCGCCCATACCATTATCTCCAAAACTAGGCAAGCTGTTTGAATTTTGTTTGCGGGAATCAAGCCGGGCATTAGCACAGATAATTTATCGCAAACCTGATACATCACAATGACGTCATATTCGTTTTTATGACGTCATCATTAAGAGGACGAGGATCTTAGCTCATTTGAGCTTGTTTTTTCTACATGTCACGACGATTGGCAGCTTTTTATAAAGATTAATGTTTATGCACATCTCCGTGAAACGTCGATAATTAATGCAACGCTGTTTTTTACTTGCGAAAATCGAAGATTTTTCAAGTATATTGGTTGGTTGCGTGTGTCATTCTGTTTGTCTGTTTGTTTGTCTGTCTGTTTTTATGTTCATCGCCTAGAGGTCACAATTTTAAGCCGACCTTCACAAAACTTCACCACATGGAAGAGTTCATCATAAGCAAGAAGCTTATTGTTTTTGAGATCAGAGTCAAAATATTTGTCAGATTTCTAAAATCCTTAATTTTCATCCGATTGACTTAAAATTCGAAGAGGATTTATATTTCAGGTCACTGAATTCAACCAGTCAATAATTATCTTTGAGGTCAACATCAATCAAAAGGTCAACACAGGCCAACGGTGAACAAATAAGCTTGAATTTCTAAAATCCTCAATTTTCATCCCATTGACTTGAAATTTGAAGAAATTGGCATATCAGGTCACTGAATTTAACCACCAATTATTTTTCAGGTCAAATATGTTTGATGGATTTCGAAAGTATCATGCTCTGCACGACATCCTTCTTGTTTAATTTGTTCATTGAAATTCCCCCAAAACAAGGGTGAGAGCTACTCAAGGTTTTTGGGTTGCATACAGTACATACTGGAGTCGGTAATCACAATGACTCCAATCTGCCGATTCCCGAAAAATTGCTGATATCAGCCAAGCACATATATATATATATATATATATATATATATATATATATATATATATATATATATATATATATATATATATATTTTAGTGTGTGTGTGTGGTCTTGTTCATAAAGCATTTTAATAGACAGTATGAATTATAATTTAGTATGATTTATATAAATTTGATGAGACAGCCTTCCCTTCCCCCACTCCTCCTCATTCTCCCTCCCTCCTTGCTCCCCTCCCTTCTCTCTCTTTCCCTCTCTTCACTCTCACACACCCCTCTCTCTCACTCCCCTCTCTTACCCCCTTTTAGTCTTCCCATCAGCAAAGCGACAGGTGGTAATTGCTCATAAAAAATAGAATGTTCATGTTTTTTTCTGATTCTGTTGACCTTTAAACTTGTAAAACGCAAACATCATGAAGCTCGAGGATACAATGGCTCTCAGGTGTACATTGATCATGATGATTCCAATAAATGGGCAAAAGCGAGGTCATTTGATTGACACGTACCTGTTGAGTCACTGTGTTTGTGTTTATATCTTGTGGAATTTGTCTTTTTCTGTTCAAAGTTTATTCACAACGGTGTTATGGCGTCGATGGAACACGTTTTTTGATGGCAAATGCATGACAGATTTAATTAAATCTGGAGAGACAAGTTCATTCGCTTCGGACGTCAGAGGTCGCTAAGACGTCAGGGGTCAGACATTGTCCTTCCACCTCTCCACACAGGCTTTCGCATTTTTCCCCTTACATTAGTCCAGATCCTCCACCATGTACACTTTCTGCCAAAGCTCAAACAACCTAGTAGGTGCAGTGACATTGTCTGGGTCCTGCCACATCACAGTGTTCTTCCCAATCTGTGAACCACAGATTCTTCATCAGCATTTTAAAACATTCCATGATGGTTGAAACACTGTGGAGATTTCCAGGGCATTCCCAATCCCTTGGGTTAACTAGTGGGCCTGTTCGTCCATTGGACCATATTTTCACTGGTCTTCATGGCCTTGTAGCATATCTGCCTGCTGTACTTCTGGAGCATAAGCACCAAGCTCAGATGTGCTTGGGCCAGGGTGAAGATTATACATTCGTTATTATTATTACCAAATTATACTACTATTATTATTGTTCGTCGTGATTAATATATGCTTTGTTACAATGTTATCGTTATTTTTGTTTTTTATTTTGTGATTGGAATGCCATGCTGTGGAAGGACCTATTAAGCTTCCCTGAACACCTGAACATGGTGTGCGTTTAAAACATGAGAATTATTCCGGATTATTTGTAGTTAATAAGCCTAATCAACTCAGGAGGTCATGACGATCATTTTGGTGTATCGCATTCAACATCAGAACGTTCTAGTAGAACTCAACCAAAAAAACACACACACACACACACCTCGTCCATTTACAGTAGATGCTCAGCTGCATATTTTGTTAGCCAATGTGGATAAATGATCTAATGAGAAAGAATAAAATAAAGGAGTTTGGGAAGAAATTGGAGCCAAGGGAGAAAAGGGGGAGATGCATGTCCCATGTGGGGCATGGGTGAGGTACAAAAATTCCACCATTTTGGGGTACATAATAAATAGATGGCCCCTAATGGGGAAGCCTTGATTGATGATGATTAATGCCTCCAAGGAGTTCCAACAGAGCATATCATTTGAGCATACCTTTTCCATTCTTCAGCTGTAGACCTTGTGTCCAAAGGTCTTGCTCAGGCAGAATACAAATCCGCACCAACCCTTCTGTGTCATGTGTTACCTCTGGATTTTCATTTACCTCTTTTTCTTCTTCTTCTTCTTCTTCTTCTTCTTCTTCATTTTCTGGGTCAGTTGTATCTTCAATATGAGGAGGTGCTTAGAGGTCAGTGAAAAGACATTCCATGATTATAGCTCAGAGTGATTTTTGTTTTAAATGTTACTTTTCTTGAAAGATAATGCAAATAAGATTTTGGGATTTTGGTGTGTGTGTGTGTGTGTGTGTGTGTGTGTGTGTGTGTGTGTGTGTGTGTGTGTGTGTGTGTGTGTGTGTGTGTGTGTGTGTGTGTGTGTGTGTGTGTGTGTGTGTGTGTGTGTGTGCTAAGGAAGGTAGCATCAGTAACGAAC
Source organism: Eptatretus burgeri (assembly GCF_056783735.1). Lineage (NCBI taxonomy): Eukaryota > Metazoa > Chordata > Myxini > Myxiniformes > Myxinidae > Eptatretus > Eptatretus burgeri. The sequence goes on along the minus strand of NC_140962.1, from coordinate 74,126,240 downwards.
GTATGGGGTATCAAATAGTCCAAGACACACAAACATTGTTTTCAAATCTTGATTAACGAGTGTTTCTTTCTTATGAACTACAAGTGCTGACAGGATGCCCAAGAGCCCTATTTTGATCTGTACTGATCTGTACTGGAGAGGAGTCTCAACCCAGCTATGAACTCATCCTGGTGTTTTGAAGACATAACAGGATGAGGAATCAATATGTGTGCCCGTCCCTTGGGTGGATGTTAAACTGGGCGTCCCATATGCCAGCATTAGTTTGTGGGTGTTACAGATCCCACGGTGTCCTGATCATGAGGGGCAGATGAGGTACCCTGAACAAATTCCAAATTGCTACACTTAGAGGAGTATCCTGCATCAGAGTAGCAACCCTTCCAGGATTGTAACGCAAGCCAAGAAACCGCTTTGGTAGAAACACACACAGACAGACAGAACATGTACACATATCTGTTTGAAAACAGAATGTTTCTTTTTTTTAAAGTTGATCTCTTGGCTAATTGTGAGTTCCTTATTTTTAACACCCCATTTACATTGGAAGTTTAGTGAAGTATTTTCATTGCCATATTATAAGAGAAACATAAAAGGGTACATCTACCCACTAATGCGAGCAGACAGCACACCCAGCCTAACGTCCATCAAAAAAGGCACACTCACCAATGTAACACTCTGTCAGCGGAGCACAAACCCAACAATTTATAATCGAGGAGGAAATTAAATCCAGGCTCACATCTCAAAGGTTAGTGTGTTACCTCTGTACCATTTAAGGCATTTGTGTTAAAACGAGCCAGCTCAAAGGTAAGTGTGTTACCAACGCAACATCAAAGGTAATTGTGTTTAAACTAGCCAGCTCAAAGGTCGGTGTGTTCCCAACGCAACATCCTATCGGACAATTCAGACGCTATAGTCAGTGCCCAGTAATTGGCACAAGTTAGTGCATGTTCTACTGTTACTGGGCCGGGTATCGGTGGCGAGCACGACCGCGAGAGGGAGCTGTGGAGTCGGCTCCACCGAACACACCGGAATTGAGGTCGTGCCTTCTGAATAAGTCCGAAAGGCAGGGTCCCTTACTGGACCATGAATCGCCAATAATTTGACCGCGTGGGGTAGGGTCAATTGCCAAACTTCAATGTACCTAAATCCCCACGCGGACAAAGCTACCGGGGAATTCACACCCTCGACGGACCTCGAGCGGAATGAGCCGTTACCAAGCCCGAACCGTGTGTAACCTGAGCGGAGATTACCAAGGCCCGTCGGACCAAATGAACAATTTACGGCCTCGCTATTTCTCAACACCCACCGTGCCAAGCCAATGAAAGAAACACAGAAACGAGCTGGAACATTTAACAAAAGGGATATTTATTTATAATGGGGCAGGGGAGCACGCAAGAACGCAGAGTTAACCGAATAAAAGGAATGCAATTTACACACACGGCACTTAAACGTTTCTACTTAAAAGACGGGCCCACACACAGACACACACCCCCCAAAAAGAAATGGTGGCCGCGGACTTTATTGATACCCCCAGCTCAGAGGGAAGGTGAGCTGGAGGTAACAGTGTGGCTTGGACCTTCCCGCTTCGTGCGGTTCTTGATGATCTGGCCCGGCGGGACTCAACCCCACAACACGATGCCGCTCCAAGCACCAGGTACGGAGGGTAGCGTCGGGCGCTGGCATGCTCCACCGGCAAAACAGGCGACGACGCAGGCAAAGCAAGTCAGCTAGGCAGGCAGGCAAGCGATTCTCCTCCGGCTCGTAGGCAGGTGATTCACGGCGGGAAGACTCTTTCACCCGGGTTGCCCCCACACAATTATCCCTTTTTCTTGACAGGTGGGAGGGATCCGTCTCGTGTCATTCCCCTCCTCATTGGACAGGCGTCGGGCGATCTCCCGGCCGTCCGAGATTGGTCGGGGGGGGGGGGAGGAGCAGCAATATGTTGCTTTGGCTCCCCATTGGCCGAGAGGCGGCAGACGTGCTCGCACCCCTCCGATTGGCTGAAAGGGGTGCCATGCCCGTATTTGGAGCGAAATCCAAGACGCCAACATCAAAAGAAACCCCGCCTGGCACATTGGACTCCGCCCACGGCTGTGCTTGACACGCATGCGCGTGAGAAAGCTGATGGTGAAGAAGCGAAGATGGGCGTTGTTGTTGTTGAAGTTTAAAATGTAAAAATCCTAACTATAAAATAACTCACAGTGCACGTACAATTAATCACCCATTAAACATAGGACGGGACCCAAACTAGAAACACATACTTACCGATATAGCTGATCTATAGGACCTGGCTGTTGTGTGCAGTAAGCTTCCAAATTCGCAATACTACTTCCTCAGTGACTCACCCAATTTAACAGAATCGGTTGACATCACGTCCATGTTTCTCATGATATCCATGACGTGATATTCAGATGAGACGGGATGGATTTCTTTACATTTCATGCCCCCTTACCTTTGCAAGTGTATTTGCTTTTGAGCTCTCCATTCGTGGATTCGTTCTCATGAAGTCAAATCCGACTAAAAACTGCTGTCCTGATGCAATTCTGGTCCGGGTGAGGTGATGCATGTCGGTGATTGAGGATGTGAAGTCATCTGCGTTTACATTGTGGACGTTACATATTCCTGAATATCTCTCGAAAAGAGTAAACATAGTGTGTCAGTGCCCTTGCTAAAATTTCCCACTTGGGGTTTGCTGTGCAATTCACACTGCCTGCAATGGATGAGAGGGCTGGGGTATGAACACGGCACAAAAATAACAGCCAAATGATGTCATCCCATGTTTGTTTCCTCATATTAGACCTTATTCTGCCTTCAAGCATTGAAAAATGGGCATTGCAGTGGAAAGGGAAGGACAATCGTTGGGTTTCAAAGTGCAAGACAGTTGTGAGACTGGCTTTGTTACATTGTGTGGAAACTTGAGCAACATCAAGGATAGAGGAACAGTAACTGGATGTAAAGGAGATGTTGATGCTGAGATGGATGTGTGGAGTGACAAGAAAAGACAGGATCAGGAACCAAGTACATCAGGGGGTCAGTGAAGATTGTGGACGCATCGAAGAAAGTAACCAAGAAGAGACCAAGTTGGTTTGGTCATCTGATGAGGAGAGAGAGAGGGAGAGAATGTGGTGAGTCAAGTGATCGAGATGGGACTACCAGGAAGAAGTGGGAGGCCGAAGACCAGATGGAAGGATGTGGTGGTGAGAGATTTATAAGTTGTTGGATTGGAAGAAGAATGGGTAACTGACAGGAAGAGATGGAGAAGGGTGATCAACCAGCATTGTGGCAACCCCAAGTAAAATTGGAGGAACCGAAAGAAAAAGAAGAAGTAGTAGGATTTCAAAGGAAATTTTGCAGCAATCTGGAGGCTACACATGCTCCCTTTTTCAGTACTTCAACTCAGGTTACTCAACATACAAACCAAAGTTTGAATATCAAGGCAAACTGAAAAGATAATCAACATCCAAGCCAATTATTTATTCTGATCTAATACTGCAGTTGATTTTAAGATTTTAACTGCTCGTTAATTCAATTTTAAAATGTCTTTTAATAATAGTTGAAATTAATTATTTAAGTCATAGCTCCAGCCAGTCGCAAGCAAAATAATAGCCAAATATGATAAACAGATGTTGAGAATATTATTTACAAGCAAAAGTACCCATTCATAGTGACAGGAAAAGGTTTAGTTACTCGATCAATCAAAATCACTCGTGACCCGTTGGTCCATCGGACCAAAAAATTTTTGGTCTTCATGGCCATGCAGCTTCACCAGCCTGCTGTATGTAGTTTGGGCATTGGTTTCTCTTTCACGAAGCCCAGATTATGCTTGGGTCAGTGTGAGGATTATCCATTTGTTATTATGCTTGCCAAATGATACAACTGTTATGATTGGTAATATTATTTTTCTATTAATAAATATATGATTTGATACAATGTTATTATCCTATTTGTTAAATATTTTGTAAATAGAATGCCATGTCATGGAAGGAGCTATTAAGCTGCTCTATACACCTTAACATGGCGTGTGTTTAAAACATGGGAATTCTTCCAGGTTCTTTGTATTTAATAATCAACTCAGGAGATCATGAAGATCATTTTGTGTATCATATTCCATATCAGAAAGCTCTGGTCGAACACACACACACACACACACACACACACACACACACACACACACACACACACACACACACACACACACACACACACACACACACACACACACACACGCAACATCGGGTATGGGAGGTTGGATTTGTCGACAAAGTGTAGAGTATAGCTATTTTCAATGATGTTACTCCATTAAGATCTGTAAGCCTGGTGTTGGCTTAGTGGTTAAGATGGCTGGCTTGAGACCTTGGAGTCCTAAGTTCGAGCCCCTGTTTACTGTTAAATTAACACCAGATGGGGCTGATTCAGTCTGTCATCCTTCTGAGGTTTGTGAAATGAGAACCATTGCACTGGGGTAATAACCATTCAGGGTAACCTGCATCGGAGTGGCGACCTGTCCAGGAGTGTACTTGCCAATGCAACTGCCTCAGCAGCCAAATGCACCTTTATGATGTGAAAGGAATGGTATTATTATGAAGATCTCTATTAAATCTACTTTAATCCAGATGTTCATGTTGATTTTAAAGATTACCGGAAGGAACAATAAAGTGACTAACTACATTGCATCAAAAAAGTGAAATGGAAATGCAAAATAACCAACCAGTAGCTTTTCAAATGAACGCAGTGTGGAACACGGCTGCTGGAAATGGGAGACAGACGAACACACGGACAAACACCACAGTTTGCCATACAGTATTTATCTATATATTGTTACGAATTTCGGTCCACCCGGCATGCTATCGGCCACGTAACTCGAAACGCGACCGCATCGCCCACCGGAACGGACAATTCAGTCATGACCCTCCTTGGAACTACCGCCAGGAGCCAGTCACGGGTGGGTCTTTTGACCACACCATAATCGTCCCAATCGGCCACCCGCGCAGGATAGGGTTGTTCGCCAAACTCGACATACCTGCGCGGGTAGTTAACCGGGCGATCGTACCTCACCGTTGGCCGGCCGAGGACATGAACCGCTTAAGCGGTCCATTCCGTGCTTCAGTGATAACCGAGCGGTGTTATCGCCGGCCCCGAAGGACGTGATTATTTACTGGGTGCTTACACCCCTCCTATCAATTCCTTCCGTGATGCAAGATGGAACTTTCAAACAAGGGAAAGGATGTAACGAAACGGGGAACAGTTCAACAAGCACATTTAGTGCACACTCAGACAAGGCACGTATTTACAGCCATACAGTAAATCATGCACATACACAGTGAAAGCAAGCAAAGGCAGAGTTAATTCCGAATAAATGGTTTTATTCACACAATTACTTAAACAATTCTACTTATAAGACGGCGCTACCACATGCATTTACACAAAAAGCAAAGAAAAATCCACCCTCCAAGACAAGGGTGGCAGACAGGTCCGTGGACCAAATGTACGTGGAACCTGGATGAGCGGCCAGGTCCACGAGACCGAAGGGTCTTACCCGCGCCCTCGTGGCGCGATGGCGGGCAAGCCGCGATGTCAGCATAGCTGCACCTGGCTTCGTGCCCTGGCGTGGCTGGTGAGCTCTCTCCGGCGTTCTCCGCGCAGGCACATGTTTCACCGTCGGCACCACGGTTGGGGAGGGGAACGGACGGGGTTACCGGCGCTTTCTTAGCGCGGAGCTCGGTAAGGGAGAGTGGAATTGCTGACGCTCCGAGCTCCTTCCTCTCCGTCGATCGGTTCCCGTCTGCCTTAAGACTTCAGCTCTGAGCTCCGTCTCCCGACTCTGCCCCACCGACACTGCCGCACCGACACTGCTGCCGCCTGCCTCTTCGAGCTCCGTCCTGTTCTCCGACCCCTCCAGACTGCCACTCTCCAGACCCGACTTGACTGCCACTCTCCAGACCCGACTTGACTGCCACTCTCCAGACCCGACTTGACTGCCTCGAGCTGCGCCATGCTTGCGCATATATAGGCCGGGGGAGGAGCGCATATACAAGTTTGTGGATCACAGCGGGTTCGGAGGCGGGGCTCCACCACCTGATGCTCAGCCATTGGATGGATGAAAAGTGGGCGTGAATCATTCTTGATCCGATTTCTCCTTCGAAAGGATCCCATTCACAACCCATGGCACGATGTTCGGTAGAAAGCCGAAGGTGGTGGGAGTTTGCTGTGGTGGTTTGGGAAGGGTGTTGGTGGTGGCGATTTGGTTGTTGGCGGGCGTCGTTTGAGAATGGCGATGAAGGGATGTTTGCGGGGTGGAGTTGTGGAGGTGAAGAGGCCGAAGGTGGTGGTGGTTTGGTTAGTTGTTTGGGGGCGTTGTTGGTGGTGGCGATTTGGTTGTTGGGGGATGATAGGTCCAAAATAACGACAGAGAAAAGAAAAACGGCTATCTCAAAGGATCGCAGCCCTGTGAACATGGAAATTCCCTCTAAACAACGGTGGGGAAATCTAACTACACATATACTTATCGTCATCACTGATCTAACGTCCTTTATGGTGGTCTGCGAATTTCCACAGCCGTAACAATATATATGTATTTACACATATATACATATATATATATATATATATATATATATATATACACATACATACATATATATATATATATACACATACATACATATATATATATATATACACATACATACATATATATATATATATATACACATACATATATATATATATATATATATATATATATACACATACATATATATATATATATATACACATACATACATATATATATATATATATATATATATATATATATATATATATATACACACATATACATATATATATATACATATATATATATATATATATATATATATATATATATATATATATATATACACACATATATATATATATATATATATATATATATATATATACACACATATATATATATATATATATATATATATACATATACATATACATATATATACATATACATATACACATATATATATATACATATACATATACACACATATACATATATATATATATATATATATATATATATATATACACACATATACATATACATATACATATACATATACATATACATATACACATATATATACATATACATATACACATATATATATATATACATATATATATATATATATATATATATATATACACACATATATATATATATATATATATATACATATACATATACACATACATATATATATATACATATACACACATATATATATATATATATATATATATATATACATACACATATATATACACATATATATATATATATATATATATATACACACATATATATATATATATATATATATATATATATATATATATATATATATATATATATATATATATATATATGTATATATACATATATATGTGTATATATATATATATATATATATATATATATATATATATATATATATATATATATATATATATATATATATATATATATATATATATATATATATATATATATATATATATATATGTATATATATATATATATATATATATATATATATATATATATATATATATATATATATATATATATATATATATATATATATATATATATATATATATATATATATATATATATATATATACATACATATATATATATATATATATATATATATATATATATATATATATATATATATATATATATATATATATATATATATATATATATATATATATATATATATATATATATATATATATATATATATATATATATATATATATATATATATATATATATATATATATACATATATATATACATATATATATATATATATATATATATATATATATATATATATATATATATATATATATATATATATATATATATATATATATATATATATATATATATACATATATACATATATATATACATATATACATATATATATACATATATATATATATATATATATATATATATATATATATATATATACATATATACATATATATATATATATATATATATACATATATACATATATATATATATATATATATATACATATATATATATATATATATATATATATATTTATTTATATATATGCACACATATACATGCACATCTATACTAGCAGGGGTACCCGGCGTTGCCTGGTGCTGTTCTATCCCTGTTGGCATTTTGAAGAAATCAATTTGTTATTTTTTTCTATTGTTTAAGTTAAATGCTCTTTGTCAAATAGATACTGGTGAATGTGCCACATATTATTTGGAGCACGGTCAAGACAATCATTAAGAAGTGGAAGGCATATGGTTCCACCAAGTCCCTGCCGAGATCAGGGTCCGGTTGCTTAAAGCATCGTTAAATTTAATGATTGATTAGGCTTAATCGATTACTCAAATAAAACATTGGTTGGCAAAAAATCTTGACTATAATATACTCAGAAAAACTCTTACTCATACCAGTATCACTTCCAGTTCCTGCATGTGGAAAATTTATGTACAATATACTGATATAGTGTATTGGAAATCTTGTGTTCAAATATTGTGCTATGTATTGTGGCGTATTGTGTGTCCAGCACCCGAGTCCCCCAACATAAATCTTTGCCATGCGTGAACCCATTGGGATCCCATTTTCATTTATGCTGAGGTGTTGGAGTATATGAAGGGGTATTCTCACACGAAAAAAATCGGGACCATCGGTTTGGCTCGGGAGTGGGGGCCCAAGGTCAAAGGGCGCCCCAAACTATAACTTTTTGAATTACTGTTTCGGAGTGATTTTACTTTACGCTATTCGAAAGATCTCACTTTTACGAGCATTTTGATACCAAGATCAGCCAAATCGGACCACTACAACCTGTGATATAGCATCTGGAAGATTGTGGGGTAGCCGTGGGGTGTCCAAATTTGGGGGGCCCTAAAATGGGCCCCGGTGGGTCCACAGGTCTAAAAGTTGGTATTTTGAGTTTTTTCACCCAAGTGAATAAATGACCAACATATGGGGAGAAAATGAGGTATTAGTGTCAGGAGAGTGTGTACACTTGACATGGAATGCCCCAGCCAAGCTTTCATAATATCACCCTCACTCCCATGTAGTACTTCAGAGGAACAACAAGCATGGATTGGAAATCTTCGCTGGTGGAATGATCAGTGACCAAATAGGATCGGACTAAAACCACCATCTAGTGATATGCTAAGAAAGTGGAGCATCCTTTTATTCAAATGAGACAGGGTGCTTGTACTCACATGTGGATATTACAAATCATACAGTCTGATTTACAAAGTTGGCCTTTGGACCTGTATCTTGGACAATTTCCAAATGACTTCTACAGTATGTGCAGAGCTGACTATCTTGCTCCAGTAGTAATTAGTCACGTACACATTGTGGAGAGAGGAAATGAGAAAAAGATAATTGGAGAGAAGAAAGAGAAAATAAAGGGAAGGATTGAAACAGGAAAGGTGGGCGCAGGGGGGGGGGGAGGAGGGGTTGAGTTGTGAGGGGTATTAAAGACGGATATAATACGATGTAGTTCAGAAATAGTGCACTGCAGCGTGCATGACAAGGAATGGTAACCCCCTTTTGCAGTTGTTGTCAATGTCATGTCTGTGTATGGATTTTGTGAATAATCTGCACATTGGTCGAAATGTTAATGAAGGAAGTATTAAAGTTGGTGGCCACATTTGTACCACAAATCTTGCACACCATTTATAATTTATCTCATCGACCAGTTATGTTATACAACCCCGTAAATCCTAATCGAGTCATACCAAAGACTTAGAAAAATGGTATGTGCTACTTCATTGCTTGACACAGAATTTCAAAGGGGTAAAGCATGGATAAACAACCTTAGGTTGACAACCACTGCACAGTGAAATGCAGGCTTGATAGGCCTATTCTTCCTGCATTAAAGGTTGTTTTTTTTTTTTTTACACAAAGTCGAGGCTCGTGTAAGAGCTAATACAGAGAAACAAAACACAAGCAGGAGACAAGAGGGACGGGAGAGGGAAGCATAAAATAGTGGGGAACAGAGACAATAGATCTGTGGAAGGGAGAGGGATGGGGCAGGGTACACAGGATAAACAAGGTGGCACTACAGGGACTTTCAAAGGAAAACAGGGAATTTGAAGGAGGTGGGTTTGAGGTGGATTAATGGGGATAGAAAAGATCAAGACTTTGGATGGGGGAAGACATGAAATTATGGTGAACAGCTGTTTTGAAGACCTCAAGGGAGGAGTGGAATTGAAGAGAATGTGGGAGTTTGTTCCAGAGGTGGGAAAAAAAGAGGAATGAAAGAGTGAAGGTGAGCAGTGATTCTTGATTTGGGTAGTTTCACCACAAGGGGATTTTTCGTGGACCTTGAGCACCCTGAGGAAATATAGGGGGACAGAGCACAGACAGAACTGGGGGGGGGGGGTTGCGAGGCCGGAGAGGAGACGGTAGAAGATAGAGAGACCACCGACCTGCCTACGGTGAGAGAGTGAGGGACCCAAAGACTCAGCCTCATCGTGGGAGATACCAATGATCCTAAAAGCTTTGGTTTCCACAGCATGAAGCCAAGAAAGGTGGGAGGCGGGAGTTTCACACCTACTGTAGCTAGACTTGTGAGGGAACTGATATTGTGAAAGTTTCTTGTAACTTGCAAGGGAACTAATATTGTGAAATTACTGGTAGATAGCCCCCACTTGTATGACGTCTATGTCGTATGTTAGAACCTGCAATGCCAGCTTTCACCAGATGGCACTATTGTGGGTCTTTTGGCCATCAAGAATGACCGAAATGATCTTCAAATTCACACTGCATTTTCGCTCATAAACAAATGGAACAAATCAGGTGGTCAAGGAGAGAAATTAATAGGAAGCGCACATACTTTTTACAAGAAAATAACTAAACCCTGTTAAGGTGTGCCAAATTACCGGACTCAAACCAAAACAAAGGGGCAGGTGGGGACATGTGCAGGCACGATCTGGTCATAGCTGTAGGACGATGGTGTCATTTGGGTTGCCGTGGCAAAGGACAAAGGTGTGGCTGGGGGTGGGAGATGATGATGAGGTGCGATGGCAGGAAGATGGCGATGAGGTGCACTTGCAGGGAGATGTCGTTCGCTGTCTCTCAAACTGGTCCTTCATGGGAAGCGATGAAGCAGAGAGAGATGAATGATGTGCAAAGCAGCCTGATCTCCAACGACTGCACGCATGTACAGATGCAACTTCTAAGCCTTACGGGACCACCTTTCCAGCATGCAGCTGGTCCCAGTGATATACTGAGGGGGGTGCAGAGCGGGGAATTCGCCCCCGGGTGCCAGGGGTGCGCCAAATTCACAACCAGTTGAACAAATTCACCCAGAATTTAGCTATTCTCATTAAATTATGAATCATTAAGATGTTTCTGTTGTGCATGATAATTATAATGTGACCTCAAATATTAGTACATCAGCAGAAATATCATGCCTTGGGAAATCCCTTCTTTTTCAGTGTTAGACAGCAATGCCAACCCTCCCGATTTCATCGGGAGGCTTCCGAAAATTCACCCAAACTCCCGCCCTTACGATCACTATCCTTATCCTCCCGAAATTTTGATATTTTTGCACTGTTCACTAATCAGAATGTACTAGTATGAGAATTGAATGAAAAGCATCGTCTGCTACGTATAGCATGTGGTAACTCCATAACGTTCACTGCTACCAAATTGTATGTAAAAAATTGCAAATTCAAATGAGGAGCAGCGAAACATTGGGTCTGGATCTCGCTTATGCGATCATGCACTGAGATTTAGTGCATGCGGTATGTGTGCAATACAGTGCATGCGGTATGTATGCACAGTGTATATGCATGCGATACGCTCACTGCATGCAGCTGGGCCCCGTACCAGCCCGGCGGTCACGACCACCGTGCGGTGTTTAACAGCCGCTAGAGTTCTACGAGTCGCGCTGCAGCTGTGGAACATCGACTTCGAAGTTACCGATGCTTCAAGCCCTCGATGTTGATTACGAAATGGCAGAAAAGAAGCTTACGAAGACCAAGAAATGGTCTCAGAAGTGCAAGACCGAATACAGTCTCCAATACCCGTGTATTCGAAAGTCTGAAAGAGGAATTCATCATGCGTATTGTACAGTATGCAGTGTTGATATTTCAGTTGAGCACGGAGGTCGCGATGATATTCGGAAGCACGTTGGAAGCAAACGGCACACAGACATTGCAAAGGAGAGATCTTCGAGCACGAGTACCGGTACACTTCTGAATTATTTCACCAAACAAGGGACAAGCGAGGAAGAGGATGTTACCCGAGCGGAACTTCTCTTTCGTGGATTTATTGTGGAACATAACTTGCCCATATCAGTCTCAGATCATGCTGGACCTCTATTTCAAAAGATGTTTCCAGATTCAAAAGTTGCTTCAAAGTATGGATGTGCAAGAACAAAAACTTCAGCAATAACACTGGTCAACAATTTTTTACTTTCTGAATGTTGTCTAGATTTCTACAAGTGAATTAGGGTATTCTGGCACTGCTGAATCAGGAAATGGCATCCATTTCTCTCCATCAGGTCAGGTTTTTGTGCTAAGTTGATTTGAAAAAAATCAGATCTTGTGACAAAATCAATTACATTTTTGTGGCATTATCAGCTGATTTTTGTCAACACATATCATCCTAAACATGTTTTTAAGAAAAAAAAAATGTTTTGCCAACAACATTTATTGATTACATGATAGAAACATCGATTACTGTCATCTGAATGGTGGGCATTGATAAAGGTAAGTACAAGTAAATTGCATGTTGCGTCACCACTGTTCAAACTTCAGGGCTTGAACTTCCGTTTCTTCGAACTCCTGGAATGTTCAGCGGCAGGGAGGTCTCTCTTCAGATTCCAACAGTAGTCAGCCATCATGACTGCGTCCCAGCGACCCTGATACCTGGTCTCCATCTCCTTCATGTCCTGATGGAATCTCTCCCCCTGCTCGTCACTCATTGAACCCAAGTTCTCAGGAAACCGGTTCATATGTGAAAATAGGTAGTGCATCTTGATGCTCATGTTGCAGCCCAGGTTTCTGAAAGCAGTCAGCATGTTGTTGACAAGTTCTGCGTAGTTTCTGGCCTTATTGTTGCCAAGAAAGTTCTTCACTACCAAAACAAATGTCTTCCACGCTTCCAGTTCCACTTCGTTCATTGAGTTTTTGAACTCTGGATCTCTGATGAGCTGACGGATCTGAGAACCATCAAAGATGCCAGCTTTCAACTTCTCCATGGTCAATCCTGGAAAAGCCTGGCACAAGTAAGTGAAGCAGTCACCATCTTTGTCCAGAGCCTTGGTGAACTGCTTGATTAAGCCGAGCTTGATGTGCAGCGGTGGGAAGAGTATTCTGTCTCTGTCCACCAGAGGGTCGTTGATGACGTTCCTTTCTTTGCATGGCACCAATTCCTCCCGCACAGGCCAGTCCTTCTTCGTGTAATGCTGAGCACAGTCCCTACTATCCCACATGCACAGAAAACATGGGTACTTGGTGAAGCCAGACTGTTGTCCCAACAAAAAGTTCACCATCTTCAGGTCAACACAAATAAACCACTTATGCTGATCATAACCAATTTTCTCCAGCACGTACTTCACCGCTTCATACTTCTCCTTCAGTGTAGTCGAGTGAGCGATGGGTACAGAGGCAAACTGGTTGCCGTTGTGTAGCAGAACACATTTCAGTGATCGCTTGCTGCTGTCAATGAACAGTCTCCAATCTTTGGGTTCGTACTGTAGCACTCCAAGCTTGAGCAGAAGTGCATGTCATAAATTGGCGCATGTAGGTATTGTACATTCTTCAGAGTTCGTTATTTCAAGAAATACAACTTTTTTGTATCACATTATTACAAAATCTGCCCCATTAACTTTAGTTTTGATCCACGAACTTTATGCTTTGCCTCACCAATTTTTGGAAGATTTTGAGGTTTTATGACTTCAAACTGATCCCTTTTCGACATAATCACCTAGAACTATCGTACCTGAATACTTCTTGTCATTAAAATAATTATTTCCAATCAAAACAATTATTTGACATGACATTTTACCCCACCAACTTCTTCTAAAATGCTCCACACATGCGTACATGTGAACAAAAATGTAAAAAACGACATGTGGCCATATCTCAAAAACTTGACCTGATTGAACAAAACTAATGTGAGTTTTGGATTCAGCGCATCAGATTCGTCCTAAATCAGCTTAAAAATGCAGACAACAAATTTGTTGTTGACCAGTGTAATTGGTGAGTTGTCAAATGTTACTGCTTCATCTATTGCCGATATTGCTAGACTAGCTCCATTTAGCCTAGCTACAGACGGTAGCAATGACAGTGGTGAGGCCCAGCTATATCCTGTCCTGATTTCGTACTATGACAACAGTGCTGGGATTGTGAAGCAAGGTTTGCTAAGTTTGCCTGCGTGCAAACAAGATTCCACTGGAGAAAACATTTTCAAACTGCTTGATCATGAGTTCAGTGACAGGAAAATTCCGTGGGGAAATTGTGTTTCCTTTTGTGCTGATAATGCCTCTGTCATGGTGGGCAAGCACAAAGGAGTCGCTGCTTATATCCACAAACAAAATCCAGAGTGCTACATCATGGGATGCCCTTGCCATATGATGCACAATACGGCCAAGAAGGCGGCTCAGGCCTTACCCATTGAATTAGATGACTTTCTCATCGATATTTACTACTACTTGGACAAAAGTAGTAAACGCGTCAAAGGAGTGAAAGCACTGCAAGAACTCTGTGATGCCCCGACACACAAGATTCTGAAGCATGTCGCAACAAGGTGGCTGTCCCTTGGTCAGTGCCTAGACAGGCTGATTGAACAGTGGGAGCCACTTCGCCTCTTCTTCAAAGAAGAAGTACGAAGAAAAATGCAACCAACTGTAGCCAAGACTCTAACAACGAGCAAGAAGGACGGCACTGTATCTACTGCCAGTACTGGCACTGCAGGATCAAGCACTAGTGGAGCAGCATTCACCACTACCACTGCAGTATCTGCTGCGAAGAAGACAGCAGGGACAGCACCAAAACCAATGCTGAGAGCAGGTAGCATCACCGGCCCTTCATCACGTTCATCTACAAAGCAGATCCCTTCAGAGTCGAGAAAGACTGTGATAGTCCCATCTACAGGCAAAGAAGGACCCAAGTTAAGTTCTGCTTTTGCCAAATCACTTGATAGAAGCTCAGCAAAACCTTCGAATCAGAGGTCTTCTTCCTTGGCTGCACTTACCTCAAGCTCTCTCCTCAAACGTAAAATTGGATCTGGTACTACGAGTCTGACCTCTTCTGCTGGCAGTAAACGCAAGTGTGATCGCCCTGCGGCTAAGTGTACTACGAGTTCTACAACTAAAAGCGCATCTTCCTCAAACACTGTGCAGGAATCTAGAGAAAAACGTGTCAACAGGATGTTCTTGTCTCCACAAACAAAACTCTATTGTTTCTTCCTTCGATATGCTAACAAGCTTTTTGAGAAGGGGAATCTTCTGCTCCAAAGAGACGAACCCTGTATTCATCTCCTGCACGGACAATTGAATGGTCTTCTGAAAGATATCTTCGTACGGTTTTTGAAACCATCGGTGTCATCGGTTGCTCTGGTAAATGTACCCTTCTCTGACAGAAATCATCAGAAGAATGATGAGGACCTCATGATTGGGAACGATGCCAAACTGTATATAAGGGAACAAAGGAGTCTCAAGAAATCCACCTTCACTCTGAGTGAGTCAGACATCCAAGGTTTCTTCAGTGCAGTTTGCTCATATTATGTGAAAGCCTGCAATTACATCTTCAAAACCTGGCCGCTAGATGATGAATTAGCCAAGCATGCTCAGGTGCTGGATGTTAAGCTACACCAAGAAGTGGGGTTTGACTGTGTGGAGTTTTTCATCAAGAAATTCCCCTGTCTGTTCAGTGGCAGTGATAGTGACATAGACAGTCTTGAGAGTGAATTCGCTCACTACCAGGCAGACGCCTCCATAGCTACAATTGCTACTGAGACAGTGAGAGTGGATGAGCAGTGGCATCGGATTTCACAGCTCACAGATCCCTGCACTGGTGCCAAGAAGTATCCTAATTTGAGCAAAGTGATGAAGGGAATCTTGGTCATTCCTCATTCGAACGCATCATGTGAGCGGGCACTCAGTCTTGTACGGAAGAATCATACTGAATTTCGTCCCAATTTGAGTGTCAAAACCCTGGAAGCTCTCTTAATTGAAAAACTAGCTCATAGCACCCCTTGCTACCAGAGAGAATACAGCAAAGACATAATCAGAAGGGCTAAAAGAGCCACACAGCTGTCACTCAGCAAAGCTGCCATGGAAAAAGCAAGCAGCAGTAGTACCAGCCAGTAAGGTAAGAAAAATATTGCTTCTTTTGTGCTTTTTGTTAATCTTTGATTGTCCCCTAACTTACTAATATTAACATACATGTAACATTAAAAAGTGCACAATTTTCCCCTTTTTTTGTTCAAAAAGTGGGAATTCTTAACATGTTAAATGCTCCAAAATAGGGCTCAGAGGGCACTAGAGAGCGTCTAGAACCCCAGAGCTTCCAGGGCCCTAAGGCGGGCCCTGGACCCCGCCGCAAGGGTCGAGCGCTCCGCGCTCGAGATGTGCGCTTAGCGCACATTATTTGGTGTCGGTTGAAAATCCTCCCTAATTCTGATTTCCAAAAGTTGGCATCTCTGGTTAGATCTATAAAAATAAAACACCAGCAAACCACTCTCCAGTCAGGGTGTTCCAGTAACAGCGATCCACGTGATCACGAACCTTCTTGAGTAACGGTTTCTCAGCGGCAGATCCGCGACGTAGGTCTATCACCCAGCATTGACATGGGACAGAACAGTTGATTATCCACTCTAACTTTGAATTGGATAAATATTTGAACTGGCATTTAGTGGTCCTTTCATCTTTTCATTTGGCATGCCGTATCGGTTGGAGTGGTGAATCATCAATTAATTGAAATTTTCATATGAAGTTCCTAATTTCCACATTTCTATGGTGAGTGGGGTTTGGTATTTAGGAGAGGAAGGGGGGAGGGAGCGCAAAATTATGTTTTGCATCCGAGCACCAGACACCCTCAGTGTGCCGCTGACTGATCCATCTTATTGGTCACCCGTTGCCCTTGGGTAGCTGCATATTTCAGGTCATCACACCCCTCTCCAGGGCTCCACAGCTCACTTCTTCATCCTGGCCAACATTCCTTGGTGAAACAGCCCATGATAATGTCCATTGCATTAAAGCAGTACCTTTCTGGTGCCTTGGTGCCCACTTGTCCTCACCTGAACAGGTCTTACTAAATACAACCTTACCCAATTCTGCACTTAGGTTACAATCACTACCCCTGTCAGTGCATATATTACATACAACTCAGCTCTGACAGAGCCCTGTTACAAGTGTAATTCTACCCTACTCGAGCACATGGACCAAGATAAATTCTTAACAAATTCTAGCAATGGAATCCCCCTCCCTCTCTTTCCACATAACAATCAAACGGAAGACCAAGAAGGAACCCGATGAAGTGAAGAGCAAAGATGGAGTCATCGGGAGGAATCTAGAAAGGATTTGGGTATGATCCGTGGTGGATTAACGCACGGGCATGCAGGGCCCGTGCTCAGGGCCCCGAGCTCAAGGGGGACCCCGGGCTCAACGTGGGTCCTGGGAAGAGGCAGCGTGAGGGTCGTGCATGAACCCATGGAAAAACACGGGGCCCCACACGACCAATGGTGGTTCACAATCTTTTGAGACGGCCTCCGAAGGTGGGTTCTCACTTTGCCGACAAAACATACTTGTGAGTCGTGATAAACACAGCACAGAAGAACTGCTCCATCTTAAGGAAAGAAAGTACTGTGACGTAATGAATCGATTAAAAACATATTTTCTCTGACGTTTAACAAGACAGCACTATTACAAAACTAGGAGGGTGAGGTTAGGTTAGTAGAGAAAGCAAGTGGAATAATAACTACGTTTAATGTTTACAAATGCAACAATAATCACAATAAACTTTGAATAATTCCTAATGTTAATACATATCGATATTGAACAACAAATAAACACTTCCATTTATTGTCCGATCACGAAACACCCCTCATTAGTAAATGGACGAACCCATGCCCACGGGGGAATGTTGCAGTTTTTAAATCAGCACATCTTTCCTGAGGATGAAACAAAACTACCACAATGGTGCTGAAAAGCGGAAAAAGATCAACAATAGGGCGAAAAATCACCCAAAATTAACTTTTGTCGGCACACCCAGGAAA
The DNA here is from genome assembly GCF_056783735.1 of Eptatretus burgeri. Classification (NCBI taxonomy): domain Eukaryota; kingdom Metazoa; phylum Chordata; class Myxini; order Myxiniformes; family Myxinidae; genus Eptatretus; species Eptatretus burgeri. The sequence goes on along the minus strand of NC_140962.1, from coordinate 74,107,921 downwards.
GGGTCCTTGGTCTCGCACAAATGCTGAGGTGTGTTCATTGACATATAACATATTGTTACGGATTTCAGAATCCGGTCTGATGAATGCATCCACACATCCAGGTCCTCAGACAGTTATTTCCTTAAATGCATGTTCAGATTAGCCCCATCCCCATGTATAATGGGATGTTAAATGTGATGCGTTGAGAAGGGTAAAGGATAGATCCCCTCTCTTATGGGAAAATTTTTTTCCTTTATGACAGACACGTTCACACACATTTCTTTCACGAGCTCTGAAGCCCGCCCCCCATTCTTCCTCAGCGCAAATCTTTCGTGAGCTCCGACGCCCGCCTTTCTCGGGAGCGCACGGGTCATGGTAACCGTGCGCCAGTGTGGCGGACAGCACCCCTTGGAGACGGCTCGGGGATATAAAAACGAGCGAGAGGTACGTTCTGAAGAGAAAAAGTGAGGAGAGGGAAAGTGAAAGGAGAGAGGAAAAAGCAAAGGGCGAGAGAAGTGAGCAAGAAGTGGGTGTCTGACCAGCGCCGACGAAACAATTCGTCCTTCCCAGTACTTGGGCAAGGGAGCATGTGGTGCGCGTGTGGGTGTCTGACCAGTACCGAGACAATTCGGCCTTCCCAGTGCTTCGGCAAGCGAGTGTGTGGTGTGTGGGTGTCTGACCAGTGCCGAGACAATTCGTCCTTCCCAGTGCTTCGGCAAGCGAGCGTGTGGTGTGCATGTGGGTGTGGGTGTGAGCAGCGCCGCAAACAAGTGAGGTACAGTCGGTCACCAACAACACGAGGGTCTAAACCCACGACGGACAGTCTCGGTGCCCTCCAGACTTCGAATGGCGTTCAAGGCTGTCCCACGAGAGGGTGCACAGCAAAGCTGGGTACTGGCGACGGATGCGACACGCACGCACACCTTTCAGGCATTTTTGCTTCACGGACGACTTTCTGGTGAGCGAGACGATTCTTCCCCCCCCCCTCCCCCTGAATGATCTGCTGGGTTTCCTTGTCTGTGTTTCGCTGTAAGTAAGTCAACCCCCGATAAGCACCTGCTCTTTGTTTCTTTCCTGGCATTTTGATTGATTTTGCTTTGAAATTCATTCTTTATTTACCTCAGCAAATAAAGAGTTCTATATATTTTTTTTACTATTGTTAATAAATTATTTGTCGATTTCCAACCTGTCCGTGTTTGTCCTTTCCTTCCATTGGTCTAGCATTGTCCGAACCGAGATCGACTGGAAGGTAATTACCACAGATTTGACCCAAAAATCGTCGGCACGCACCAGCGGTTAAAACGCTCGGCCGCCCTAATTAAAATCTAATCAGATAATATTGGTGCTTTGCTGAGGATGCGCTCCCCGCTCAGGTAACCACATGACCTCTAGTTAAATGGAATAATTAGACGGCAGACACTGGAACTCGTGGTTGACTGGGTGGCGTTCGTGGTTTTAAAACAACCCACTGTACCACAACGTTAATTGTGAGCGGTGGCCCCAGGTCCGGCTCTACCGAGGATTCATCCCCGAGTGACAAGCTGGTGTCTCTGTACCCGTGGCCGCAACAATATGTTCATTGACATATGCATTCACTTTTGTCCCATTGACATATAAAGCTGATTGAGCAAAAATCTTTTTTAGAAATCATTTCTCTTGAACCGATTTATGAATCAAAGTGAAACCTAACAATTATGATCTCGTGGTGATGGGAATATATATGTCTGGTGTTGGCTTAGTGGTTAGGGTGGTGGCTTGGGATCCTTGGGGTCCTGAGTTCGAGCCCCGCTGGCCACTGAATTAACATCATGGGGGTTGACTCAGCCTGTCATCCTTCTGAGGTCAGTGAAATGAGCACCAGTATACTGGTAATTATCCCTGTGTGTCAAAGGCGACTAAAGGGTTGGCGTCAGGAATGTAAAAACATTGTCACAAGAAAGGGTACCATGATTGGAGCCTGCAAAAAGCTGACCGCTACTCAGGGAAAGAGGCTTTAAAATGGTGTGATGAGTGATGGGGAATACATGTTTTAAATTTCAACTTGATCAGCCGCATGGTCTAGCAGCCAGATTTATTTAATTTTTTGAATCTGGGTTCTTTATATTTTATTTTATTTGAATGAGGCTCACTTGGCTGTGCCTGGAGGGGTTTGAGGGTAGAGTAGTAGCAGTTGAAACCCGAATCCTATCCAGGTTCCTCCTGATGACTCCATCTTTGGCTTTTTGCTTCTTTGGGTTCCTTCTGATGAGTCCAATGCAAGACGACACATATTTGGTCTTCCATTTTATTTGAATTTATTTTAATCCCATTCTACATTCATTTGAACAATAGTAAACATCATGGGTCAAGGTCAAGTGAGCAGGGTTGCATCAAAGGGAGATGTCGTCACAAACACCACACAAAACTACGCAAACACTACACCACTCAAGTCCTGGTGAGGGTCTGCAATCTCTGATTACTTGTAATACCCCCTCAGACCAGGAGTCGCACTACGTGATGGACATTTACAAAGAGAGAATTGGGGTCCTCCCTGCACCCTGAACTCCAAGAGCTTTAAAAAAAATTTATCACCAAAAACCTTCCCAGGCCCAGAATATATATATATATATATATATATATATATATATATATATATATATATATATATATATATATATATATACATATATATATATATATATATATATATATATATATATATATATATATATATATATATATATATATATATATATATATATATATATATATATATATATATATATATATATATATATATATATATATATATATATATATATATATATATATATATATCCAGCCATCAGTTTTCAATTCATTCTGTCCAGCAGTTTAGGAATGCATACTTAAAGTCAAACACACACACACACACACACACACACACACACACACACACACACACACACACACACACACACACACACACACACACACACACACACACACACACACACACACACACACCAGTTACTTGTTAAACAAAACAACACACATCCAGGAGGTGGATACTTTAAGCTTTGAGATGTGGTAGATTTCTGTTCTAACCCCTTGAAACCCACTCACACGTAGAGATATCAGCCAACAACAGCAACTTGTATGCACACGCACACAGAGGTGGATACTTTAAGATCTGGGAGGTCTCCGTTCCACCTTCTGAAACCCGCCAATGTGTGGAGATAGCAGCCAATGACACACATATTATTATATTTCGTATGCAGCCTAAGGTTACTGTTTACATCATTGCTGAGAGTGCAGCTGTCTCGCTGATGCAGTGCCCCTTGTTTACACTTAGCTGGTACTCATTTTGCCAACCTCGGAAGGATAACAGGCTGAATCACCCCACCTGATGTGACTTAACAGCACTTCTTGGGCTAAAACTAAAGACTCTAAGAACTTAAGCCAGTCACCTTAACCGTGAAGCCTCCAGTCCTACACCAAGCTTTCGTCACACACGTCATTACCTCAACATACTTGATCTTCAAAACACCAACTACTACAACTGCAACATCAATAAAATTGAGAATTGCTCATCCCTCTTTAAAATTACATGCATTGTGGAAGTTAAATAATTGATCCCATCTTGTGAAATGTGAATAATATTGTTGCGGATTCGCGCCCGCCGGCGTGCGGACGGCCACGTAACTCGAATCGCGGCACGTCGCCCACCGGACGGACAATCCAGTCGTGACCCTCTCGGACTAACGCCGGGAACCAGTCACGGGTGGACCTTTCGGTCTCACCGCGATCGAGCCAATCAGCCCCCGCGTGGGATAGGGTTGCTCGCCAAATTCGACCTACCTAAGTACCCACACGGAGGGTAGACCGGGCGATCGCACCTCGCCGCAGGTCGACTTCGGACACGGGCCACTTAAGCGACCCGTTCCGTACTATCGGGATAACCGAGCGGTGTTATCGTCGGCCTCGACGGTTCGATTAATTATCGGGCGTATTCAGCCCACTACCAACCCTTTACGTGAAGCAAGATGAGGATTCAATAGAGGAAAAGACGAAGCGAAGCGGGAGAACAGTTCAATAATAAAGCACATTTATTCGCGATGAACGGACAGCACACATATACAATTCCACCAAAAGCACATAGAAAAGAAAAAGAAACACAATGCAATTTTACACAAAAAGCAAATGCGACAATGCAGATCTAATACCGATTACGCGAGCACACGGCAACACTTATACAATTTTACTTCACAGACGGCGCCGACAACACATATCCAAAACCAAGAAAAAGAAAAGAGAACCCTCAAGGATGAGGCGGGCCTGAGGCCGAGACCGGGTCGGGCCTACCCGTCTGGTGATGAGACGCGGAGCGGCGATGGTGCCTCAACTCCGCGGGCCTCGCGGACAGTGTCTGGTAGGGGGTGGGAAAGGGGCCCCCTTGGTCGCACTATCTCAGCGCGGGGGGAAACAGGGGGGGTTGCTGATGCTTGGGGGATAGAGGATTTCTACTCTGCCTCGAGTCCCGCGACGAGCGTCTCCACCTCGACCAGGTCGCGCCGTCGGCCTCCCTGGTGTGCAGCTCCCGGCACGACGCGAGCACCCCCTCGTCTGCCCTCGCCGCCTCTCCACAGCTCCGTCCCCTTCGCTCCGACTCCAACGCACACGACGACGACCAACTCCTTCTTGCTTCTTCTTCCCAACTCCACCGACTGCGAAGTCTTAACTCTCTATTCACTTGACTGACGAACGCGGTCGCTTATATAAGCCCCGTGGCTTCGCTCTCTCATCTTTGACCCCCTGCCTTCGACCTTTCACCTCGCTCCCCATTGGCCCGAGAAAAAGTGGGCGTGAATGCTTTTTGATCCATAAATTTGCATATAGCGATCGCCCTACAACGCCCTGGAGGCGGGGCCAAATCGCCCCTCGCTCACCGATTGGACGGAACAAAAGTGGGCGTGTGTCGTTTTTGATCCGTTTTTGAAGTGGAAAATCCGTGGTTTTGTACACGCTGTTCGGCGCGCGCCCTGCACGAGTCCAACACCGGTACCCACAAGCGGCGCAAGACCGGTGGCGATGCGACAGTTGCGAGGTGTGACGTGAAGCGGCGCCGCGGTGGGTGGTTGATGTTGTGGTTGGTGGTGGTAACAATGGCGGTTGGTCCAAAATAAAGATAGTAAAAGAAAAACGGCTATCCTGAAGAGTCGCAGCACGCATGAATGACATGTATTCCCATAGACAACGGGTTTGGGTCTAACTACACATATACTTACGGAGATATCTCACCTAAGGGACCTGAATGGTGGTTTGCGAATTTGGTAACCACAACACTACCCCCTCCCCTTTTTACAGACTCGTCCCGAGTCGTCAAATTCTCGTGTGCCATCATGTGTAGTTTTCCCCTAGTACATTTTACCTACGGATCCCTGAGTGCGACATTCATGGTATTCGTGTCCCCAAAATAAATAACCTGAGGGCTGCGTAACTACCTAAACAAACTCACTCACACGGACGACTTAAATAAAATTGCCGGCGCTAGGACAGACATGCCGGGGGCGCACTCATATTTACAGTACATCTTAACCTTAACTTACAAATTTTACACTAAACCATGGCCCAGGATCAATGAACTCTGCAAAAGAAAAGCAGTTAGCAGGGAGCCAGGCTGCTCGCATGCAGTCTCTGGCTCAAAACAATGCAGGTGACAGGGAACGTGGCTGGCTGCTCACACGCAGTCCAAGGCCTTCCTTTTTGAACTGAACGCAGTGAACCACAACGGTGCATGGGCTGCACAAATGCAGTCTCCGTGCCAGCTCAAGTGGCACACGCAATGAACACAACGGATAGATGGATGGACACAAACACGGTGCACGGGCCGCCACTGCAGGCCCGTGTTGTAGCTGCCAACAGGGCAGTTCTCGCAGCTTGCAAACTGTTGCCTTGCGGATCCTGGCGCACATGGCAATGAACAGGGGGGGGGGGCAAAGCAAAAATTGAACGGGGCTGGTGAACGTGGGCAGTGGGCATGGCAAAGGCAGAGGCAGCAGGCAAACACAGCCTGCAGAAGAAGGCCGCTGCAGGCAAACACAGCCGGCAGATGAACTGGCCGGCACAGGCCTTGAAGTACCACAGCTGCAGATGAAGTGGCCGGCACAGGCCTTGCAGCAAAACAACAGCTGCCGATGAAGTTGGCCGGCCTCCGCCTTGAAGCAAAACACGGCCAGCCGATGAAGTTGGCCAGCCTTTGCCGTTCAGTGGAGGTTGGTGGAGGGAGTGCGGTGGTGCTGGCCACTTGGAAGGCGGGCTCGGACCTACCTACCTGTCTCCCTCCCAACCTATCGCCTTTGCCTGTCACTGTACATACCCACTCCCTTAATTTGTCAAACCCCAATTTAGCCCCAACTTATTTTTTCGTTGTTTTTATTTTTACTTCCCCACTATAAATCGTCCCCTAACCCCCTTTACTGTCCTTGTTCGGCTAACCTATCCTGTCACCTAGCCTACTCCCAACCCCTACGTTCCCTTCCCGGAGGGGAATAAGGGAGAGCTAACGTCCTGTGTCGAGGCCCAACTCAAGCCTCAGAATGGCCTCCCCAGAGTTCAGCGATCTATAACCAAAGTGGGTCCAGCGGCCCACAACGAGAGCGAGGGGATGGATGGTGTGGAGGGGTACACTTCCTAATCTACCCTATCCATTTAACCGCTAAACTACCCCGGGGCTTTCAACAAGCGCCTCTCGCTTAAACTATTGGTTCTATAAACCCAGATTCCCGTCGCCTGTGTTGGTGTCCTCACAATTTCGGGCCTCGCCCCCCAATTTTCTCTCCGTGCCCTCACACGGTCTCCTGGCTGGGACACGTGGCTCCCTTTGGCAGGCACGACCCTCTGCCGAATCTCCCGCTATGGCACCCCCGGGCACTATACTGCCTCCGAGCCTACCAGTTCCCTAACACCGGGGAGTGCCCCCCATGGCACCTCCCCTGAAACGCACACGTGGCAGGCTGGCTTCCCAGGCCCCTTTCCGAGGGTCACCCATGCCCACAACACTGCCCACGCGGCTAATGGCGCCCCGGGCCCCCGCACCAAGCAGGCGCACCCGTGCCCACTACTCTATCCCGGCCCGCATGGGCCCATGGCCTACCGCGGCCGACTAGCCTGGTGCCCGGGGTACCCACTCAGCGATACTCACCTTTTGCAGCCACGCTCCCAAGCCCGTCAACAGGGCTCCTGCACCCCTCCAAATGGGTTTCGAGCCTACATTCCCACCAACAGCAAAACGACTTCCATTTTTCAATTTGACTAACCCAGCTAACTCACTTTACTCTGACCCCGGGGTCCCTTGGGCGGGAGTCACTCCTCCCCCCAATCACTCATCGCACCATGCATTCCCCATTCGCTCCACTCACACAGACCCGCTGGCCTCACTCACTCATCATGTACTCACCTCACAACTCACCAACTCTTCAACACACACACCGCTGAACTCTGCCATCCTCCTAACTACCTCCCCTAACTCACTCGTGCTCCCACGTCGTCCCTTAAACTAGTAGCACGTTCCTTTTAACACTACGTAGCTAAACTACGTCCCCTCTACACATTCACAAGTCTGTCCATGTCTCCAAATCAATCATTTTATTTCCCAATCTAAAGCTCACTAAATCCCTCTGCCTAATCCATTCCACGGACTCCATGAGGACTTACCCCTGCCCCATGAAGTCGGTCTAACTAAGCTAACCCTTCCCCCTAACTAGTTTCCATCCTGTGCCCCGGTAAGGGGGTCTTCCACCCCTTGCCCAGGAATCCTGTGCACCCGAAAGTGAGGCTTGTTTTTTTTTTTGTTTTGTTTTTTCATGCGCATCACCAGCGCGGCAACTCGCGCACTTTGCACCTGCCCGTGACGTCATGCAGCTGCACGTGTTCCTCGTCCCTCCTTGGACGGTACCATCCGGCAGAGATACCCCTCCTGCCGGATTCCAACCCCACGTGCAGCCATTGCGTCACCGTGCGCATAAAAAAAACACAAGCCCCACGTCTCGAGGGGTTCCCCACGCGAACACATGTGCTTTGCCCGTTGGAGCTTAACACACACGATCGCGTGGAGAACCCGTCCGGTCCAAATCCATTTACCTGCCTAAACTTTGTCCGTCCGCGGGATCGGCAAATCCACCGCGTACGTTTCCGGACCGGGACTTCACTCTCGCAAGCGAGCACGTGGTGGTCTCGTGCGTTGCACAGCACGGACCGCGTGCTCACTGCTGGGCGAACCCGGCACGGTCCCTGAAACAGCTACAGCCGCTACTCGGCTTTCTTTCCTCTCATGTCGCCGTCGTCGCCTCCATTCCACACACGCACTCCCGCGTGTTACGACGCTCACAGTCCATTCCATCACATTCACACCGGGAGACGCGGCTGCGTGTTCCCGCATGCCAACCGACATCTCCCTTACATACCGCTCTCTCACACACACGGTCTCCCTTGCACTCGGCCGTTCACTCACGCATGCGGGGGCACTCACCCGCGGTGCCTCATCCACACTCCGTGCCTCACTCACACACGCGGGGGCACTCACCCGCGGTGCCTCACTCATACTGGCCGTTTCACTCACACACACGGCCTCTTCCACACACGGTTCCTCATCCACACACCGTCCCTCACTCACACACGCGGGGGCACTCACCCGCGGTGCCTCATCCACACACGGCGTGCTGAGAAGCACACACTCCGGCACACTCGCCACCACACCACTCACACACGGGGTCGCTTCCACACACGGGGACGCACTCACATTTTGCACCACACACACAGGGACAACCATACTGGGGATTTGTGTCCCCACAAGGGTCTCCGGGGCCTCTATACCCCCCAAGCTTTCCGTGCACCCGTCCACAGCACTCATCCTCTCAACCTCGCAAAGCACGACCGAACTCACCTGGTCGTGACTCGCCTCAAGGGGGCATACTCGCTCCCCTCGTTCCTGGAGGAGGCCATCCAGGTGCTCGCACTGGGTCCCTACACGCTCCGCGAGCTCAACCTCACTATCCTCCACTACCTCCGTGTGTGTGTGCGTCACTTGCCCCGTCTTCATCGTGTTGTCTCCCCTCTATTTTTTCTGTCTCCCGTGTCTCTATACATTTATAAGTTTCTGTCGTCGTCACCTCGTGTCTATTAGTCTCCGCTTCTTTCTGGCGTCTTTCCCTTATCTTTATGTAGGTCAACCTTGCTTTCTCTTTAAGTCTCTCCCGTCCTTCCCTGTTTTTCACTCCTTGCTCTTTCACGATCTCCGCGTACCTCATCCTTGCTCTCCGTATTAATTGTTCTTTTCTCTCCCTCGCAATTACTTTCACCTCATCTCTTGTCTCCCGAATTACTTTTTCCTTACCCGCCTCCACCGCGGGCCTGTCAGCCGTTGCACCCCCTTCCAGCTCGTTTGCTCCCACACGTGGAGTCGCCATTCCCAGCTCCCTGGTCACGGCCTTCATGCCCGCCTGCAGGCATCGGCCCATGTTCTGCGTCTCAACCCGGAGCTATTTCATTTCCTCCTTCATGTTTGCTTCCATTCCGTTTATTTGCTTGTTCATTTCGTTTTTCATTTCATTTGTATTTGTATCCATCTTTTCGTTCATTCCTTTCATTTCGTTTGTCATTGCCGCCAGCATGGCGCATAGCTGGGCCATGTCGGATGCACTCAGCTGAGCCGTTTCGGCAAGGGTTGGGGAAGGGTTTTGGTGGAGAGGGGGGGGGAGGTGTCATACACCGCGGCCGCTGCCGCACCTATTTCGGGCTCTGGGTTCAGTTGGGCGAGTCCGTGTTCCTGCACAATCAACATTTCCTGCACGGGGATTCCATCCTGGACCATGGACTCTACATTACTACACACATACATTTCTAATACCCCCGGCTCCCGCTCGCCTTGAGACGCCATCTTGCTTCTCTTAAAGGGCTAATTTGAATCGCTCGTAATTTGGAGGGAATCGGAGGTCGCTTCTCTCACCCCTGGACCGATTCCCGTGAATTTAGCCGGAGACAGGAGAGCCCGTTTTCCTGTTCTCCGATACCAGTGCCGCGAGGAGGGCGATGGATTTGTATCGCACGACCTGACACCAGTGTTGCGGATTCGCGCCCGCCGGCGTGCGGACGGCCACGTAACTCGAATCGCGGCACGTCGCCCACCGGACGGACAATCCAGTCGTGACCCTCTCGGACTAACGCCGGGAACCAGTCACGGGTGGACCTTTCGGTCTCACCGCGATCGAGCCAATCAGCCCCCGCGTGGGATAGGGTTGCTCGCCAAATTCGACCTACCTAAGTACCCACACGGAGGGTAGACCGGGCGATCGCACCTCGCCGCAGGTCGACTTCGGACACGGGCCACTTAAGCGACCCGTTCCGTACTATCGGGATAACCGAGCGGTGTTATCGTCGGCCTCGACGGTTCGATTAATTATCGGGCGTATTCAGCCCACTACCAACCCTTTACGTGAAGCAAGATGAGGATTCAATAGAGGAAAAGACGAAGCGAAGCGGGAGAACAGTTCAATAATAAAGCACATTTATTCGCGATGAACGGACAGCACACATATACAATTCCACCAAAAGCACATAGAAAAGAAAAAGAAACACAATGCAATTTTACACAAAAAGCAAATGCGACAATGCAGATCTAATACCGATTACGCGAGCACACGGCAACACTTATACAATTTTACTTCACAGACGGCGCCGACAACACATATCCAAAACCAAGAAAAAGAAAAGAGAACCCTCAAGGATGAGGCGGGCCTGAGGCCGAGACCGGGTCGGGCCTACCCGTCTGGTGATGAGACGCGGAGCGGCGATGGTGCCTCAACTCCGCGGGCCTCGCGGACAGTGTCTGGTAGGGGGTGGGAAAGGGGCCCCCTTGGTCGCACTATCTCAGCGCGGGGGGGTAAACAGGAGGGGGTTGCTGATGCTTGGGGGATAGAGGATTTCTACTCTGCCTCGAGTCCCGCGACGAGCGTCTCCACCTCGACCAGGTCGCGCCGTCGGCCTCCCTGGTGTGCAGCTCCCGGCACGACGCGAGCACCCCCTCGTCTGCCCTCGCCGCCTCTCCACAGCTCCGTCCCCTTCTCTCCGACTCCAACGCACACGACGACGACCAACTCCTTCTTGCTTCTTCTTCCCAACTCCACCGACTGCGAAGTCTTAACTCTCTATTCACTTGACTGACGAACGCGGTCGCTTATATAAGCCCCGTGGCTTCGCTCTCTCATCTTTGACCCCCTGCCTTCGACCTTTCACCTTGCTCCCCATTGGCCCGAGAAAAAGTGGGCGTGAATGCTTTTTGATCCATAAATTTGCATATAGCGATCACCCTCCAACGCCCTGGAGGCGGGGCCAAATCGCCCCTCGCTCACCGATTGGACGGAACAAAAGTGGGCGTGTGTCGTTTTTGATCCGTTTTTGAAGTGGAAAATCCGTGGTTTTGTACACGCTGTTCCGCGCGCGCCCTGCACGAGTCCAACACCGGTACCCACAAGCGGCGCAAGACCGGTGGCGATGCGACGGTTGCGAGGTGTGACGTGAAGCGGCACCGCGGTGGGTGGTTGATGTTGTGGTTGGTGGTGGTAACAATGGCGGTTGGTCCAAAATAAAGATAGTAAAAGAAAAACGGCTATCCTGAAGAGTCGCAGCACGCATGAATGACATGTATTCCCACTAGACAACGGGTTTGGGCCTAACTACACATATACTTATGGAGATATCTCACCTAAGGGACCTGAATGGTGGTTTGCGAATTTGGTAACCACAACAATATGCTCCACAACAATTTATGGACATATAAGGTGATCCAAAGCTCTGTGGATCACATGACTATCGCAAAGCACCAGTGTTTCTGCATTGATCATGCTGAAACATTTTTTTTTCATCTTGGGATAAGCGCTCTTTGTCCACAAATTACATACTCATTTCTCTTTATAAGCTTTCAAATGCTTTAAAATAATATGGAGGTATGAAATCTGTTGTAAAGCATTGGCTAACGTCACTTTATCACCATATAAGGAATGGTTCACGAGAAAGCATCATGGGTAAAGACACTGACACAGAGTTGAGATGAAGATTTTAAATGCCTGCAGCATAAAACATGCTTATTAGGTCTCTGACAATGAGAAAGTCAGAAAGCATTACGTTTGCAGAGTGGACTGCCCATGGTTTGTGAGTTTCTTTGTTTTACTCGTTACAATGTTTGCTTGACAAACCACGAATGAGTAGAATAGAATCTTTGTTCAAATATACTGTGGTCTTGTTAGTTTCATATAACTGTAACATATCATTTTAAAACTTAGGATCATTGATTAATATATTGTTTACCTTTCTCACTGTTGAGAAAGTGCTCTCTTGAATCCACTAGTAAATGCTCAACACCACCACCACCGTACCACTCAAAGTGAAAATTTCAAACCAGATGACTTTCAACATATGACAATAATAATAACGAACGCATGATCCCCGTCCTGGACCAAGCACATCTGGGCCTGGTGAAAGATCTGATTATATTAGTCCACGCTAAGTTAAATAAAATGCTTGTACCCCTCTCATGTTTTCTACTCTGACACTTCAAAATACAATTGATAATGGATCATTGCATACTGATGGTTGTTTTATAATGAATAGATATAGTGTGTTAGTTAACTGTGTAACAATATAATATTTTCTTTATTTCACTCTGTTGGCAAGTTAAATAAAGCTGCCTTTGTTCAGGTGCCAGTGAAACGCAGGAATGCTTAATTCGAATTAACAACTAACAAATTTGCTGTATAGTAAACCTCTAGGAATCACATGAACACAGGGCATTGTTATGTTGAAATGAAGTATACATTATGCAATAGTCGTGAAGGGGGAGGACAGTGAAGCAATGCAAATATCTGATAAAGATTGAAAGTGCTCGAGGACATACCATAGGAATTTGCATTTGAAACAAAGAGTGATATATTAAACTAGATTTGCGTGTGGACTCACAGACATACACACAAATACAGACGGATTACAAATAGCCTCTCCTGTCCCTTCAGGAATGGGTGAGGCTAAATATTAAAATACCAAGCTCAGTAACAAGCACCATTATATAAAAGAGGCTGTGATTCAACTTCCATTGCTGTATTTCTAAAAACATGGAGTGTAGGGGAGCAAACCCATTTGGGAAGATAATGCACAACATTGTAAGTTACCTGGATCATAAACAAATGCAGGGTTGTCAATGCCAGAGCCAAGTTGGAACCTGTGGACAAAGATCAGAGTTTGTTGAGAAAATGGTTGTTCGAGTCAGGTCAGGTATTCAGTTACTCTGTCCATCAGCTGTTTCTTCACTAAGACAGTCGATTAAATTTTTTTGGAGACGTAAGACTAAAGGAGAGGGATATCAGATGTTGTTCCACCATATCCTAAGGGTACTGTGTTAAATGTGTTAATATCCTATTTATGATGCAAAATTAGCTGTTCGCCAAAAGTATATGCATGTTAAACTGGGTGCCTGGAATGCCAGCGTTAGTTGGTGGATATTAAAGATGCCATGGTGTCCTTCTCGAAGAGTCGGCGAGCTATCACCCAGCACCCTGAACAAATTCAAAATTCCTGCCCTAAGCTACAGGGGGCATTTCATTAATGGCACAGCCTCACCCCCAGACAATGATGCGACTCACAGCCTTGAGCTGCATACTAAAGAAGAAGACCCAGTCGAGCAGATCATCTTGGGGTTATGTGCACCCTGCAGCAGAACACGCAGCTTGGTTTCCATCCACTGTATAGGCATTGGAGGACTGCATTTTATCCATCACCACTCCAAAAACATGTGTGACCTCTGGAATCCTGGACAAGGCATCAGGAGCACAATGTTGGGTGCCAGGACAGGACACTGCCTAGAAAATGAAGTCCTGCAGCCGTAAGATCCAATGGGCCAATCTGTCAGACAGCTTTGACTTCTGGAACAGCCAGCATAGACCTTGATCATCTGTTACCATTCAACACTGTTTTTCCTCAAGTTATGGCCTCCATGTCTCTCGGGTGCAAGCAACTGCTGAGTACTCCTTTTCGGTCATGCTGTAATTCTTCTCTGTTCTGAAGAGAGTTCAATTTGCAAAAGCAATAGTCCGAGTACTGGATCTCTGCTTTTGCATCAAGACTGCACCAAGTCCTATGTTATAGGCGTTTGTATGCACACTAAATGTTTAACGGTGATGAGGATAACTGAGAATTGGCTCAGTCATCAACGTCTCTTTAAGCATCATGAGAGCTGATTGAAGGTCTTCAGACCAACTCCATTTCGTACCCTTGGTGAGTTTGTACAGAGGCACTGCATGATCAGCAAATTTAGGTACAAACTTCTTGTACCAAGATATCATGTCCAGGAAATATTCCAGGTCCTTTAATTTTGTAGGTATAGGATAGCTGCAGATGGCTTAAACTTTATCTTGATCTGGTTTACGCACAATTGACTTCACTATGTGCTCCAGGTATCTCATCTCCTGACCAGAAAACTGAAACTTCTGATTGATCGTCAAGCTAGCAGCTTGAAGTCTGGGTAGAACTGGAGGCAAGACAGCAAAATGTACACATTATGGTCACACATTATGTCATTGAGGGAGATATAACAAGTGTGGCCAACCAGATCTCCAAGCACCTGAGCCATCAACATTTGGAAACTTCTGGACCATTAACAATTCCAAATGGAAGGAACTTGAAATGGAAGAGGTCTTGCACACAAGATGAAGGAGACTAAAATATCTTGGCCACATGTCGGGATTCTAGTATAGCATCAACACTCAACACGGGAAAGACATCTATTTTTGTCACAGCATTCAGCTTTCTATAGACATCTGGCAACTTCCATTATTTTAGGTACCATTGCTATTTTCCTGTTTGCATATCACAATGAATCCTGTTGACTATGCCAATGCAAGGATTTTCATGCGAAAAATGAGAAACGGTAGGGAATCAGCAGGACTCAGCTGCATTTGAGGTAGTTGGTAGACTTGGATCATCCATTCCCTAAACATCACCAGAGCTCAAGCCCCAGATGCTAAAACATCCCTTACATGCTGAGCTGTGATCTCTGGGTGGTACGGACCCTGTTCTGCTCCTCTGTTCCTCCAGAGATTGGAAGCTTGCTTTACAAAGCCTTGCCTTGTTTTTGTGTGAATGCATGTGACAGTGTGAGTGTATGTTCAGGCCCTTAGACGGATTCGTTTTGTTGTCATACGAGTTGGGTCTCCGAAGCAAGATGGGGTTATTTAGAATTTAAGAAATCACGAGACATTTTTACCCGGCGCTTCCCTGATGGACTTAATCGAAAGACGTTATGTTGTACTTCACAAACATTCTGCTCGATTCACCCTGTCATTTGCCCGACGTCATCTTCCATGTGCTTGGAAGTCAGCTAACATCATCTTAGTCAGCCAACTTCTTATTTGTTTTCTTCTTCTTAAAAGCCACAATTATTCCCACGATCTTGTGGAGTTGGCCAGGGAGAAGTTTGTCTCAAGTCTTTCAGGAACCGCCTGGCCATGCCTGATGTTCCATTAAGATTAGGGCAGAAATTTGGAACTTGGCAGAGGGTGCTGGCGAGAGCTCGCCTACTCTTCACGAAGGACACTGTAGGATTTTTGATGTCCACCAACTAATGCCAGCAGATGGGACACTCAGTTTAAGTATGGCACACACCCTGCCTGTGAAAGCCTAAGATGACAGTTTAAAGCTGGGCTGAGATTCAAACACATACGAGACAGCTTAGAGGTGAGTATGCGCACCTCCAGGCCATCCTGCCATCTTCATTAGTCAATCTTGCTGCTTATATATGGCACTATAAAAAACACTTCTGCTTCATTGTGAAGCTCTTTGTTGTTTGCTGAAGTATGAACCTCCATTTAAAATGAATGAAATGAAACATTTTGAAAATTTCAAATTATTCTCACTCAGATTTCAACATCACCTCAATGCACATTGTTGAATTGTTTAAACTTTTAATCGATTTTTCATCAGTTAGAATGATTAATGAGAATAAAGTCAGAATCATTAGTTACATTACTTGTCTCCATATGTGCTGTTTAAATTATTCACACATCATTATAGGTAAACATCCAACCTTTGCATTGATATTGAATTTGATATAGCTAAGATCACCTTCGTCAACAATCGTTGCTGTATCTGTATATGACGTGAGCAAAAATCACTTCCACTTCGCTGCGAAGGTCAGTATTGGATTATTTTGTTTGAACCTTTGCTTAAAATGAGTGAAATGAAACATTTTGAAAATTTTGAATTGTTCTCACTCAGATTTCAACATCACAGTAATGCATATTATCAGGTTGTTTAAACTTTCTTTATATAAGAAGATGGTTTGTAATACTGGATACCACCTGGTGGCACGATACTTATACACAACTACGGAGAGAATAAAAAAATAAATTCCGTAATTTACTGCCATTTTTTGCGTGTCTATTACATCACCCTATCGAACACATTGCATTAGTTAAAATCAGTAAGTTCCCTGTTTGGAATGATATTCAATTTTGTTTGACTGCCAATTTTGGCAGACAGAGTGAAGATATTATCTCATTCCTCTCTGTACACGTGCGATCAGGACAAATTCTGAGAGTGCACTGTAAAATGAAAGTTGTGTTCCTATTCATGTTCAAAAATATAACATTCCATTTAAATAAGTTGTTGCTCGATCACAAATGGATAAGACAGACAGACAGACAGACAGACAGACAGACAGAAAGACAGAGTCAGACGGACGGATGGACATGAACCAATTGCATAAGCCCACTTTTTGTTTCGCGTGTGCAGGTGTAAATGTGTGTGTGCATGTGTGTGCGTGTGTGTGTGTGCGTGCGTGTGTGTGTGTGCGTGTGTGTGTGTGTGTGCGTGTGTGCGTGTGCGTACATATACATACACACACAGTCTATTCAGAAAGTATTCATATCCCTTGACTTTTCACATTTTGTTGTACTACAGCCTGAATTTAAAATGGATTAAATTCTTTTAAAAATGTCACCGATATCCACACAATACCCCATAATGACAAAGTGAAAACGTGTTTTTAGAAACTTTTACAAATGAATTTAAAATGAAACACAGAAGAATATCTAATTTACATAAGTATTCAACCCCCTGAGTCAATATTTCGTAGAAGCGCCTTTGGCAGTGATTACTGCTCAAAGTCTTCTTGGGCATGTCTGTATCAGCTTTCCACATCTGGATTTGGGGTTTTCTACCATTCTTCCTTGCAGATTGGTTCAAGCTCTGTCAAGTTGGATGGGGAGAGTAGGTGAAGAGTAATCTTCAAGTCTTTCCACAGATTCTCAATGGGATTCAAGTCTGGGCTTTGGCTGGGCCACTCAAGGACTTTAACGTTCTTGTTCTGAAGCCATTCCAGTGCTGCTTTGGCTGAATGCTTGGGGTCATTGTACTGTTTGAACGTAAATCTTCACCGCAGTCAAAGGTCTTTTGGACTCTGAAGAAGGTTCTCAATAATTTGCCCGTATTTGGCTCCATTCATTGTTCCCTCTATCCTTGCAAGTCTCCCAGTCCCTGCCGCTGAAAAGCATCCCCATAGCATGACGCTGCCACCACCATGCTTCACGGTAGGGATGCTGTTAGATGAGTGATGAGCTGTGCTCGGTTTCCACCAGATGTAGTTCTTTGCATTCAGGCCAAAGAGTTCAATTTTCACCTCATCAGACCACAGAATCTTTTGCCTCATGCTCTCAGAGTCTTTCATGTGCTTTTTTTGCAAACTCCAGGCATGCTGTCATGTGCCTTTTTCTCAGGAGTGGTTTCTATCTGGCTACTCTCCCATAAAGCTTATATTGGTGAAGTGCTGCAGAGACTGTTGTCGTTCCAGCAGATTCTCCCATCTCAGCCAAGGAACTCTGTAGTTCTGTCAGAGTGGTCATTAGGTTCTTGGTTACCTCCTTGACTAAGGTCCTTCTTTCCCACTTGCTCAGTTTGATCGGACGGCTGGGTATTTCTCAGGAAGAGTCTGGGTATTTCTATATTTGTTCCATTTCCTAATGATGGAGCTCACTGTGTTCTTGAGAACGTTGAACACTCCATAAATTGTTTTTTTTTCCCTTCCCCAGATCTTTACCTCCTCACAATTCTATCTCGGCGTTCTATGGACAGTTCCTTGGACTTTATGGTAGAGTTTCTGCTCTGACGTGCACTGCCAACTGCAGGACTTTATATAGAAAGGTTTGTTTCTTTCTAAATCATGTCCAATCAATTGAATTGGCCACAAGTAGACTCCAATCAAATTATTGAGACATCTCAAGGAAAATCAAAGGAAATTTGATGCATCTCAGCTCAATTTGGAGCGTCATAACTAAGGGGTTGAATACTTATTGACCCAACACATTCCAGCTTTTCATTTTAAAGTCGATTTGTAAAGCTTTCTAAAAAAAAAAATAACTCCACTTTGACATTATGGGGTATTTACATGTAGAACAGTGACAAAAAAAATCTCAATTTAACCCATTTTAGATTCAGGCTGAAAAGCAACAACATGTGAAAAGTCAAGGGGTGTGAATCCGTTAAAAGGCACTGCATACAAATTCACTTTTATAGGATAGATCAGCTGTTATTTAGTAATTATTTTCATCCTTCATTGCCTGTCTTCGTCCTGCTGGATCTGTCCATTTCCATGTCTTGTGCCCGTGTCATTTTATTTAAGTAATCCCTCCTATCCTGTGTACTATTTGTTTAAGAAATGCCTACTCTGTCGGTCCGTCATTGAATTTTATATTTTGAACACTGTAGAACACGAACCTAAACATGAATCGGAATAGGAACCTGCAGTTTAGCAGTACGTTGGCTCAAATTGTACAGCATCTTGTCCCAAGTGCAATTAGCTCAGTCTGTCTGTCTGACAGTCAAACAAAATTGAAAATAATTCCAAACAGGAAACTTACTGTTTTTAAGGACGTCATAAAGGACACAAACAACAGGCACAAATAACTAATGTAATTTGTTCAATAAGGTGGTGTACAAGACACTGTATTAATGGCGGTAAACTTCTGAATATATGGTTTTATAAGCCTCCGAATATTTTTTTTCGACAGCCTTTAAAACTTTTATTTTATTTTAATTGAACTATGTGTTTGAACACCGTAAAACACGATTCACCTTGTTTACATTTCCAAAAACATTCAGTTTAGCAGTATTTGGGAAAAATTTACACCATCTGGACCAATCAAATTTGCCAATCATGCTCTCAGTGCGGGGAGAATGTCAGGATTCTTCTTCTTCTTCTTCTTCTTCTTCTTCTTCTTCTTCTTCTTCTTCTTCTTCTTCTTCTTCTTCTTCTTCTTCTTTACTGTTTCCAATAAAGTCTCATGTCTAAGTTCCAATGAATTTCTATGTCCTTTTTCTCAAGACTGCACAGGGTAAACCGTTCTTTTAACTCTCTAATGTCACAAGTTGTGTGTGCCTGCTCGGTCTTCTGCCTCTGGCTCATCACTTGTTTTGGAATAATTGGTTCTCCCTTGGGGTAATTGTTAAATTAAGTTAAAATCCTGATAACTGGCATGGGATTGCTCGCCAAACCGCATGGGGATGCAACTGACCAAATTGGAGCGTTAATCTGAGACGTGTGTGTGTGTGTGTGTGTGTGTGTGTGTGTGTGTGTGTGTGTGTGTGTGTGTGTGTGTGTGTGTGTGTGTGTGTGTGTGTGTGTGTGTGTGTGTGTGTGTGTGTGTGTGTGTGTGTGTGCGCGCGCGCGTGTGTTGCGTTGGCAAGCCCCGTTTGCGGCTGCGTGACGGGAAGCTTCCACGGTTCCACACAACAAGATGTTCACACATAGGCTGCTGCTGTATTCTTAACATAATGATACATTATTAGGTATATCCATTCTATGTTTGCATGTATGCTTGTACCTTTGATGATGTACTTGTATTCCAGCAAGTAAATAAATGCTATGGATCAGTTTTCTCTCAGCAACTTACCATGTACATTTAGTCGCAGTATCTGCAAAATAAAGTACAACAAAGAATTTATCAATTTCTCTCTCTCTCTCTCTCTCTCTGAATCTCAATTTCTCAATTTCTCTCTTACCTGCCTCTGTATTTCTGTTGTTGCTGCATATTCATAGTTCATTTATAGTTTTCTTTCAGATAGACACAGAGACAGGTGAAATCAGACACAGATAAGAGATAGATAAAAAGACACAAATAAAGATAAGGACACAGAGAGCGCGAGAGAGACAGAGAGAGCGAAAGCGAGAGCGAGAGCGAGAGCGAGAGAGAGACAAAGTGATATTATGCAATCATAGACAAGGAAAGAGCAAAGATATCAAAACAGTGCTGTATTCGCTCAAAGTTCACACAAAATACCTTTTGCTGGTTTAAAAATTCACCTGCACCTACGTCAAACACAAACACAGTGAACCGACAGCATAAGTCTGCAGGTATCCTGTGAATCGCAATTGACACAAAACAGTTCTTGAAACATGAGAATGTTTAACTTTTTTGCAGGGCAGAGTTTTGGTTGTTATCACTCGACAAAAATGTTATGCTTTTTCATTGTCACGGTCATACGTATTGATAATTGTAAGAAGAGTTCAGATACTGTCGAAGCAGTTTTCCTGCATATAATTAATAGCCTGGGTGGTTTGATGTTGCTTTCTCTAAAGTAGTGAGGACAGGAATTGCAAATTTAGCCAAGGTTCCAACACACATTTATTATCATCATCATCAATCATCATTGTTATTATCATCATCCTTGTATCATAGTTATATGTTTTTAGGGAGGAGGTAATCGATTCATGCCTTAGATGCCGTGTACGATTTTGTAGCTGTAGAATTCGTACCTGTATGAAGTGTTTGTATCAGGTAGGGAGTCTTTATTGGAGCACGCAAGGGGACGGGTGTTGTCAGGATAGTTAGATTAAGGGTCCCGTCGATGTTCTCCTCTGTAGAACTTGGTGGGTTGTGCAGCATGAGAGAAGAGGTGAAGGGTTGACATGACATTTCCCCCCCCCCCCCACCACCAGAGGGAGATGATTTCTTCCTCTCAACTTTCCATCACCATGTGGTAGGCAACCATTTGTTCATTACCAAGGATGAGATTGATTAATGTCCTTGGGTGGTTGGTGTGAGGATTGGGATACCTGTGTGTCTCAGACTGAGATTGATGGGCATAGCAAGGTGTAGACCTAGCCTTAAGGTGGGGAACAATGAGGTCTGTGATTAGTCAAACTCATGGGCTGTGATTGAAAAGTCCCCTGGGGCAGAGACCCCTGTGACACATGATTGGTGAGCCTCGGTGGAGGATGGGAAGGGGGGGGTGGAGTTGGGTGGAGGCAGACATGGTGGGGTGGGAATTGGGTATAAAACTCCTGCACTGACATGAAGCACTACACTCTGAGTCTGTCTCCGCTGTGCCCTGATGCTTTCTCTGTCTCTTGGCTTGGTCGCCCCCTGGCACTTTTGAGCCAGCTCATGCTCTCTGGTTTGGCCTTGCTGTTTCTCTGACCACCTCTCTGTCTCTCGCTGCTGGGTTGCCCTAACCCTCTGGCTTGCTGTTTTGCTCTTGCCTTGATGGAGATGAGGCAATGGCATGCAAGTTCTCCTCCAGGTTCATGCTCTATGTGTTCTTCACCTGGTGCCTTTCCCTCGAGACTGCTGGGTACTCGGTGTGTGTGTGTGTGTGTGTGCGTGTGCGTGTGCGTGTGCGTGTGCGTGTGCGTGTGCGTGTGCGTGTGCGTGTGCGTGTGCGCGCACGCGCACACGTGTGGTGCCGATTGGTATGATAGGTTGGTGTATTATGTGTTTTACTGTTCAGGATTTGTTATATCACGTCTTGTGCAATAAATTACAAGGCAGATGAGTTTGCGGTGGCATCATTTTGACTTTTGTTTTGTAATATGTCAATACACTCCAGCTTTGGTTCAATGGAGTTTTGCGGGAAGGGATTCGAGAGGTTTTTGACATTGCGGTTTAATAAAGAATTGACTCAGAATCCGAACATCGCAGACGTATTTTCTTCCACACTAAATTGGTGACTCTGACGTGATCCAAATGGACAGAGAAGAAGTTGCAAACGCGCAACCAGTCACTGGGAATAAACAGCCAGTTATGCCCTTCCTGGACATTCAACCAACGTCATTGGTGGCAGCGGTTTTGAGAAAGCTGCCACCATTCTGGTGTGTTGACCCACATCTGTGGTTATCACAAGTTGAAGCCCAGTTCAACATCCGAAACATTAATACCGAGTTGACGTGATTCAAACACATTGTTGGCTCCTTGTCACCAGAGTATGCGACGGAGGTGAGGCATATTTTACTACAACCTCCAACGAACGCTCTCTACATGATCTTGAAGTCCGTGCTCACAAAGCCAATGACTCCTCCTGAGCACTGCTGGTTTCAACAACTCCTTACAGATAAGGATTTAGGATATTGAAGACCCACACAACCACTGCGTCAACTTCTCGGTGACCGCCACGCCACCTATGACCAGTCGCTACTTTGTGAGTTGTTCTTGCAATATTTTCCGCCACACGTCCACATGATACAGCTTACGCAGAACTGGCACTATCCGCTGCTGTGGATCTGGCTGATCATTTCAGGGACACGATGACACCAACCATAGCTAGTGTGACCACTCCAACACAGTACTCACACATCTACAATCTCAAATGGTGGACCTCAAGAAGCTCGCCCTGGAGCTCGATGCTGTGCAACACCAGTCATGCCAACCTTTGTGTACACGTTGTAGGAGGAGGAGATTGGGACCATACTCTGTGCAGAGCGTTGGTGCTGCTTAAGCAGTCTCCGTGGCTATTGGGCACAATCCTGAACGGGTCGCCACTCCGACACAGTATACCAGCATGCTGGCACTCATTTTGCCAACCTCGGAAGGATGACAAGTCGAGTTAAACCCACCTGGTATTAATTCAACAGCTGAGCGGGATTTGAACTCAGGACCAGAGGATACAAAGCCCACCACCCTAACCATTAAGCCAACACCAGGCACCAGGCCAACACCTTGTAGGGACAGAAGGAAATGTCATACCTCACGCTTCTGTTCAAATTCACCTTCATGAACACTCCAGATTGATATTGGTACCACATGACCTTTGGTGTTAATGCAGGTCAGTGAACAGCACCGTGCTTATACCGGCCTAAGGGAAACGACAAGACCCACAACTAATGGTGATGAGTTCATCTGGGCCATACGTCAGTTGCCTTCTTTTCCTCGTGGATTGTACTGGAGGACTTCATTGCCTCCGCCACCGAAGGTGAAGGAGGTTATGTTTTCACCCATTTCTGTCTGTTTGTCTCTGCACAGGATATCTCAAAAAGTTGTTGACGGATCCGGATGAAATTTTGTGGACAGGTTTGGCGTGTGACAGGTTGGCAAGGACAAACCAATTACATTTTGGTGAAGATCCGAATCCAGATCAGACGACTCAAATTTTTTAAGTAATTCATCACCATTGAGATATAAGGCCAAAAAGAATATGTAGCACGATATCTCAAAAGGTTGTGATGGATTCGAATGAAACTTGGTGGACAGGTTGGGTGTGTGACCACGACGAATTGATTCGATTTTAGTGAAGATCCGAAACCGGATCCGACTTCGAGAATTTTAAAGTGATTCTTCACTATTGAGAGATGTCGTGTTAAACCGATATATAGCACGATATCTCAAAAAGTTGTGCACGGATTCGGATGAAATTTGGTGGACATGTTCCGGGTGTGTGACTTATCATGAACTTATCATTCTTTATCTTATTTTTATGCTGCTTATCAAACATATAGCTCACTGATCGTTGATCTGTCTTTATAGTAAAATGTCTGCCTGTCAAATACTGTCTCCAGTGGCGAACTGTTTCAATAATAGCCTGGGCCTCCTTCTCAATGGAAGCATGACGACATTCGGGTCCCTGAAGGGTTCGGGAAAAGAAGGCTACCGGACGTCCTGCCTGGGTGAGGACTGCAGCAATTGCCACATCCGAAGCATCGGTCTCAACTTCGAAGGGTACGGATTCGTCAATCGCCCTCACCACTGAACCTTCAATGTCTTGCTTAAGAAGATAGAAAGCCACTTCTGCTTCCCTTGTCATGGGAAATGTAGTAGTGGCACATAGTGGGCGGATCTTGCTTGAGTAGTCATATATCCACTGTGAATAATAGGCAAAAAAGCCAAGGATGCGTCGGAGCAATTTCATGTCCCGAGGCACAGGCAAGTCCTGCAAGGGTCAGAGTCGTTTAGGATCTGGGTGCATTTCCTCTCCTTCCACCACATAACCGAGAATACTGAGCCTGTTAGTTGAAAAGATGCACTTTTCTTCATTGTAAGTGAAATTCTTTCTCTGAGCAGCCTCAAGAAATTTTGTGAGATTAGCATCATGCTCTTCCTGAGTCATGCCGCAAATAGTGATGTTGTCTAAGTAAGCAAATGTTCCAACCAGTTCTTCTTCTTGGATGAATGAATCCACGATACGTTGGAAGCAAGCCACTCCGTTGGTGACGCCAAAGGGAATCCGAGCAAACTGATAAAGGCGTCCACAGGCCTCAAACGCAGTGTATGGCTTATCTTCATTTCTGATGGGGATTTGATGATACGCACTATGGAGGTAAATTGTACTAAAAACACGGTATTGAGCAATCTTGTTAACAGTGTCATCTATACGAGGCAGAGGATACCCGTCAAGAAGTGTAAATTTGTTGATAGTTTCTGGAGTGATCAACAAATTTGCATCTAATCTTTGTACACGCATGTACAAAGCGTAAATATAATTATGGCCATATTTAAATTATTGGACAGCTCTAGTAAGATAAATCAAGATACATTATGAAAGAATTGTGCACACTGAGACCACATACATGATACGTTCGTAAATTAAGGACTAGTAAAGTGGGTGGTTTACGAGTCCAGCTGTCCAGTAAAGAAAATCATGAATTTCTAACCCCTGAAATTATATTGTCATGTATTAACTTTAACCATACGTTGATATTATAAAATATTGTTGCGGTTCTCGGAACCGCATGCATACAAAGGCTAAGGGTTTCTTGTGAGTTTCGTTCTTAACGACAACAACCTGTGCACGCCAAGAGGAGTTACTGGGCTCTATAATACCTTCCTTCAACATCCTTTGAATTTCCTTTTCAATGAATTTACGATCATCGGGAGAGTAGGCGTGATCGAGCAGCAACAGGATAACAATCAGCTGTCAAGTTGGAAAACATTTCTGGAGGGTCAACACAGTGTACTCAGTCCACAGATAACAAGAGGAGGCAAACTACCTCCATATGTCAGTGTAACACTATCATGCAGTCCCTGAAAATCCTGGCCCAAAACTATATCTGAACTCAGCTGAGGGAGTATGGACAGACGCACATCTTGGTAGCACCGACCGTTTACTTTGATATTGACTCGACAGAACCCTGATGTCTGAGCGGTGAAGGAAGTGGATGCCATGGAAACATTGCCTCGGGTGTGATGTACACTTAAGGAATGGCACTTAACGAGGTCGGGATGGATAAAACTTTCTGAACTACCACTATCAATAAGGCCATCCAATTCCCCTCCATTGAGCGTGACCCTCGCAACCACCTTTGATAACACCCCTGGGGCAGCGGCAAAAGACACAGCCGCTAGCGTTACCTGATCAGAGGAAGTTGCACAAGCACCAGTAGCTACTGATGAAGTATTACAGCACACCTTAGCAAAAATGACCCTTTTCCTGGCACTTATGACACACACCCTCTCGTGCTGGACATTTTACATGTGGGTGTTTTCAAAAAAAACCACAAAAGAAACATTAAACATCCGTAGCAGCCATTACAGTTGTGGGTTCCACTTCACCGGTATTCTGATTGGATGAGACAGCACCCAATGAACAGGAGGGTTGAGTAACACAATAAGGTTCTGAATTTCTTTGGGCTGAATCTAGAGATCTCGCTTAATCAAACATGGTAGCTAAATCTAAAGTCTTATTCTCTGATAAACGTTGTCTGATCAGTGGTGACTGCAGGCCGCTAATAAAGGCATCCCTGATGAATTCTTCACAATGTTAAGTTGCTGTTACAGCCCTAAAGTTACACTCTTTACTTAACGTTTTCAGTGTCAGAAGGTATTTATCTAAGGACTCTCCGACCTGCCGGCGGCGAGTTGCAAGACGATGGCGTGCAAACACTTAATTAGTCACATACTGTGACTGTAAAGTACGGATAGCCTCATCATAAATGGTACACTCTGATTTAGTTTCGTATAGTCTTGGTGAGAAAAAATTTGTAAGCAGCCTTAGCTTATCCAGATTATCCTGTGGTAGAGCTCCCAGGAAGTTTTCGAACGTCTTTAACCAGTGTTTCCATTCTTGTGCCGCCGTGGGTGAACTGGGATCCGAATCCAGCCTCTCTGGTCTCAGCAAACGCTCCATTCCAGTGTCGGCCTCAGCATTCTTCTGGTCCAATCCAACCGGGTAAGTTTTGTGAGAATAAATTATTGTTGAAGTAATCAACAATAGACCTTTTCGATAGGCTTTATTCTCACAAAACACATACGCATATCTACAACAACATAAATATATATAGGGTAAGAATAACAAAATACAATAACTAGTACACATAATGCTGAAGGCAAATACCACATACACATCACATAATAACAAAGTTAAACTCCATACTCTAATACCAATTACATTCTCAGAGTACATTATTCCTAAAATAGTATATAACATACCATTACTGTTCCAGCATGACTTTCCACGGAGTACGTGGTATACGTGTCAACACCAGCCATTGACCTTCATATACAGTGCTGCCACATCCGCCCAATTACCGTTGCCGCCAATTACAGTACTGCACTTCATTATCACAACAAGTAATATATAAAGTCATGAAGCCAAAAATTCAGACATCATCAGCAAAGTTGGTGATTGGTTCACAATGAAATAGAATAG